>NC_090725.1:321333-376333 GCF_036898095.1 Palaemon carinicauda | reverse complement strand
TCAACGAATGAGAGCCTTTTTCCTCTTCTGACAACATTTAAATGATTAAACAATTGCTGGGAATTGCAAATTACGTCTGGAAATATTTCAAGTTCTTATTTTATGCTATGTTCAAAGGGATTAATGATAACCAAAAAATGAAAATTTTCCATTAAGAAATAGGAGAGATAGAGAAATTAAAAAAAAAAAAATTATACTTGACTGTATCCCTTTAAGGCCAGTGCGTCCAAACTCGAGCGTGTCAGTGTTGTTACATGGGGAATTTTATTTCTCCATAGAATATAAATTCTACATATAATTTGAATGGGCTTAAAACTGTTGTCTTTTCAATTCTTAAATGTGTTGTCTTTTCAGTTCTATTTACTATACTGTATAAGCTAAATGCTTAAATGGATTTACTATGCAGGAGGGATTCAAATATTATTAAAAGGATATAATAAGCAGAAAATAATGTATATAAAAACAATGAAAAGAAGGGCAATGAATGAAAGGGATATGATTGAAATTTAATGTAGAGAAGGTATTGATTCACATACATGTAACAAGGACTTTTACTGAGAGAGAGAGAGAGAGAGAGAGAGAGAGAGAGAGAGAGAGAGAGATTTATGATAGAACTTCGTAAACATTCAGTGATGTTTTAGTAATTTTTTGCTATCTTATTTTTTTCACTCATAGAAAAATAAAAGTTTACACATTCATCGGAAAAACTACTACTACCCTGTAGTACATTTACAGTATTTTACTGTACAGTCAGCCCTCGCTCTTCACGGAGATTGGGTAACAGAGACAGGCACAAAGAGTGAGAATCAGCAAATACTTGCTGCCCTAGGGTGGGATAACTACTAACCCTACCAACTCACTGCCCATTACCTACACGTGGTCGATTAATACACTAAGTACTGCCTCATATATTTTTTACTTGTTTTCTATCACAGTATAAGCATTTTGTAATTGATTGAAGACATTTCAGTAAGTGTACAGTACATGTGAAAATGTATGCACTACATACTGGACACAGTAAGGCTACTGTACAGTACAGTACAAAACACTACAGTAGTCATATGGACACTTAAAACAAGAAAACACTGATGTTCATATCTAAGTATAACCATTGCCGATATTGTAGTGTAATACTGTAATATATGTACGGTACTATCACTACAGTACAGCTTAACTGTACTGTAAGTGTTTGATGTTTTTGTTCGGACGACTCGTGCTGTCTGAAAACTCACAGCACATATAGCCTACATTTACATATTATAGAGTACAGTGCATAGTTAATAAACAATACTATACATTACTGTAATACTGTACTGTACAATATGTATACAATGATACTGCATTTATGATTATCTAAGTGTACATATCTTATACAAAGACCAATAACCATTTTTGTACAAAGTTCTAAGCAGCAGTTTTGGTGTCATCTCTTGCACAGTATTTACGGAATCACACATCTACAGTACATTAACCTGTAAATATAAACAATTTCCCGGAGTATGTACTATTGTATACAACTACATCAATTTTTTTACTAAAAACGTCATTCTGCTCAAAAAGGACGGGTGATGCACACACGAGAATAGACAATGCAAGATTAAGGTGAGTCAGCGTGAGATGGGATGTTGAGCTGGACAGAGAGGGAAGTGGTTTGAAATGCGCCCGGTGCAAAGGAACCCGGGCTGTTTAAAATCATCGCACCACGAGAGTAGCCTACTTCTCGGGAACCCGCAAATATGTGATATTTCGTTTAATAAGTTATACGGTTCTGTGTGTCACAAAATGGCAAAATTGCAAAAACTGAACCAGCGAAAAGTGAGGGCAGACTGTAAACAAAACCTTAAAACACGGTTTTTGATTTCGTCAGCTCAGACCAACAAGTTTAAGGAGACATTATCCATTCTAAGACATCATGACTTTCAAAAAGATTATTGTGCTTCATTAAAGCATTTCTTACTTTTGTTTTCAATTTTGGGTGCATTTCATCCATCAACTACTAGTGACATTTTTTACCCTACAGTATCACTGAGCGTTTCTAGATACAAACAAGTGTTTTGTTGATACTTATACAAAGCATGGTGTAGCGGTGACTTTCATTTTATGAGTCGGCATGACGATTTCCAGTTTATGAGTCATTTTACCTTCTACTGAAGCTGTGCTAATAATATACAATTACCTCTGAAAAGTATTAAGAACTAAAATGCCATGATAGAAAGCACATGAAAAGAATGTAGTGCAGTATAGTGGGTTACATAGTGAATTAGTCAACCACTGGTAGGTTATGAATTGACCCACATAGGGCAGCAAGAATTTGCAGGTTCTCGATTTTCACGCCTGTGTCTGTTACCTAACCCACGCGAATAATGTGGACTGGCTGTATATTATAGCATTAAATTTTAAATGTCTTACATAATAATGCCTTTTATGTCTTTTTTGTTAATGCACAATCCTGTATTTTCAAAAACACTGCAACCTCTCTTGTGGTTATGAATAAAGCTGATAAAATTAAGAAAAGAATTAACATTAAAAATAAGAATAGCATCAAAATACTTGATCACTCACTCAATTAGACAAGTGAAGCATGATAGACAAATATGTAAAGAGCAAATTGGGCCCAATGTTGTGATAAAGATACCCACGCCACAAGAGCAAGTAAATTTATATGTAGGATGGATACATTAATTCTATAAATTGCATCTGAATTTCTATTTTATTTATAATTTGAAAAGAAGGATCTGCACTTTAAATATCTCTTGTAACAATTAAATAATATTTAAAGTGTTTTAAGCATCATTTTCTTCCGCTGAGCATAAAAAAATACTGTAGCCTACCTATCTGATTGTAGGCGATATCTGTTAGTTGTCCTTGAAGATAGGATTGTAATGTCAGGGCCACCATAATACTGCAGCCCAAGAGCAGTTGTTACATTTCCATCTAGGCCAAAATCTGAAAAAATAAACGAAAACTAATAAATAAATATAAAATAACAATTAATCAGCCACTAAACATTTGTGACCATTTAACTCTTTAGCAGCAAGTAGACTGTATGGGATTCTCTTTTCACCATCTTTACAAGTCTAATGAAAGCAACATGCGTGATCTACAGCACACCATATAGGAGCACTCATCATCTATATACTCAGGCAATTAAAGCGATCTAGTGTTTCCAATGGAAATCAGCACTAAGAGAGTCAGTGCTTGCTCATTCCTTCTAGAGGTCAGGAAACAAGTGAAATTAGTTTGATTACATGGTCAATATCACGAATGAGATTTGTGCCCAGTTTACAACAAACAATGCTAGTCCCTGAAGGGCTTGGTCTCTTGGCTTAAGAAACCCCGTACTATGCTATACTACCTGGTCTATTGGAAAATATATGGTCTTCATTTTGACACCCATTATTATTATCATTATTATTATTATTATTATTATTACTAGCCAAACTACAACCCTAGTTGGAAAAGCAAGATGCTATAAGCCCATGGGCTCCAATAGGAAAAAATAGCCCAGTGAGGAAAGGAAATAAGGAAATAAATAAATGATGAGAACAAATTAACAATAAATCATTCTAAAAACAGTAACAACGTCAAAACAGATATGTCATATATAAACTATTAACAACGTCAAAAACAGATATGTCATATATAAACTATACAAAGACTCATGTCAACCTGGTCAACATAAAAACATTTGCTCCAACTTTGAACTTTTGAAGTTCTACTGATTCAACTACCCGATTAGGAAGATCATTCCACAACTTGGTAACAGCTGGAATAAAACTTCTAGAGTACTGCTAGTATTGAGCCTCGTGATGGAGAAGGCCTGGCTTTTAGAATTAACTGCCTGGCTAGTATTACGAACAGGAAAGAATTGTCCAGGGAGATCTGAATGTAAAGGATGGTCAGAGTTATGAAAAATCTTATGCAACATGCACAATGAACTAATTGAACGACGGTGCCAAAGATTAATATCTAGATCAGGAATAAGAAATTTAATAGACCGTAAGTTTCTGTCTAACAAATTAAGATGAGAATCAGCAGCTGAAGACCAGACAGGAGAACAATACTCAAAACAAGGTAGAATGACAGAATTAAAACACTTCTTCAGAATACAGTACAGTAGTTTGATCACTGAAAATATTAAAAGACTTTCGCAATAAGCCAATTTTTTGCGCAATTGAAGAAGACACAGACCTAATGTGTTTCTCAAAAGGGGAATTATTTATGGGTGTATATTAAGAGTCTAGGGATACACAATGGTTTCTAGTATCTTTTTTCATTACAAAAGCAGAGTTTATAAGACAAAAATAACAATAATATTCACAGTTGTCATTTTAGTATTGCATAGTGATAAATAATTTTTCATAGTGCACTTTTCAGTAATTTATAAGACAAAAATTACAATGTTATTCATTTTTTGGTTATTTTAGTATAGCTTACAGCATTGATGTAGTAAACAAAACATTCTAATTGACTTTTCAGTGTTTTATATGACAGAAATTACTATTATATTCACCTTTAGTCATTTTATTGCTGAATAACTTAGTACCATTTTCAGAGTTGTTTATAAGACAGAAATAAAAATATATACTTATGTTAATATCGGACCATTATTATATTTATAAGATAGCATACAACTACAAAATACAAAAGAAATAACAATAACTAATTTCGTTCCACCTATCAACCAGCTTTTACAGCACTGGGGGATGTGAAGCCCAAGTGGGTTGGTCCCCAATCAAACATATAAGAGTGAAATCGAGGTCGATGATGACCTCCTACACTCCATTGACAATGAGATTCTCAAACCTAATTTCCTCTTAGATATCAGCAAAGAAAAACTCTTACCTTAAGCTGCATTTGGTAGAAAAAAGGCTGATTTTTATAGTTTACTAATTGTATTAATTTACAGCGACTATCTTTCATGAATTGTATAGCCATCCCGTTAACTTTATTCACCTTATAAATGTGTTTACTTATATTGCTCACCTAACTTTCATCATGATATGAATGTCATTACTTTACCTGTCTTCTTTTAACAGGTTCTGTAACCTGTGACTTGTGTGAGGACATCCTGGAGCTAGACATTAAGTTAGATAACTAGGATGACTGGGACTCCTAATGAAAACGACCAAGAACACCAGCTCAGCTACCCTGACCTGTCTGACTATGTTAACCCATCACCAGTATCCATCCATTCCCATTACGAGTATTTTCAGGCCATGCTTATGTTGTCTATTGCACAACATATTGCAAACCAGACAAACTACTATGCTCTATGCAAGACAGAAGGCTGTTGGCACTACCTTCTCTACCGACATCCATGAAATGATGTACATGGGTGTCATGCCACGTATAGAAGATACAATGTCCAAGGATACAACAGGTGGTGGGTGTGATTTCATCAAATAGGTTGTGGCTCATGAGGTCTCTCATTCATTTTAACCTTGAGAATGATTAAAGTACCACTGACTGATTCTTCAAGTTTTGACAATTCTTCAATGCTGTCATCAAGGAGGTTTCTGAAGGTGGTAGAGACTCCATCCCAGTCTATCGATGAGGTCATGGTGACATACAAGGAGACCAAGGCTAGACCCTTACGTCAATGGCTCTAAAACAAGTCTGCCAAATAGGAGTACAGTCTATTCTGAAAGGCAAAGATTGATGGCTTCTCAAATGATATCCTCCTCTGCCAAGGAGTAATCGCTTCCTCCAGTCATCAAACAGATCTCACAAAGGAGGAGTCTCGATATCTATGCAAAGAACTGGTTCACCAGCATTCGTTTAATGAAGTGTCTCAAGGAACCGTTTGGCTGCAAATATGTGTCCACTGCTCAGTACTGAGTTATGACAAGCTCCGGAAGAAGGTAGAGGTTCCCTCTCCTAATTCATGAATGGGATGATAGGTGGTATTGACTAGTCAAAAATGATGACCATCCAGTACAAAACTTCTACAATGGCAAGACAGTGGTCTTCGGATAGTCTTGGAACTGTGTATTTGCAATGCATGCTAGCTGTTTAAGAGACATTGTGAGTCCTTGAAGGAGAAGCCTATGCCTCTGTAGAACTTCTGGTTCAACATGTTGTGCATTGCAAAATGTCAAAAGACCATGGCACAAAAATCAATATCTCTCTCTCTCTCTCTCTCTCTCTCTCTCTCTCTCTCTCTCTCTCTCTCTCTCTCTCTCTCTCTCTCTCTCTTTGCAGAGGAAGCCCAAGCCAGAGTCAAAGAGGGGTAAAAAAGTCAACATGCCACATGACAACCAGCAGTGTGATACTAAAGAGTAGCATATGCAAATTTTTATCCCAAACAGACAGATATGAAAGATCTGTACCGTGAACGAGGAGCTGTTGAATTCCCATCCAGAAAGTAAGGCCCAACCTTGGACTAGTCACCAACCCTTACAAGCCAAGCGACAGCAATAGTGCCAGCAGTACCAAGTACCTGAACTTACCTCATTGGCCAGTCATACCTCAGCACCTCTCCTATATTTTGTATCTATAATTTTACTGTCCTGTTTCTGTTTTTTCAGTGTTTATTTATACTTATAAGGTACTTTAGTAAGTTAGTAACTACTTACTTGCAATTTTAATGTACTTTTATGTGTTTGCTACTGTTTACTTCTAACTGTAAAGTAATTTAGTAAGTTACAAAGCATTAATCTGTTATTGTAATGTCCTATTTATGTTTTTTCAATGTTTACTTGTAGAAAGTGCTTTAGTATGTTACTTACTACTAAATTGTAATTGAAATGTACTGTTTATGTTTTTTTCGGTGTTTATTAATAAATGTAAGATTTTTTAGTAAGATACTAACACTAATTTGAAAATCTAAAGTCCTTTTTGTGTTAGTAAGAATTATGTGGTAATGGAAGGACACCGCTCCCTCCGTCGTCCAAAAATTCAACAAATTGTCTATTTATTTAAATTCTCCTTTCGCCACACCGTGGCTTCCTATATATATGTATTCCGCTCCCTCAGAGCTACAATTTGACATATGTATTATTTCATTACATGTTTCTGTTTACTTGCAATTCGTGTATTTGTTCATGTGAGAAAACATATATTTTGGCGGGAAGTTCAAGCTGAATTGGCGCCTACGCCATGCTACCTTTCCATCCGCACCGTATTATATTCCCACGCATGTTTGAATAAACAATCAGTTGATGTTGGTGACGCTTGTCTCACTGTCCTTACAGTAAAAGTAAGCTGTAATTGTAATTTGAATGCATATTTTTATTACTTTTTCTTTATAATAGAGCACTAAAATTTATTTTTGTTTTAGTAATATTTCCTTTTATTTTTGTTTTAGTAATATTTCCTCTTATTTTTGTTTTAGTAATATTTCCTCTACCGAATGAAAAATATGAAACAAGTTTTATTTTTTATGAAACTCCCCTGACGTTCCTATTGCTTCTACTTGAGGCTGTAACGATGTCTGCCCCAAAATAAAATTTTCTCATTCTCACCCATTACAATGGCATGGGAATCCCCATGCCATATTAACTTTTATAAAAAAAATATTTAATTCATTTCTTATACACATTTCCCCATCTCCTGACCAATATTCTTGCTCTCACTAATAAAGTACACAAAAAATGAACTTGGCTGACAGCTGAGAATCTTTGGATCTCATTGCCTGAACACAACTTTCTTGCCTTAATACTTCTACTTATTTTTGTCCTTTGGAAAAATTTCCAATGCAAATGAACTGAGCACTATAAGTAATAGGTTTGTATTGATTATGAGCAATTGTTTTATCAATATAAATATACATACACACACACACATATATATATATATATATATATATATATATATATATACACATATGTACAGTATATATATATATATATATATATATATATATATATATATATATATGTACAGTATATATATATATATATATATATATATATATATATATATATATATATATATATATATATATATATATTCTCAGACTAAACATGAAGCTTTTCCTTTCATTTACTTTCTAATTAACATTTAATGTTTTAATAAAATTTACAGCAGCTATTTTTAGCAACTTCATTCAAGTCAGAAATACCTGGAAAAAGTTCTGGAAGATTCACAGCAGCTTTATTTGTTACAATTGTTATCTTGTGATCGGCTTCCTTGCTGGGGGTGTTAGGTCTTACAACTAAGCGGAGAGGAACTTCTATCTGAAAGGTATGAAAATAAACAAATTAATAAACTACCAACAAGAATAATACATTGAATAATTTGCTTCACATAACAGTGATGGAATTTGCTTAACAACATTCATTTTTCACTAATGCCAAACTCTTACTATCGCTTTCCCTTATATGATTCCAGTCCTAAAGAATCTAAAGATTCTATATAGGTGTTGAATCATTCTCTTAGATGAATCCACCAAACACATGAGACCCCCTTATTGATAATCTCACAGACATAATTGATACCCTAAAAGATAGAATAGTGAAATAAACTAATTGCATGACCTTATTGATTGAATGATTTATGTGAAAGAAACTGATTACATTGCCATAAGTGATTTAATCTATGATATGGCATTGGAATGGATATTGTCGTCTAAGCTAATGGGCTCAAAAGCAGCACTCCGTAATGAAATATAATTGTATTTATAAACAAAATCTATTTTAAATATCTGCAGGTCAGTACAAAGTTTCAATGACCAATAACACTTCCATCCAATTGGGAATTAACAAGGTTGGTGCTAAATATTGGTAAAAGAAAAGATTATGCGACACTGAAAAAATGAAATATTGAAACTCGAATGAATTTTTTAATATCTACCCAAGATTTCCTGCTATCCATTCTTCATATGTAAAGTTCATCAAAAATAAAAATGAGAAATAAACTTTTCAAAAATATATATACTACACTTTGGTCTCGCCAGAAACGTGGGGAAAATGGGAATGTTTTACTATAGTCCATTTCTTGTAGCGAGGCAGATTTGCACCGACTCGCAATGGTGCCCTTTTAGCTCGGAAAAGTTTCCTGATCGCTGATTGGTTAGAATTATCTTGTCCAACCAATCAGAAATAGACTACAGTGTAAGCAATGGGCGTCCCCAGCCACCAACCACATCTTAGCTTTTTATTCACCCGATTTACAGGTACAGTATTGCGAAAAGAAGTTTGAACCATTGTGATTTGGGGGGGGGGGGGCGGGGGGCAACTAGAAACTGGCAGGAATAGCAGGTCAGTAGTTGAAATAATTCTTGTTTAAAAATGATGTTTCTTTCAGCAAATCTTTATGAGATTCATGTTCTGAATATCACCTGGCCCTGGTTGAAAAGACAGTGGTACTATGTCTAACATAGTAGAGTAAATATGTCAAAGTCATAAAATTGAACATCATTACCTTTGCATTTAATTTGGGATTTAGATATATTGGTTTTTATACATTTCATCATTCGAGAACAATAGTGGTAGCCTAAATGGATTTCCATACTTTCAACTGTAATTTTGTAAATAACTGACAGCTATAATCTTGAACAAACTAAAATATTAACTTTAAAAAACAATTTCAATAAAATTAAATTAAAATCATAATGATTTAACCCCAATATATTCACCTTAATAATTCCCTTGCTGCTTCTTGTGAACCAAGGGCAAAACACTTATGGAAATCAAACTTTACTACTCTCAAAATAATGTTTAGCAAATATCAAAGTGCAATATCACTGTGCCGTTTGAAACTTTCTCCAAGGCCAATGCTTCGGGTAAATCTTTTAGGAGCTACTACCCTAATATAATGAGTTTTTACTCTTAAATTTTGTAAGTAAGCTTCGTCCAATTGTTTATGAGCATCCTCAATGATATTTTTCAAAAAGAATTCAACCTCCCTGAAATAGACTGGGGAGTAAGCTCCGTTCCAAATAAAAGTTAATTCTGTTGGGTTGTCTGAAAACTCAGCCACTCATATTCCCTTTATCCGCTACTCCTGAGCCTGACCTTGAAAACTACTAAATGTTCCAGGCAAGTGGCATGAAATTTTGACTGTCATTATGCTCTTTTTTGATAAATGGAGATAATCTAGAGTTGCACCCCATCCTTCCTGTAGAGTATCTGGGAAAGGAGCAATGTCTGGAACCCTCACTTTTAAGGACAATCTTTGTGATAACTGACGAGGATTATCACACCTTTTCAGTAGCTGAATTTGATTCTGCATTAATGGAATACAAATTGCATCTAAATTGGATTCCCTGTTCCAGTTCCATTTTGGAAAAGCTTGTTCAAAAGCAACTGTTGATCTCATTCCTAACATAAAATCCCCAGAGTTAGAATCAAAAGAACTCTTTAAAAAATTAATAGGACTCTCAACATTTTTGGCAACCTGGATAGACTCTTTAAAACTAGTCAGTCCATCAGGTAAAATTAAAAAGAACCCAAATATCTTCTTGATTTGAAGAATAGAATTCATTCCAGTGAAGAATAGGGGAGTTATCTAAGACTGAAATACAGGTACTCTTAAATTGATAAACCTTTGAACTGTTCAACAATAGGATAACATTGAAATTGATGCTTGGGAATGTCGAATGTGAAAGTACTGAAAGTTATAAAAAATTCCAATCTATTTTTTTTACTACCCCCAGGACTGTTGAGGTTGTTTCCTTCAAAATCCTAATAAGAAGTGTACACCTGTTTAGAATTTAAACACCTAAAACCCATTTCCAGCCTCCTGACTCTTTGTGGAACAGGAAAAGCCTGTTGTAAAAATCCTGGAGCAACACCTTTTCACCATGAGCTTTGTAATCTCAATATTCAAAATATGAACCTTTGCTGAATTGTTCAGGTAACTTGGGAAAGGCATTGGTTTTTGGATAAGGGAGGATTGTAGGACAGAGGGAATCAATAGCCCTCTTTGACCATGAACAGCAATCACGGCTGAGACTTCAGGCTTTCCCATGCCTGATAAAACTGGGAAATATTTAATCCTATTCATTCATAACTGCTAAGAGTAAATAACTGATTCTCAGTAATGTATTTTTTTTCTAATCTGTAGCCTGCCGTATTGGCATAAACAAAGCTAGGGAGAATACAAAAAGATATGATTTCTAAATAGAGACGTGTGAAAGAATGAAGTTTGCAATTGCATCAAAAGTGCATTCAACAATACATACAATACTTCAGAAGTAATGTATTTGTGGGAATTTACCATAGCAAATAAATGATAAATTTGTGATTGGCAGGTCTGTCTTGAAACAATTCAAATTTTTATCTAACAGTGTTTGCAAAAACAAACATTATGCTTTTCTTTTACTTATTGTTGTATTAATAATTTCTGTAGTCCACTAAGGGCAATCAATATTTCATCCTTTATAATTGAGGGCGTAAAATTAAAGGAATGAAGTCTACCAGATTTTAACAAATTTGGTTCAAATGAAATTCAAAGCATTAACATTCATCATAAAAAGAAACATTGTACAGTATAAAGGAAGAATGTTACAATATTCTACTCAGAATCATGCCATATCAACAAAAACATAAAAATGAGAAGTAACTCACAGTAGAGGTAATGACACGAGGAGCCCCAGTTTGGCTGACATATGATGCAATAATGGACACTTTTAGACTTGTAGGGATGTAACTTTCTGCCAAGTAAATTTTCACCATGATTTGGCTTGTGTCACCTGTGATCAAACAAGATGCTGGAATTAACCAATCCTATTGAAGTTAGAAAAATATTATGGCTAATGTCTACTGCCCAATTACATGAGCCTAGATAATTCTAATTTTACATGATAACATAAGTAATTAAAAGGAAATATCTACAGAATATGAATATGTGAGCTCCAAATTCCAATCTAGTTATACATTAGTAGTAGGCATATACTACTATATAATCAAGAAATATTCTTTAAAAATCAATTGCAAGATAATCACACACAGACAGCATTATAACATTGGTTTCACAGGAAAAATTCCTAGCCACACAAAATTATAAAGAATTATTCATAAAACAACAACACGTAAACCAATCAAAGCACTATTTAAAATACATGAGTAATAATCCTTCATAAGAAATATTAAATAACCCAATAAAAACAATATTACATAAAGTTTTAACGGAATGAAAATGGACATAAAAAAAAAAATTATGGGCAAGTTTCACTAAACATGAAGACTGGGCATAGTGTGGGTAGGGACTGTAAAGGAGTAATTTGAATTAAATACTACCAATTGGGTCAACTGGTGGGTTGGGAAGCTAGGTGAAACTTTCTGAAATATATGGCAGTCTCACTAAGTAAATCCTTAAATGCAGTTATCACTTAGGTTCCAACTTTCTGTAAAACAGATTATTGTTCCGTCTTCTTTAGTTCTATTACCTCCACTGATGATTATATTGTTTCTTCTCTAGAAGCTCGATTTAATCAACATCACCAGGAGTAATTTGAATTAAATACTATCAATTGGCTCAATTGAGGAATTGGGAAGTTAGGTGAAACTTGCTGAAATTCATGACAGTCTCACTAAGCAGATCCTTAAATGCAGGTAGAACTTGGGTTCCAACTTTCAGTAAAACTGATTATTGTTCAACCTTATTCATTTCTATTGACCCTCCACTGGTGTTCATACTTCTTCTTCTCTAAAAGCTCAATTTAATAAACATAATTAGGAGTAATTTGAATCAAATACTATCAATTGGGTCACCTGGTGGGTTTAGAAGTTAGTTTTGTAAACAAATGAGGAAGTCGGCTGATGTTCTCTCAGTTCATCCTGCTGTACATGAAAATGAGGAAAAAACCACTAAGGCAGAGCTCAAATGTGAGGAGTATCTCCTCTTCAAAGCTTATGTATCCTTACTGGTGAAAAATGCCCTAATAAGTTCTGAAGTTGCTTATTCTTCCAAGCCTTCTGAGACAGTTACTTCCAAGACTATTATACCCATCAATTCCCAAGCCTCATTGAATAGAATCGATAAATTGCCTCCAATTCAGAAAAAGGCTATAATTCCAGTTCTCATTTAGTCCTTAAGCCTTTTATACCACAGAGACATTCTGACTTGCATAAGACTAATCACTTAATTAATCTTGTTCTAGATTTAAACTTAATTTCCTGTCTTGAACCCATCACTGGCCGTAAAAAAATAAAATCTTTAAATTCATGGTTTGCAAGCTGGTTGACTAAAGAAATGCTGATTGTGGCTAATCAAGTAGGGATTGTTCTTGAAGCACTTTCCTTTGCAGATTCTATAGTAGGGTTTATTGCTAGTCTTTTAGAAAAGAAAGTTAGAGGACATCAGGATTTGAATGTCTTGGAAGCGGTTTCAGAACACAAAAATGCTAATAAACCATTAGCCTTTTTGTGTTATGCGATTAAAAGAAAGATACAGTATGTGCCTCTGTGGTGGGGTCAGTCTATGGGGCACACAAACAGGCATTAATTCCTCTTTTATTTTAGAATATGTTCTAGATATAGTAAATACTGAAAAGTGGTTGCTCAAGCATAGACCAGAGCACAAACTGATATTTTAAAGTCTTTTTCTAGAAATACTAAAGTTTTCTCCTTTAGGGCAAATATTTTAACCTAAGAATTATCACCAAGGAATACCTTTTATTCTAGCAGTAGAACATCAGAAGTCCGATCTAATAGAAGTACTGGAAGGGTTGCCAACCGGACTCGAAGGCCTTATCAGGTAAATTTCAGGAAGAAAACTTTCCCACTTCTAACTCGTTTGGGAAAGCCTTATTTCTGATACATAGCTAGTTGTAGTAAAAAAAAGTTGCCAGATTCACCTAACCTCAAATACTCCTTTGTCCAAAATGGAATTTTCATATGCAAGCTATCTTATCAATACAGCAAAAACTTAGATTTTACAGCTACAAATTGTAAACCCTCTAGAGAAAAAAGGGACAGAAGAGGTATTAAAGCCTTTGCTGGAGTTTTATATCAGATTATTTCAGGTCCCTAAAAGTTCAGGGATTGGAGACCAGTGTAGATGTCTCGGTCCTCAACAAGTTTACAGTTCTCACAAAGTATTTGATGGAAATACTCTTAACAGTTCTGGGGGCGATAGGAAAAAGGATTGGATATTTTCAATAAACCTCTCAATAAACATATGCTTAAATATGGTAAACCTTTTCCATGTCACTATCTATTCAATCACTCATTAGCAGATGTAGTGATGGCAATACAAAATATTCTGGACAGTTTAACAGAAGAAAAGGTGACTGAATATAACCCACACTATTCCAAAGAAAGGGCAACCACGAGATAAATGTATGCAAAAAGCAGCCGTGGCGACCAACCCCAATCCATGGGAAGGTAGAGCAAAGCCAGCAAGGGAGGAGACTCGCCACTGTTCTTCATTGCTTTTAACAACCAACCTTCCACCAGTTCCATATAACCTCCTCACATTCTACATTACATCCCTATCAACTCTATCACATGCTTTCTCCCCATCTATAAATACTAAATATACCTATTTATCTTTTGATAAATATTTATTACCTATGTGCCTGATTATAAAAATCAGATCTATACATCCTCTACCTCTTCTAAAGCCACCCTGCACCTCTAAGATTGCATCCTCCGTTTAATCCTTAATCCTATCAATTAACACTATCATACACTTTTCCAACCACACTTAATAAACTAATACTCATGGAATTAAAACACTCATGCACATCTCCTTTACCTTTGTATAGTGGAACAATACATTCACACACCCAGTCCACTGGGACCATTGACAATATAGAACATATTAAACAATCTCACCAACCATTCAAGTACAGTCACACACCTTCCTTTAACATCTCAGCCTTCCCACAATCTATACCATGTGCTTTTACTACTTTTGGATTAACTAGGGCTTTCTTCACTTTGTCTCCTGTAATCTCTCTCTCATTCTCATCTCCCATCACTGGCACCTCAACATCTGCAACAGCAATTAAACGTGCCTCCCTATCAACCTCAACATTCAACAAACTTTCAAAATATTCAGCCTAACTTTTTTTTTTGCCTCATCTACTTTCAATAACCTTCCATTTTCACCTTTCAATGTCTGTTCCCTCGTAGATCTACACTTCCTTCCTTGTAAAGGTAAAGACTATATAAATGATAGTGGATTGAAAACAGGGATTACACACCTCCAAAAATCAATACGCCATTAAAATTGACAGTAAATAAAATGAGAAAAGTACTTTTACTAAAAATTACATACTTTTATATGGTAGAAAAATAATGATAGTTCAAGTAATTATTGTCTGTTTTAGCAAGAAAAAATAAATCCTTTGGTAGTTAGCCCTGATCAGCTAATTTTGAAGCTTCGACTGCTGTATCAAGTAGTTTACAAATGAAAACAATGGAACAGGGATATATTCGCTGTGTTTTTATTTCATAATACTGTACTGTACAATACTGTGTGTTTATTATATTATTCTTATCAAAATCCTTTTTATTTCAAATACAGCCATAAAGTTTGGCCACGGTAAATGGAAATACGTATATTTTGGTCAACAGAGTAGGTTAGTTGAGCAATTCATGAGTGTTCAGATTTAAATTCTTTTATTTACGTATACGTAAGGATGTCTGCATTAAAAGTAAGTTTTGGTTCAAAAAGTGTTTTACGTGTATCATGGGTTTATAAGAGTGGTTTGAATGTTTATAAAAGCTTAAATTTATGAAAAAATGATATTTTGATTATAAAATAAATTTTTGAATATACTCACCCGGTGAATATATAGCTGCAACTCTGTTGCTCGACAGACAACTCTACGGAAAAACTCGCCAGCGATCGCTACACAGGTTGCGGGTGTGCCCAACAGCGCCATCTGTCGACCAGATACCCAGCTCTCAATGTAAACAAAGACTCAATTTTCTCCTCGTCCCACTGCGTCTCTATTGGGGAGGAAGGGAGGGTCATTTAATTTATATATTCACCGGGTAAGTATATTCAAAAATTTATTTTATAATCAAAATATCATTTTTAAATATTTAACTTAGCCGGTGAATATATAGCTGATTCACACCCAGGATGGTGGGTAGAGACCAGTAATATATGTTTACACTTTTATGAGCTAAGAGTTTTTATTTCATTTTAGAAGTTATCAAAAATAACAAAAACAAAATAAATAGGTACCTGGTAAGGAAGTCGACTTGAACAATTACTCTGCCTTTTAAGTACGTCTTCCTTACGGAGCCTCGCGATCCTCTTAGGATGCTGATCGACCCCTAGGAGCTGAAGTATCAAGGGTTGCAACCCATACAACAGGACCTCATCAAACCCCTAATCTAGGCGCTCTCAAGAAATGACTTTGACCACCCGCCAAATCAACCAGGATGCGAAAGGCTTCTTAGCCTTCCGGACAACCCAAAAAACAACAATAAAAACATTTCAAGAGAAAGATTAAAAAGGGTATGGAATTACGGAATTGTAGTGGTTGAGCCCTCACCCACTACTGCACTCGCTGCTACGAATGGTCCCAGTGTGTAGCAGTCCTCGTAAAGAGACTGGACATCCTTTAGATAAAAAGACGCAAACACTGACTTGCTTCTCCAATAGGTTGCGTCCATTATACTTCGCAGAGATCTATTTTGCTTAAAGGCCACGGAAGTTGCGACAGCTCTAACTTCGTGTGTCCTCACCTTAAGCAATGCTTGGTCTTCCTCACTCAGATGTGAATGAGCTTCTCGTATTAACAGTCTGATAAAGTAGGATAAAGCATTCTTTGACATAGGCAAAGATGGTTTCTTAACTGAACACCATAAAGCTTCAGATTGGCCTCGTAAAGGTTTAGTGCGCTTTAAATAGAACTTAAGAGCTCTCACAGGGCATAAGACTCTTTCTAGTTCATTGCCTACAATCTTCGATAAGCTGGGAATATCGAACGATTTAGGCCAAGGTCGAGAAGGCAGCTCATTTTTGGCTAGAAAACCAAGTTGTAGCAAACATGTGGCTTTTTCTGACGAAAATCCGATGTTCTTGCTGAAGGCATGAATCTCACTGACTCTTTTAGCTGAGGCTAAGCATACCAGGAAAAGTGTCTTTAAAGTGAGATCTTTCAGGGAGGCTGATTGTAGCGGCTCAAACTTGTCTGACATGAGGAATCTTAGTACCACGTCTAAATTCCAACCAGGTGTAACCAAACGACGCTCCTTGGAGGTCTCAAAAGACTTAAGGAGGTCTTGAAGATCTTTATTGTTGGAAAGATCTAAGCCTCTATGCCGGAAGACCGATGCCAACATGCTTCTGTAGCCCTTGATAGTGGGAGCTGAAAGGGATCGTCCTTTTCTCAGGTATAAGAGAAAGTCAGCTATTTGAGCTACAGAGGTACTGGTCGAGGATACAGAGACTGACTTGCACCAGTCTCGGAAGACTTCCCACTTCGATTGGTAGACTCTAAGGGTGGATGCTCTCCTTGCTCTAGCAATCGCACTGGCTGCCTCCTTCGAAAAGCCTCTAGCTCTCGAGAGTCTTTCGATAGTCTGAAGGCAGTCAGACGAAGAGCGAGGAGGCTTTGGTGTACCTTCTTTACGTGTGGCTGACGTAGAAGGTCCACCCTTAGAGGAAGACTTCTGGGAACGTCTACTAGCCATCGAAGTACCTCGGTGAACCATTCTCTCGCGGGCCAGAGGGGAGCAACTAGCGTCAACCTTGTCCCTTCGTGAGAGGCGAACTTCTGCAGTACCTTGTTGACAATCTTGAACGGTGGGAATGCGTAGAGATCCAGATGTGACCAATCTAGGAGAAAGGCATCTACATGTATTGCTGCTGGGTCCGGGACTGGTGAGCAATAGATTGGGAGCCTCTTGGTCAGCGAGGTCGCAAAGAGATCTATGGTTGGTTGGCCCCAAGTGGCCCAAAGTCTCTTGCATACATCCTTGTGGAGGGTCCATTCTGTTGGAA
Source organism: Palaemon carinicauda (assembly GCF_036898095.1). NCBI lineage: Eukaryota > Metazoa > Arthropoda > Malacostraca > Decapoda > Palaemonidae > Palaemon > Palaemon carinicauda. The sequence goes on along the minus strand of NC_090725.1, from coordinate 358,477 downwards.
TTACTTGCCCTCTCCGACTGAGACAATCTGCCATGACATTCAAGTTGCCTTGGATGAACCTCGTTACTAGTGATATGTCTTGACCTTTTGACCAGATGAGCAGGTCCCTTGCGATCTCGTACAACGTCAGTGAGTGGGTCCCTCCTTGCTTGGAGATGTACGCCAAGGCAGTGGTGTTGTCCGAGTTCACTTCCACCACTTTGCCTCGAAGGAGAGACCTGAAGCTTTTCAAGGCCAGATGTACTGCCAGCAGCTCCTTGCAGTTGATATGCATTATCCTCTGACTCGAGTTCCACAGTCCTGAACATTCCCGACCGTCTAATGTCGCGCCCCAGCCCACGTCCGATGCGTCCGAGAAGAGAACGTGGTTGGGAGTCTGAACAGCCAGGGGAAGACCCTCTCTTAGGTTGATACTGTCCTTCCACCAAGACAGACAAGACTTCATCTTTTCGGAAATGGGGATCGAGACCGCTTCTAGCGTCTTGTCCTTTTTCCAGTGAAAAGCTAGATGGTATTGAAGCGGACGGAGGTGTAGTCTTCCTAATGACACAAATTGTTCCAGGGATGATAGCGTCCCTACCAGACTCATCCACAGCCTGACTGAGCAGCGTTCCTTCTTCAGCATGTTCTGGATGCATAACAGGGCTTGACTTATTCTGGGGGCCGACGGAAAAGCCCGAAAAGCTAGACTGTGAATCTCCATCCCTAAATACACAATAGTTTGGGATGGGACCAGTTGCGACTTTTCTATATTGACAAGGAGACCCAATTCCTTGGTCAGATCTAGAGTCCACTTTAGATCCTTCAGACAGCGACGACTGGAAGAGGCTCTGAGAAGCCAGTCGTCCAAATAAAGGGAGGCTCGGATGTCCGATAAATGGAGGAATTTGGCTACATTCCTCATCAGCCTCGTAAATACGAGAGGAGCTGTGCTTAGGCCAAAGCACAGGGCCCGAAACTGGTAGACCACCTTTTCGAAAACGAATCTCAGAAAAGGTTGGGAGTCTGGGTGGATGGGGACGTGGAAGTAGGCGTCCCTTAGGTCTAAAGAGACCATCCAGTCTTCCCTTCTGACCGCTGCTAAGACTGACTTTGTGGTCTCCATGGAGAACGTCGTCTTTGTGACAAAGACATTCAGCGCACTGACGTCTAGCACCGGCCTCCACCCTCCTGTCTTCTTTGAAACCAAGAAGAGGCGGTTGTAGAATCCCGGAGATTGAAGGTCCGAGACTTTGACCACCGCTCCCTTCTCTAGCAAAAGAGACACTTCCCGTTTCAAGGCTCGTCTCTTTTCTTCCTCTCTGTACCTGGGAGAGAGATCGATGGGAGACGTTGCTAGAGGGGGTTTCCGTACAAAAGGGATCTTGTACCCCTCTCTGAGCAACTTCACAGATTGTGAATCTGCGCCTCTCTTCTCCCAGGCCTGCCAGAAGTTCTTGAGTCTGGCTCCCACTGCTGTCTGAAGTTGCGGGCAGTCAGACTCTGCCCTTAAAGGACTTGGATCCTTTCTTCTTCCCTCGCTTCCCTTCGGCACGAGCACCTCCTCTGCTGGAGGCTCTGCCACGAAAGGGCGGAATAAAGCGAGACGCTGGAGTGTCCATCCTTGGTCTAGCTGACAAGGTAGGCAAAGGGGGAGCTTTGCGAGCTGAGGACGCAACAAGATCGTGAGTGTCCTTCTGCACTAACGAAGCGGCTATTTCCTTAATCAGGACTTCTGGAAAAAGGCACTTGGAAAGAGGAGCAAAGAGAAGCTCAGATCTCTGGCACGGTGTAACTCCAGCAGAAAGGAATGAACAGAGATTTTCTCGGTTTTTAAGGACTCCGGACACAAAAGATGCAGCAAGCTCATTAGACCCATCACGGACGGCCTTGTCCATGCAGGACATAATGAGCAAGGAAGTCTCTTTATCTGTCGAAGAGATCTTCCTGCTTAGGGCTCCTAGACACCAGTCTAAGAAGTTAAAAACTTCGAAGGCCCTAAAGATTCCTTTCAAAAGGTGGTCCAGGTCCGATGATGACCAACAAATCTTAGAGCGTCTCATGGCAAGGCGGCGGGGAGAGTCTACAAGACTTGAGAAGTCGCCCTGGGCAGAGGCAGGAACTCCCAAGCCGAGAACTTCTCCCGTGGCATACCAGACGCTCGATCTAGAAGAGAGTCTAGCAGGGGGAAAAGCAAATGCTGTCTTCCCTAAACTCTTCTTGGACTGCAACCATTCTCCTATCACCCGCAAAGCTCTCTTGGACGAGCGTGCGAGGACGAGTCTAGTAAAGGCAGGAGTGGTAGACGGTATGCCTAAAACAAACTCTGAAGGCGGAGAACGAGGAGCCACAGAAACAAACTGGTCAGGAAACAGCTCTTTGAAAATGGCCAAAACTTTTCTAAAGTCCAAAGAGGGTTGAGTAGACTTAGGCTCGTCCAATTCTGATTGTGGTTCATCTATATGTGCAGCAACATCATCATCAGAAAGTTCCTCATCCGACAACTGATGAGGAAACGGCAACGGAGTGGGTAACGGCTGGTTCGCTGAGTCCGGTCGCACTGGTGCATGCGTGACTGAGCCGGACGCAACGTCATGGACCTGCTGCCCAGTCTGTGAGCTGGCAACAACCATGGTAGCGCGGGGACGCACAGCGTCTACCCCAGACTGTCTAGACTGATAGGGTTGCGCAGTGGAAACCACACTGGGTTGCGGAGGTTGACGCACCGCGTCAAAACAAGGCAACTCTGACGGTTGTTGAACATCCAGAACGTCAAAGGCAACCTCCGTGCGTCGCTTAACGTCAATATGCGGCTGGCAGATCACACTGGAACGCATGGGTGGAGGAACTCTCTCAACTGGTGTGCGTGAGAAGGTTACCTCAGCGTCCACAGGACGCACAACCGATCGCTTGGAGGGTTGTAGGCTAGGTACTGCACTAGCTGGTACGGCAGCAACCTTCTCCGCATGAAAGTCCTGCATCAGAGACGTAAGTTTAGACTGCATGTCTTGCAGTAGAGACCACTTAGGGTCTACGGGAGCAGGTGTAGGTGCGGCGACAGACGGTGTTAGTGTCTGAAGCGGTACCGCTTTGCCTCTCTTAGGTGGTGAGCAGTCATCGGATGACGGCAACGAGTCCGAACTGACCCAGTGGCTACAACCGGGCCGTTGGACTTGTGCTGAAGGGACCGATTTACGTTTTAACGGTCGCGAGACCTTGGTCCAAAGTTTCTTGCGAGAAACACCTTCAGAAGACGAGGTATAAATGGGCTCTCTCGTCTTAGGTAGGTAGGAGCGATCTTGGGGAGATACGCCCGATACCACGGAGGGAACGTCTGTTCGCTGATTAAAGCCTCTCGAACCCATACGTCGTACGACATTGCTTCTCCCCTGGACTTGGGAGCTTGCAAGAGGTCCCGGACTAGGAGGACGACAGGCACGAACAGACGAACCCTCAAGCGCAACACTGTCCACAACACTATCACTTGGCACTTTAGCACTTCCCACTGCACTTTGGCACTTAAGCTCCTTAACATCCGCCATGAGCTGATTACGGTCACTAGCAAGGGACTCAACTCTCTCACCCAGAGCCTGGATGGCACGCATCATGTCAGCCATCGATGGTTCCTGAGTGCTAGGAGGGGGGTTAGGAGCAACCACTACAGGGGAAGGAATAGGTTGTGGGGCATGAGGAGAGGATACATCAATAGAACGAGAAGAACTTCTCCTAACTCTATCTCTCTCTAGCCTACGTGTGTACTTTTGAAATTCGATAAAATCGAATTCCGAAAGGCCAACGCACTCCTCACACCGATCTTCCAATTGACAGGTTTTATCCCGACAATTGGAACAAACAGTGTGAGGGTCGATAGAAGCCTTCGGAAGACGCCTAGAACAGTCCCTAGCATTGCATTTCCTAAATTTGGGAACTTGTGAAGGGTCAGCCATTTTGAATTGGTCAAGGGAAATTCCAAAAAACGATCAAAAAGTCATCAACAAAGAATCCGATATAAAAAAGAGTTCAAGGATTTGTGTGAAGAAAAACCCTGCACAGCGAAAGCTCAAAACTAGAATATAGTACTTCACCAATTAGATGTGAAAAACTCCAGTTTAGCAACAGCGAGTAAAGTACGTCTTGTCGACACGTCGACAGAGAGAAAATTGAGTCTTTGTTTACATTGAGAGCTGGGTATCTGGCCGACAGATGGCGCTGTTGGGCACACCCGCAACCTGTGTAGCGATCGCTGGCGAGTTTTTCCGTAGAGTTGTCTGTCGAGCAACAGAGTTGCAGCTATATATTCACCGGCTAAGTTAAATATTTAAAAATAAAAAATATGAAAAATTCAAAATATAATGAAAAAATATACTGTACATTTCTGTATCTACTTCACACTTTTTTCAGCCATTGCAGGGATGCCTGGAACAGGATTGTCGAGGGATTACTGAATTGGCCTTTATATAATTTTATTTTTCCGAATTATGACCAGCATCACATGAATCCCTTAGAAATATTGCTTCATCACCAGCTAATTGTTGAAAGTCAAGACGCTACCCACAACTCTCTGGTTGGCAATTTTGTGAAAACACTGATTATGGGTTCAATAACAGTAGAATTTATTGTAATAACAGCAGAAAATTGGAAAGATAAAGAGTGCAACTCCTTCACTCAAAGCATATAGTAGCAATAGGAAAGCACTACAGTACTTGTGTGACATCAGACCTTTATCACCCATACACTGACCTGGCTTTTATTTGAAAAGCACTGTCCTTAGGCCCTGGTCACAGACACAGGGAAAAGGCGACAGGACCAGGGTGACAGGCAACAGAGCAACACACTTAGGGACCACTAAATACAGGGATCACCACTGCAGTCATTGCTCCCAGGTCACTGGCCTGGAAACACCTCTGAATCCCTGGTGTTACTACTGGGGTCACCGGGGCCGAGTAGCTTTAGTTACCCGCTCCTTCAAAAGACTTTGAGGGCCTACCTGTATGACCTAAGGAGGGCCAAGCTTTCCTTAGTTTATTTGTCAGTGGTGGTCTATAGGAAAGAGCTTCCAGCACATGTTGGAGTGTGGCTATTACCTCAAACTCCACAAATCCTGAAAAACTCTCCCTGCTCCTGAAGCATGCTCCACGGGCTTAAGCCAGGGGTATATATGCAGAAGCTTCAGAAATGGCGAATTCAAAGACGAAAGCAAACAGCTTACAGTCTCCCCCTCAATTCATGTGCTTACTGAGATTAAAACCAAGGAGAACTTGGCCTTTGTGCTCCTCAAAGCAAACACCCGCCTATGGGAGGCCACGATCTACACACAGTAACAAAGAAGATAATTGCAACAATTATGCCACAAAGTTATGATTGGATCTATCACCAGTTTATCAAAACCAAAGAAGAGTACACTATAATCTTACAATCCTACTTCATTCCATTATTATACACAAAGCTGATATCACCATTCAAAGTAAAAGTATAAGTAAAATATTAAAACAGCCTTGGATGGGATGGAACAGTACGTGCGTACCGGTTGCTACTGAAGACAAAAGGCAAAAAGTCTTCCACATGCAGGTGGAAGGAGCTTCTTACCTATGTGCACCACTTCAATGGCCGTTTCAACTCTGTGAAAACAATCCCCTATCATAAAAGACAAAAGGTTTTTATATGTGTAGGAAAAATCTGATTTTCCTTTAATAGGGCTAAATGTGTAATGAATTCTGTTCACTCACTTTTTTTCCTTTTCTCTTTCTGCCTGAACATAACTAGGTCTGTCTTCCTTTGACCCGTTTTTATAAATTCAAGTAAAACTAAATTTCTAAATGATACTCGATACTAACTTATAAACAATAACTTACATATTGTTCTAAGTACGAAAGTATCCTGGGTTACAGCCAGAGGCTTCTCCACACAGATGTTCACTCTGACACAATTCAGTGGGATGTGAGCTGTTAATCGCACAACTACTGGCACTGCTGGCACACCATCAGGATCTTGAACCTTTGTGCTACCTAACCATCTTTCCAACTGTGTCCCAATAGATCCCGACACCAACAAGTCATTATCACCTCGATTCCCTCCAACAAGTGTTCCTGAAAAATAATGACAACAAATCTGCATTTCATATTTCACTATGTCATATGGAACACCAAATACCCTTTCATAATTTGCATGCATTTATCTAGATACCATCAACATCTCTTCTAAAATACTGAAATTCAGATATGGATTCCATTCATTATAAAAATACTTTTCTAAGTATAAATGACTTTATAATCAATCAGCTTTCATCTACAGATTTATGTTCTATTTCATGAATAAACAACAAAGCTTGATGACCACTACACCAAAATAAACTTATAAACATTATACGTAAGACCCATAATGCACTATTTTTACTAAAGGATATTGCCACATGTGTAATGGAAACCCAAGAGATGTAGTTTTTCATGATAAAAAAGATTTGTTCTACATTTCCATTTAGCATTATGCATTAAAGGCTATTTCAATTAAATTACCAGATATTCTCTACAAGCAAAATAAACCATAACATTCCTTCTTCCAGGCCAAGTTTAAGAAACAAGTTGATGATTATTTTCTATGCATTAAAATGATCATAATAGCTATGTTGCACAAAGATAATTTTAGCTATTATTTTTATTATTATTATTATTATTACTATCCAAGCTACAACCCTAGTTGGAAAAGCAAGATGCTATAAGCCCAGGGGCTCCAACAGGGAAAAATAGCCCAGTGAGGAAAGGAAATAAGGAAATAGATAAATGAAGAGAACAAATTAACAATAAATCATTCTAAAATAAGTAACAACGTCAAAACAGACATGTCATATATAAACTATTAACAACATCAAAAACAAATATGTCATAAATAAACTATAAAAAGACTCATGTCCGCCTGGTCAACAAAAAAGCATTTGCTCCAACTTTGAACTTTTGAAGTTCTACATATTAAGATAATGAGCTTTATGGGGTAGGCTAAGTTACTTGAGATCCCTCTCTACTGCCAGAGTTCTAGCCCATTAATGAGGAGAGTCTGTTCATCTGTTGACAAATATACCAATACTCTCATGAAATGTGATTGTGCTCCTCATCTTTGAATGACTCGTCTCGTCAGTGAAGAGTAGTAGGTCTGAAGATAGGGTATAGAGAGCATCTAAAATTGGACTACATTCCTCTAACCTCCTGACTGTCTTGTTGAAAGAAACATGTTATTCAAGTTTTCCTGTGCTGTTGACCATCTTACAGATAACTTCCATCAATGAGATCTAATTGAGCACTTCTACATGGATCTACATTCATCATTAACCCCTTCACTACGAGGCAGTGGAACTGTCCTTAGTAGCTATATACGAGATTTGTCACAATCGGATATACATGCACACTTACTCTATAATAAGATACATTTCATTGTTTATTTGTTTTACTGCCGATTACAGAATAAATTTTTCATAGGTTTGCTTTATTTTCTATTATATTTCACTCTAAACAACCAAAATATTCTTTACATTCATTGTGAAGTGATTACAGTATATAATATGTTTTCAGATATTTGTTTTACATTTTACTTTAAATAATGGTAAATCACTATGATTTTATGTTTAAAAAAACTTTATATTCATTGAATTAACTATGTTATTTCATAATAATTCCATAGTAAATATCTGTCGAAACAGACAAAAGTATTAGTCAGGAATAATGGAATTTACATCATACAGAAATGTGATGGAAATATCCATTTATATCCTTTGACACAAGAATTATTCTATAATGTATAATTATAAGATATATGATAAACAAACCTTTTGTCTAATGCACTAGGTTTTTATTATCTATCTCTCTCTCTCTCGAGAGAGAGAGAGAGAGAGAGAGAGAGAGAGAGAGAGAGAGAGAGAGAGAGAGAGAGAGAGAGAGAGAGAGAGAGAGAGAGAGAGAGAGAGAGAGAGAGAGAGAGAGATAATAAAAACCTAGTTCATTAGACAAAAGGTTTGTTTGTTCTTCTGTAGTTCCACCCTGTGTGTAACTGACAATATGAACTGGATAATTCATGCTTTGGGTATTTCACGGACTTGGAAATAGGGAATGTGCATGTAAGATCATGACAAATATTATACAGAATGTCAATAAAAAGAAATAATGATAGTAGGCTAACTTTTACTTGTGAAAACAATGAACAATACTAATATGAAATATATATCTAAAACACGAAAACCATATCATTTTGTAAATACTATGCAAAGCAGAGCAGATTTTCCATTCTTTCTGGCGGAAAACCAAGATTCATAGTATTGGTCCTAAAAAGTCAAAAGTCTGCCCCTTCTTGTTTATCTTTAGCTTCATGAATTACATCTCTATATCTCCTGGTTGCAAAAAAATCTAGATTTTAACACTTTCAAACATACTGTTGTACAATTGTGTGACACACGGTTGGTACAAGACATCCTGCACGTCCCTCAAGACTGGGTCTCCATTGATCGTCTAAAACCTGCTTATCTCCTGCCAGATGACCCGCCTACAGTTCGCCTCTCTAGATCAGGGCGCCCTATTTAACTTGTACAGTATGTCATTTTTAGGGGGGGAGCCATGTACCAACCGTGTGTCAATGTACTTTGGAAGTTTGGCAAGAAGTACAGGCGCGGACCCAATCCTTAGCATCCTTAGACTGTATACACAAGAGAACTATGAAGCATTTTAAAATGAGTCAATATCTGGCATACCACTGAAAAATGTGGAGTGCACCTTACAAACAATAAAAATATACCTTACATAGCAGACAGCCTTTCTCTTGGTGTTTCTTTATTTGCAACAGGAGTGTGCTTCACACCTTATCAGGAAACGTTTCCCACACGGAAAAACAAAATCTCAACAATTTTTTATCATCGATTTTAGATGTAAATACTCAAATCCTTGGGATCCATTTTTTTCTTTTCTCTGTTTACCTTTTCTTCATCAAGTGTCTTTATTTCTTCCCCTTTTAATACAGGTTAGTTTTGATTGGCATAGAACATATTAATGTATCCTCCATTTGGTTGCTGATGATCTAGCTTGAGTTAAGATACCCTGAGAAAGGTACCTTGATCCTCTCCAATTTGGTACCTCAAGTTCCTAAGCTCAAAACAGAAACCACAAGACACACTGGGTCTCTTTAAAGAATTCATTTAGTCTTAAGGCCTAGTAATCTTCTATAGCCTTCCAGGAAATGTGTGCATCTAGCTATTGGGGAGACTTTGCTAACATGAACTTCTAAAAAAAATAGTCCTATGCTCAACCATAGATCAGAATGTAGTGATGCCAAACTTCTACCCTCTGAGTGTCAAAAGCTATAACCTCTCAATACGAGTTATTTCCCTTTTGTATCTTGAAATCCTATGGGAGCCCTTTAGAGCTCCTTCACATTAACTGTTTCAACTGACTACAATCCATCTATCATCACTACGTTCTGGTCTCTGGTTGAGCATGGGCATCTTGAGAATTATGCTCAAGACAACCATGGCCTTCTATGCCTAATTGGCATTGCTACCTAGTAATGCCATAGGGAGTAGGGACCTATCTTGATTCTCAGCATAAAACTGTGGTTTTCACTCTATTAATCATATCAAGGAGCTCAGACTTTGAAAGTATGAAGCAAATGAATTCCAGGAAAGATACACTGAAATAATGAAATATCATAAATAAAATAATCAATGTAAAAGCCAGTTACAAGAGTCACAAAGAGAAAAATTGCATTTTGTCATCAGATCTATCACATTTAAAGAACTTTATTTGCACTGAAAGAATTGCATGATACTGTACCTGTATCTTTAGTAGATGCTTTAATGATCCTGTGAAGCTGAGCCAACTCTTTGTCGGTCTGGTTGTAATTAATCTCTCTAGTTTCTGTTGGCGGTGCAACAAAGAGGGATGGGTCTGTACCCAAATATGCAACCTGAAGCTGGCCTGTATCCCCTAAGAATACAACAGCACCCTTGATACCCTAAATTAGAAGAATGGAAATTAGGAAATCAATCAATAATCATATTTTACTAGAAGTATATTTTAACCCTTTTACCCCCAAAGGACGTACTGGTACGTTTCACAAAACTCATCCCTTTACCCCCATGGACGGACCGGTACGTCCTTGCAAAAAAATTCTATAAAATTTTTTTGAGAAAATTCAAGCATTTTCCAAGAGAATGAGACCAACCTGACCTCTCTATGACAAAAATTCAGGCTGTTAGAGCAATTTAAAAAAAATATACTGCAAAATGTGCTGGGAAAAAAATAACCCCTTGGGGGTTAAGGGTTGGAAATTTCCATATAGCCTGGGGGTAAAAGGGTTAAGAAAAATAAGGATACAGTACTAGGTGATCCTTTGCTCTGAAAGTTTATTGTTCATACTAAACCAACCATTTATATAAAGCCTTCATTCCTCATCCAAATCTCCAAATTCTAAGTATTCTGATAAACTTCCATAAAGAAGCAGGGTAGCTAAGCATGACTGTTCATACATAATTGACTAAGATCCATCAGTAAGTAGTAATAATCCACCTCATTGTTTAGTATGTCAAGATGTAAGAGCAAAAGTATGCATGCATCAGGGGCTACTCAAGAGGTCTGTCAGAGGTAGATCCTTTCCAACAAATTAATTAGGGGAGTAAGCCAATGTGTGTTTCAGGCTGAATGACTTCCCATCAGCTGACATGTATGAGTATTAGACAAGAATCAGAGACACAAGGTGTTATCAGTTGTGTCACTCACCAGGCAGGAGTTCGGGATTAGTGCTGGTGGCTGGACCAAGTTAGTCTCTGTTAGGGTACTCTTTTACTGAAATATTCTAAAGGCATATAAGGAATGTTCTGTCCATTTCAGTAACACATTTCTGAGGCTAAAACTAATGTCCCAGAGATCATTATAAAAATTAGATGCAATGGAACACTGATGATTTGGCAGGAGCAAAGTAGTGCTGTGTTGTGATGGGGTATGGGATATAATTGTTGATCATAGTTTGTTACTCAAATTTTACTTGCTTTCAGTTTCCTTCTTCAAAGATGTATGTTTTCTTCTGGATCTTAGTGGTCTATTTCAAGGCAGATTTATCTTTATCTGTATCTTTTTGTGCTATTTTTATGTATATTTGTTCCTTTTAAAAATCTGCTTTCATGCTTTCAACTTTAATTGTCATGTTAATTTTACCTGTCTTTGAAATTTTCTTTTATATGTGATAAGTGCAAATATATGTGTGCAGTGACTGTAGCTTTTATTATTGTAATTACGTAGATTTTTTTTTATTTCGGGAATTTGGAAGGGTATATCATCATAATTTTATACAGTATTTCATTTTAACTATCTTTAATTTTTTGTCTAGTTGATTCATTCATATATATATATATATATATATATATATATATATATATATATATATATATATATTGTGTTGTGTTGATATTTATCCATATTGACTCATTAGGGGTAATTTGAATGAATTACTACCAATTGTGTCACGTGGTGGGCCGGGAATTCGGGGAAAACTCGCTGGTAAGAGACTGATGTCTCGCCAGGTAAATCCTGAACTGCTGGGTAGCAGTTAGGTTCCAACTTCTTTTATGGCCTCTCGTGGCATGGTTGTTTTCGACCTGACCTTTCATTAGAAGGGGCCAGCGTTCGATCCCAAGTATGAGGTAGAAATTTATATATATATATATATATATATATATATATATATATATATATATATATACTGTATATATATATATATATGTGTGTGTGTGTGTTTTATATAGTGTGTTTGTGTGTGTGTGTTTTATATAGTGTGTGTGTGTGAGTTTTTGAGTGGTTATTTTCCCACTGATCACAAAAGGATGGGGCTAACTGGCTGGCTGACATAAAGAATATTGGAAAGGATATGTGGGAACATAAATATTGCAAACCCCCGTTGTAGATTGCTACTAGTGTCAGGATAAAGCTTACAGCAGGATAGGCTTTTCTGGGGTTCCTCAAGCTCTAGAAGTCCATCTCTTCATGGATGCTTCAATGCATGGCAGGAAACTCACCTTCTTGGTCAGCAAGTGACAGGGTCCTGGTCAGAGACAAACACGAAGTGGCACATCACCTTTATGGGCTTGAAAGTAGTATATTGTTCTTTCCCTTCAGTCTTTTGTATCACCAGTAGAAGGCTATGTTATCAGAGTTATGGTGGACAACACCAAACATTTATAGACTAGAGATGGAGACTTTCATATGGGCAGGTATCAAGAGTCAACATTATCCCAACGACTGTGCCAGGGCATCATAAATGATATCCTCAGCAAGGAGAATTAAGTTCTGCTTTCAAAGTGATTGTCGGATCCAGAAACCTGTAAGGCTCTTTGGTAATTGTAGGCCATACATCAATAGGTCGTCTTCATGCTGAACCATAAGTTCTGTTATGTTACTCCATGCAACTGGTTCCAGCAGCATGAAAGCTCGAGTCCATGTTTTAAAGTTGGGGTAATCTCGATGCTTTCATTTTTCCTTCAATCAATCTGAACGTGCAAATGTCAGTGAATACCAGAACCTCTAAATACTACCAGCTGTTATGTAACCATGCCAACTCAGAAAAGGTCCCTGAAGCAGCCACATGGCCACAGATTCCCCCTTAGAATTCAAGGATTTGAAAATCCCTACTGCCACTATTTTTAAATCCTGCCAACTTTCAATTATAACTATCTACCAGGACAAGTGGAGCAAATAATTTAATTGGTGTAATAAGACAAACATTAATACACTCAGTGTCTCATTTCCTGTTACTACATACTTTTCATTAAGTTCTCCTACTAGTTAGACTTTTCTTGCAATATTTTTTGAGGTTCTTGTATGCTTTCACTTTAATGCCTCAAAGTGGCTTCCATTTTGAGGCACTGAAGGGAAACCATACATAAACCTACGGAAATATTTACAAGAAAAGTCTTACTAGTAGGAAAACCCATTTTTAAAAGTAAAAGCAACATAAATTAATCACTGGCCAACTTACTAAATTCACTAAGTGAATATCTTGGGCACTTGTTTTTTTTTTCTATTCCATCCCAAAGCACTACTGGTTCCATCCAACCTTTGCAAATCCTCAGACTCTCAGGTGCTCCGCTAAAACTTAGGCTCGATATAATTGAAGGGTTTGGTATGAACAAATAATTTTCTAATGATAAAAGGGATTTTGACGAAGGAAAAATCTATTTCTGGGGAGAGACCTGTGACGCCCGGTGAAAAGGGTCCTTCTTTACACTTTTCTGATATAAACCTTCCAAATATACCAGAGAAAGATAAAAGCATGGAATGCAGAGGTTACTACCCTCGCGCGAGCACCTTGTGGGTGTTGTGTATAAAGCAGGGGCGTGTGAAAGCCACTATTCACAGGCTGTCTTCCATTTAGATAATTCCTTCATCAAAGGGAAGGGCCGTAACAGAGGCCCTAGATACCACACTTGAACCACGCCACCGACGCCTAACACGAGCGCCCTCTAGGACATCCTTCTGTTTTGGACTTGCTTTTCAAATACTGTAGCTCATTCAACTACATGTGAAGTGCCCACCTCTAACCCCTTCATTCTCACTGGGTCATATACTTTTTATGTTAATCACTGAAATGGAAAATTACTAATAACAAATGGCTTGTTGTGCATGTGTGACCAGTTATTCTTAGTTATCCTACATCTTTACCCTGCAAGACATCACAACACACAAGGCTAGTGCCCTTTGGACTGCAAAATTACTCTTTAATGTTGATAGGCTTTAAGTTTTTATGGTATAACAATACCATAAAAACTTGAATTCAGTGGTATGGAAACTTGTATCTTAAGTTTCAAGCAGATTATTCTATGGAATATCTGATAGATATGTTGTATACCTACCGTTATACACGGAGAAAATACATATCTGATTTGAAATACACTGTTTAAAATATAACCTGTAATTGAAACATCAAATCCAGCTCTAGACATTACACAGCACCAAAATTTAAAAATTTTCACACTGACAAATCAACCTCTACTGTAATTTGACTAATCAAAAAATATCATAATGCCAATAGTAAATGAATTACTGTATAGAGCTACTTGAAGGTTTTAAACAAAATAAATATTGTTCTAATTACAACCCTGATTACCAAATCTAAAATATTTTTTTTACAATTATTAGTCATTTGGATTGACTTGAACTATGTTAGCCAAATAAGAACTTTTCTTAAAATTTTTAATCAAATTATTTAATGTAATATGACAATAATATGTCAAATGTGTATTAGTAATTTCAGACATCCCTGTTTTAAAATGTGACTATTATAATACAAAAACTAGCACATAAGTTACGGTACAGTCACTGATTCTTAGTTTGAAATTTCTTTCTTCATTACTTAATAGTTTTGTAGCAATCAAGTGACGGCTAAACATTTATATTCTATGTGATGGGACACTGAACAAGCCCTGATTTCTTTTATTTGTAAAATAATTAATTGATTACAAGTTCACGAGAATATCGCTGACCATTCTGAATTATATACTGATGGTAGTTTCCTGAATACTGATATGTTGATCCTAGCCACAAATTGTTTCATGAATCTGATATAATATTGTTGCTATCGTTGCATAGTTCATGTGCCGCTGATCTGGATGGTAAAAGGGAGGCAACATCCTCAACATAAGCAACAGCATCATTGGACATTTCTGAACTAGTGGGTGACTTAAAAGGTTCAAGTGATGGCAGTAGTTTAAAAAATAATTCAGAATGAACCATACAATGACATGGATAAATCAATTGAATTATACTGTAACTTTACATTTTGCATGAATTCATACTTTAACTAAATCTGTTTCCCTACTTCAATACTCTAATTAAGGCTTAAAACATAAAAATATGAACTGTAAAGGCAGGAAATGCACGCTACACATATAAATAAAAAAATACAGTACACAATACACACTATTCTAAGAAGTAAAATAATATGAACCATGAGAACACAATTGTCTGACATACCCAAATTTATTTTTATTTCTAGTTTCCTTAAAACGTATGATCAAAGTAAAACATGCAAAAAAATCACCATAGTAGTTACACTTCTTATAAGTCCTAACCATAAGGAAAACTATATTCTAAAATAGTGAATAATACCTTAATAAAATAATTTTAAGAATTAGCAGACATATTTCTGCTTTAAACAACTGCACTGCTGAGAGTTGAACCAGCAGTTTAATTAGAACTCACAGAGCTCACCCAGATGATACGAGAATAATCAAAATAATACCGAGTACAGAAAAATAAATTGTTTCAAAAAATTGAATTGTTTATTATTTGTTAGACTATATCATGTACACTAAATCATCCAAAATTTTTCAGCCACTTTAGACAAAAAAGAATTGTAAAATGTCATCTGGTAATACTGTGCAGGTGTGGGTAGATTTCCAGGTCTCGTGCAGTTCAAAGATATCACAGTTGCATTTGTCATTGTTTCAAATTTTCTATTTTTCTGTTTGGGTATTACTTTCACTTTATTTTCATCTATCACTCATTCCTCAGGAAACAACATGGATTTTGCTTACAAGCAATATGTTGACTGGCATATTTTTCCCTGATTTCAAAAGACTGATGACATTTCAATATCCAAATTGTGGTTTTCACAACTTATAGATGGCAGTTCATAATAAGGGTATTTTTGGGCTCGAGCCATGTCGTCCTGATGGAAGTTCCTCATTGGCAGCTTCTATCCTCCGGAGCGAATATCCCGAGAGATATCATGTATAAATTACGGACGTGTTAATAACATGCCCTGGTTATCCTTCCCCGAATAGAGTTAACTTTGTCTTAAAGGATAGGGGATAGGGTAGGAAACGTGGGCGAAAGAGCCATTACGACTCCCGATCTCAATGTGCTACAACTAACACATTTCCTGTTGATCTATTCCCTTTCCCAGTTGCCATTTTTGACGGTCGCTTGGAGATTTTCTGCCTGTTTTTCTTAGCTTTTTGAGTGATTTTCAATCATGGAAGCTTCAGCTTCTTCCTCATTGACTAAGTTGAGTAACCCCCTTTTTGTGTGTTGGAGAATTTCGCAGCTCTCCCCACTGTTTATTTTGATTTACATGCTTTTAGTGTTCCGTGACCAGCATGCAGTCGGCGCCATTGCATCATGTTACCAAATCGCTCAAAAATGCTTAGTTTAGTCATATTATTGTAGGAATATGTTTTACATTATTCTTTTAAGGTGTGGTATGTTTATGGTATCACCCAATCCTCCTTTGGTGTTTCTTGTGTTTTTTATCGGTATTGACTTACTGTAGGCTAGCCTACTCTAGCCGGCGGCCATGCCTGGTAAATTTTCACTTGTGCAACATCCCCTTCTTTCACCTAACCTTACTGGTTGGGTGAGGCCGTTTATCCTCTCATGCTGTCGATTCGTCATGGGGGGAGGAGGTCTTGAAGGTCCCTCTAGGAGTTTGATAGTGTTTTCAGTTGTCCTAGGGTGACTGTTTTCACTTTCTACTTAGCCTATATGTTTGACGAGGCGGCACAGGTCTTGGGATCCTGATCCCTATGTCTACTTATATTTACCCATTGGAACGTTTTACCCCTTATTCTGATGCTGATTAGTAGACTCCCTTGTGTCGCCTTCACCATTATTAGGCTTCTCTCTTAGTCTTTGGTAGGCTATGCCTGGTTGTGAGGACTTGTCCTCTGTGCCCTATCACGGCAGGCCCCTTGGAAGACTATTGCCGTTTTAGTGTTGCTGTTGGGCCTTCCTGTCATGCCGCCTCACCATTTTCTGAGTCTCCCATCACCTCCCCTTCTTCCCTTATCCTTGCACCTGTTAGTGTGCCTACTTGTAGGCTATCTTTCCTGGCCCTAGGTGGGCGAGATTTTCTCCTCCCCTGGACTAAGTCTCTCTGCCGCCTTAGAGACCACCCTTGGGTGTTTTCTCTGCCTCTTCCCCTTCCTAGTTAGGCCATAACCTGACTGTACTGGGAACTATGTTCCTCTTGTCAAGTCATCTTACCCTAGCTTTTGAGCTTTCCCTCACCTGCTCGGTAGGCTAGGCTTGCCTGCACAGTTCTCCCTATTGCCTAACCCTATCTAGGCGTAGAGTTGGTACCCCTTGGGGTCCTCCTTTGCCGCCTTGGTAGTTGCCTGTTCTGTGTCTGCAGCTTCCCTTCCTGTGCTATGTCCCTCTTGCAGTGGAGTCTTGACTCCCTTGCCTGGTTAGCCTATCTAGGCAGAAGTTTCGCCTTCTGTTTCTGCTTCCAGTCTTGTCAGCTTGACACTGGCTGTGTGTTGGCTATGGGTCATTCCCTCTGCTGCCTTAGCTGCAGCCTTAGACTAGTCATCTTCTCTTTCCTACTCCCATATCTGAGGAATATTGCCATCTGGAGTTGGTCAGTTGTATCCCTCCTGGTTGTCAGGACATCCTTTGAATTTCCAATTCTTAGGGTCCTGGCTGTCTCATTATCTTATGGGCTAAACCCCTACTCTTCATAAGTCAATGATAATGATCAGGTCTTGGCAGGTTCACTTATTAGCTGCCTTTCATTCCTGCACTTCCCCTGAGAGTGGACCCTTCCTTATGGGATTGTTCACTCTCTCCCTGTCGATTTTACAATGCCTCTGCTGCCTTGTGTTGACATGCCCGGGATATTGACAGGTCAGTCTTTATCTTGGATACTAGTAATAGTTGCCGCCTTCACCCAGCTGCTGCTGCCTCATGGGCAGCTGTTGCTGGTCTAGGCAGTATGATGAGTGAACTTGCCTTCTAAAGGTTGTTCCAAAAGACCTACTCTGGAGTTCGTGGTGTCCCTTTGATGTGATCCTTTCCCCCATATTCCTACCACACTGTCAATATTAATTTTCCTTCATAAATCTCTATTGATTTCTGAGCTGTTTGGCATGTGTTTGGGTTATTTTCAATCATTAGCCTTATTTAGGTGGTAAGTTTATTTAGGTTAGGATTTCCTGTGTTTACATAATTTTAAGAAGATATAATTTTTAATGATATGTACTCATTGAAATTTCTCTTCTTTACAGGTCGCTGATGACATGGAGTATTCAACAGTCACCTGTACCAGGCGGGTCAAGTTGCCCTGTGGCCATAGCACCTGCTGGAAACATGCAGATTGCAATGTTTCCAAAGGATCCTTTGCAATCTGGGAACCTACTGACTGCAAGGTTTGTGCGGATCTTCTTCACACCGTCTTCTATGCCACTGACGTCTCCTTGGATGGACAAGAACGGAGTCAGAGGATGCTACAACACTGGGTAAGAGGCTTCCAGAAGAGCTCTCAACATGGTGCCCCTTATCTTCCTTCCCTGGCTGGGGTGACCTCTGTGTTTGGTCACCAGTTACTGACGGTTCAACACCCGCCGGTATCAGCATATCATGTGGATGATGAAGTTCGGGACCCTCTGCAAGTCTTGAGCCTTGATGCCGACAACATGTCGACAGCTTCTTCTGTGTCGTCAGAGAGGGAGAGGATCCTGCTGACAACAGAAGCCTATAAAGAGTCATTAGATGTACATTGGGTGAGTACAGTTCCCAGTACCTCTTTAATTTGTTCCCCATCACTGCTGCTCAAGCCACAGCTTCCAACTCCACCCCTGTTCCTACATAAGACAAACCTTCTTTTCCTAGTAATTTGGAAATTATGGGGTCCAGGAAAGCTTTCATGGAGAACCTAACCGCCAAACATGAACGTTCTCAAGCAGACCTCATAGCGAGGATAAAAGTTTTACAAAGGGCACCTGTTTCTAAGGCTTCCCCAGCTTTGAGCCTGTCAGATTCCACAGTTAAGAACCATTGGTGCTATGTTGAGCATATGGCCTTAACTGAAGGGTACCTCCATATTGGAGAGGGTTTGGGTTCCAAGGCAGTTTCGGACTTGGAATTCTTCCCATCAATCGATAGTTATCCTTACTGCTACGTAAAGTTTAACTCAGAAACGTCTATTGATATGATCTTTAAGGATACAATCATCCTGGACCATAGCAAGGCTCAGTCTTTGGGCTAAGGAGCTGAAGACGGCCAAATTCACTAATACCCAACTTTCTGCCTATGGCAGGAAACAGGCCACCTTTGTAGCCCCTAAGGATACTGTTGTCCCTTTCGCCTCTAAAAGCTTAGAGACTGTAAAGAAAGTAGTAGTGGAGGGTGGAGCATTCCCAGTGCTAGAATAGTGCAAACCTGTCTCCCTAGCCCTTCCTTTTGATTCTACAATTGGGAAGATGTCCAACATACCTTTGTTGTTAGAAAACTAGATAAAGACATCAGAGGCAAGCAGTTTAATGAGGAACTGCCTAGAATTCCCAAATCCCTATAAAGGGAAAAAATCTGCCTCTTTATCCTTCCAATCTTATCTAGAGATGCTTATTGGGAACTATTCCGAATCTGATCTTTTCCCTGTCTTGGTGAAGACTCACCTAGCCATGTTTCATGAGATCCCCATGCTTTCTTCCTAGCCAGGAGAGCATGTAGAGAACACGTCCTAGCCGCTGCTACAATCAGGCATGAACCTAGAAAACTGATCGACTCCAATATCAGGGGGAAAGACCTCTTCCCCAAGAAATCGGTTAAGGAAGTTATGAACAAAGCAGCTCAGGAGAATAAGAGCCTTGTAAACAAGTGTGGTATGTCCTCTAAACGGAAATTTGCCCCCAATGAAGGACCTCAACCCAAGGGCAAGAGGCCCAGAGACTTTAAGGGAAGAAAATCCTTTCCTGTCGTGACAGCCTCAGTTGCCGCCATCCCTTAGACTGTATACACGGTTCCCCAGCCGAATGTATCACAGTCTCCAGCCTTCAACCCGGTGTATGAGTGAGCCACCACCACGTTCCACCCTGCCAAGGCTCAAAAGAAGGGTACCAGTAGCAGGGGAAGGTTTGGATAAGACGGTCAATCTAGAGGCCGAGGAAGAAGAGGCAAAGCGGTTAAAGATGCTGGTCTTTCCCACCAACAATGAGGAGCTGCCAGTAGGGGATCAACAGGAGTTCGATCCCTAGGCTAACAGCATAGTCTCAAATGGACTAGGCTGGAAATTGAGACGGAAACCACCACAGTTCAAGAGGTTCTTCCAACCCAAAACACCATTTTTGGAGGATTATGTACAACATTGTCCCCAGAAAGGAGTCATCCGTTGCACGAAATCCATGAATTTTCAAGGGCTGCTATTCTCTGTGCCCTAGAAAGATTTGAACACTCTTCAAACTATTCTGGACTTGTCCCCACTAAACAAATTCATTCTGAATGACAAGATCCAGATGCTGACTATCTCACAAATATGGACCCTACTACCCCAGGAGGCCTACACCGTCTCTATAGATCTTACAGATGCCTATTGGCCTCTTCCGATAGGTCGGCACTTCTCCCCCTGCCTTGGTCTCAGATTGGCAAGAAAGGTCTATGTTTTCAGAGCTATGCCCTTTGGGCTCAGTATAGCTCCAAGTATTTTCACAAAGCTAGTCAAGGCCATCGTTCAACAATTACAGAACAGAAGCCTCCAGGTGATGGTATACCTGGACGACTGGCTAGTTTGGGCTGCAAGGAAGTAAGAGTGTCTTCGGACAGCTCAAGAATTCATGAAATTCCTACAGTCTCTGGGCTTTCAGATCAACTTCGAAAAGTCCAGGCGGTCTCCACCTCAAGAATTCCAGTGGCTTGGGCTTCACTGGAATCTAAAGTCACACACCCTCTCTCTACTGCAAGGCAAGAGAAAGGAAATTGCAAACTCTAGCAGGTGCCTACTTCGTTCAAAAGTAATCACCAGAGGGCAACAGGAAAGAGTCTTAAGTTCACTGCAGTTTACGGCCGCTGTGACAGACCTAATCTTAAAAGCAAGACTCAAAGATGCCGACAGAGCCTGGAGAAGAAAGGCATCCAATGCTCGGAGAGATCTTCACCAGAAATCCCCAGTCTTACTGTGAAAGCAGCTCAAGCCGTGGTTCACTGCCAAGATTTTACCAAAACACGTCCCTCTGTAGTACCCTCCTCCTTCTATGACTATCCACACGGACGTCTCGGAACAAGGTTGGGGGGGGGGACACTACCCTTCCAAGAAAGAACAGGTTTGGTGATCAATCCCATTTCAGAAATTTCACATCAATATTCTGGAAGCTATGGCAGTGTTTCTGACTCTGAAGAGACTGAACCCAAAGACGAAATCACAGATCAAATTAGTTATCGACAACAGGATGATATTTCACCGTGCCAACAGTCAGGGCTCCAGGTCTCCATAGATCAACCATGTGATCCTAGCCATCCTCACTTTAGCAAAGCGGAGGAACTGGCATCTCTTAGCAGTTCATCTAGAAGGAGTTCGCAATGTGACAGCAGACGCCCTGTTAAGATTCAAGCCTCTGGAAACAGAATGGTCTCTGGATGCAAAATCATTCTGTTTCATCCTAAAACAATTCCCAGAACTCCAAATCGATATCTTCACGAAGAGCTCCAACAAGAAGCTTCCCCGGTATGTAGCACCAAACTTAGATCCGGAAGCGACAGGAATGGATGCAATGTCTCTGGATTGGAAGCAGTGGTCTCCCATCTACCTATTTCCACCATTCAACCTCGTAATGAAAGTCTGAAAAAACTGCAGACTTTCAAGGAAACAGCAGCTCTAGGGACTCCCAAGTGGCCCAAGAGCAATTGGTATCCTCTTGTTCTGGAACTCAAACTTCTCCAGGTCCCTCTACCATTTCCATGGATGCTATCCTACAATCTTCAACAGAAGACTGTCTTTGCTTCCTTTTGGATAACGAAACAAAAACATTTGTCTTTCTAGAAAAAATGGGTTACATTCGTGAAAAGTCATCAGCCCTCTTCCATTTCTATGGACTTCTGTATTCCTTTCTTTATCTCATTGCATGATCAAGGTCTGGCCTCTACAACTATTGCCTCATGTAAGTCGGCACTAACAAGACCCATTGCTTATGCTTTTGATATTGAACTCAATAAGATACCGAAGGCTTGTGCTAAACGGAAATCTAATGCTCCTCCCAAGGCTATTTCTTGGTCGTTGGATAAAGTCCCGTACTTTGCCTCCTCGATAGATAACGCCTCTACTTCTCTGAGGGATCTTACTCAAAAGTCTATCTTTTTGCTTGCTATGGCTTCTGGTGCTAGAGTCAGCAAGATTGTGGCCCTTTCTAGGGATGATGGCCACATTGAATTCTCAGAATTGGGAGAGATAAATCTTTACCCAGATCCTACATTCTTGGCAAAAACAAGCTTCCCACAAAATACTGGGGGCCCTAGAAGATTGTCACACTTCAGGAGGATCCTCTGCACCCTGTGGAGTGCCTTAAGGCCTACCTGTTAAAGAGCCAAGTCTTTAAAGGGGAGATGACAGGATCTAATCTTTCTTTGAAACAGCTATGGTCCAAACTCACCTATTTCATCAGAAGGGCTGACCCTGATAGTATACCATCAGGTCATGACCCTAGAAAAGTTGCCTCATCCTTAAAATTTTTCCAGTCTATGTCTTTACAGGCTTACAGGAGATGGAAATCTTTAAGAGTCTCCTTCAAACATTACTTATGTCAGCTGGAAGAGATTAAATACTTGATAGTGGCCGCTGGTAGTGTGATTAAACGAGCTTCTTAAGTGTTGTTTATGGACTCTTATAGACTGTATAGTTGAGACTTCTCAGTCTACATTGTGCAAGGGGACTCAGGTTCCTCTTTTCAATGAACTATTTAATAATATAGAGTCAAAGGCAATATTTTTCCTTTTATGTCATGAGTGTTACTATTTTACTACTCTGTTACATAATTTTGGGGTAGGAAAACTTCGGTTTTCTGTATATAGTTACTGTATATAATGTTACAATTGATTACTGCTACATTTATGCATCTTTGAAAATAATAAAAGACTGCTGTTCCTTTTTGCGGTTCCTTTCATTGGACCTACTGTACAAAATAAAAGTAGTGTACCTCAATTTTTAACCCTCCTTTTATAGACTTCTTTTCATCTACTGGAGAGAAAGATATTCTCCACAGTGAGTGGGACTGTGATGTTGATTTCCTTTGCTTCTACTTTTTACAAACATATTGCTTGCACCATAGCTTGGTACCACAGTTACCAATGCTAAAGGGAGTATGAAATAGCAAATTGAGATCGGGAGTTGTAACGGCTCTTTCGCCTACGTTTCCAACCCTATCCTTTATCCTTCGAGACAAGGTTAACTCTATTCGGGGAAAGTTAACCATGGCTTGTTATTAACCCTTTTACCCCGAGGCTCTTTGGAAATTTCCAACCCTTAACCCCCAAGGGGTTATTTTTTCCCCAGCACATTTTGCAGTATATATTTTTTAAATTGCTCTAACAGCCTTAATTTTTGTCATAGAGAGGTCAGGTTGGTCTCATTCTCTAGGAAAATGCCTGAATTTTCTCAAAAAAATTATTAAAAATATAAAAAAAAAAATTTTATAGCATTTTTTTGCAAGGACGTACCGGTACGTCCATGGGGGTAAAGGGATGAGTTTTGTGAAACGTACCAGTACGTCCTTTGGGGGTAAAAGGGTTAACATGTCCCTGATTTATACACGATATCTCTTGGGATATTCGCTCCGGAGGTTAAAACTCAGTGATAACCTCTAAGGTAAAATTTCTCTAATATATCACTCGTAGAAATATACCAAGTAGAGGCTCCTAAGGAGGAACTTCCATCAGGATGACATGGCTATCGCACCCAAAACTAGATTTTTCCTAAGTCAAAATCCATTATGTAAGTACATATTTTATCATTTGTTTAAAGAAAGCTGATGATTTAAGATTCAAATACTGCCTAGCGATGTTTACTGGTTTTGCTTTACTTGAATGGTGCAGTAACATTAAATTTTAGCAATTGTCCAAGTCCATCTCAATATCAATAAGTGTCAGCTAGTGAGTAAATAATGGACTAATCAATTGTTTTTGAAAGCTAGCTTTTGTTTGACTGTCTGCTGATTTAAAGCTCTGACTTCTATGTTTAAGTTTAAGTTGGCTTGAAGGTGTAATTTACACTTCTCATCTTACTTTTTGTTACAACTGCATACTTTCTTCTTTGCTTTTATATTTGAGCTATTAGATCACATCCCAGATGACAGTGCATTTCCATTCATTTGTAAGCACAGTCACTTGCTCATCACGGGTTTACTTTAGTAAGGTAAATTCAAGGAGGGCTGGCATCAGAACACAAAAAAAAGTAAACTCGTGAACGACTAGGGTCACGTTGCCAACATAAAATTAAGCAAAAGAACAGCTCTAACTTACACCCCATGAGCAAAAGAATTATTAACAGGATGCAAGTTTTCTCACATCGTGTATTTTGGAGGAGAGAGAATTGGCCTTCTTTATGAGAGAGGTCATAAAACAATCGATATCACCTTTAAAAAGAATCTAATTGGTCTGCGTGCGCTAAAATAGGCTACATTCTGGTGATGTCGATCTCTCTAAATAGGATTACTGGGTAGTCACCATACAGAGGTTGTTAGAAGAGGACGTAACACCAAAATATAGAGGATCTAGCAAATGAAGAGGCTTTTCATTATTAGTCAGAAAGAGAAGATGTAGAATCATTATTAGGAGACAGCAGGGCGTGATGGTGAGGTACTCCTGGTCTCTGCAGATTGTAGGCCGTTCAATGACTGTTTACACTGAAGCTAAAGCTATTAAATATATTGCCTTCTGTGGGAGCTCTTTTAGGCTAACACTCATGTTATCTACTTCAGCCCAAAAATCAAGCACTCTATTGAGTGCCCAAGAAACAGGAGCTAGTAAGGAAAGCTGTTGAAATGAATGAAGACTGAAAAATCTTGAGAAACCAGTACGAGTTCATATTCAATTCAAAAGCCCTCTTGAGAGGTTCTGTCAGAGCAGATTTGTATGACAATTGTTGAGAGATCAGTTTCTTATCCATAAAGAAGTGGACCAAAGAGGAAGCCAAGAGGTCCAGGGTTACTCGGCATTGGGTTTTGTCCCTAAGGATGGCCATCCATGTCTTCCACAATGACTGGTATTATCTAGTGGAGGAAGACCTCTTTTGGCATGTTAATAAGTAACGTTAGAATCCTAAAGGCTATCCAGTAGATATGGGCATGAAGTTTCTTGATCTGAAAGGAGGCGGTAAAAATGTTACAACTTCTTATTTATTGGTGCAGCTGTGCTAACCAAACAGGGTGTGACTTCAGCCTGGGACATGTCAGGCCATGATAGAATTGCAAGCACAATTGCCCCTCTATAGTACAATATGAACTTTAAACCTTCAAAATCAATCTCGTCGGTGGAAACAGATTGATTGAAGACCATTTATTCTATCCCAAGTTCAAGGAATCTCTTGTAACTGCATGAAAATATACATTTGCAGCTAGGTAGAGTAAAAGTTTGTGATTCGCTGATATTTCTAATATGTTCACTTATAGATCTACTGTAGATCAATTTTGAAGATCTTGTGAAATGAGTTCTAGTTTGAGGTCTAATCTGTTACCAAGGTCATCTGCCTGGACAAAGAATACGGTACCACATCGTCATAACACGAGTAGTGACTCTCATCACTAGCCTACCATAACATGGATATCCAACTTTGTATACTTTGCACTGTATTGTAATACCAACTGAATACAGTTTTCTTTCTGTCTTAAATGGGCCTGAAACTTGAGTGACGATTCTAAGTACATGAAATAAGCTAATTATAAATAACAGGTTTGTATAAAACATAAACTTTAGTTTCTAGAATTTACATTTTGTGCTACATACTGCAAAAGAAACTTTGGTGTTTCACAGCACAAAAACAATAAATAAGCTTCAAAAGAAACAAATATCAATGTTCTTTAATAGATAATACTTAGGCATTTAAAAAGTATAAAATATCGGGCCTGAAAGACTTTACTATACTACAAAGCTACTAAATATGAAATCACCACATAATAAGCAAAAACATGCTAGGCTAACATTTTGCTAAAAAACATTATATGCATGCATGACAAAAAAATTCAATCAACTGTTATGTCAGAATTTTTAAATGAACAAAATTCCAAAATTTTCTAAATATCATAAAGGAATATAGCCTATTCTTCAAGCCTGCAAATAATTAGCACTTCCATAGAGCAGTATAGCAGAATAAAGCTATAAAATGTAAAATTGTTTATTTTCTTACCCTTAAAAATCTGTAAGCCTGAAGAAATAAGGGGGAATAATTTCACCTGATAAAAGGCCTTATCTTTATTAAGATTATCATTATTGTTGAACCAAAATGCCAAAGCATGTACCTGCTTACGATAAACATAGTTTCATAAACAACAACAAATTCCACAGACCAATGAAATTTAACTGTACATACTCGGAAAATGAATATCAACATAGCTTCAGAAAAATATTAACACCTACAATCTTAACCACTCAATAACTGAACTACATTGATTACGTTGAATTAAAGCTGCTATTACTAATAAACCTTATAAATTTCTTTGCCTCGTCATTTATAATGTAGAGGTACTGGCATTTTCTATCAGAAGATTTGTTATTTAAAATTAAGAAAAATAAGGAAATTAGATTTATTATAGAATTCGGTAACTTCCTTATTTATTATAATGAAAAATTAGAAAAAAAAAATAATAAGAATAAATCTTTGTGGAGAATTTTTCTTCACTCTACATCTTTCTTTTGTATTTTGGTCTCGCTCCCCATATTGTAGTTATCCCTGAAACATTCGCTCCCACACTTACTTTACGTTTTCTTTACCAAAACATTGGGGAAAACTGTTCTTAATTAACTATACTCATTGACAATAGCGTACGCCATGTTCGTGACGTCACAACATAGAAACCCAAAATAAAAGCCGTACGCCGGCGTGCAATATTTCTTTCCTCAAATTACATGTGTCGAGATAAATTATTACAATGGTTCTTAATATAATTTTAATACTGCTGTCTTATAAGAAGTTTATTTTATGTCTCAGTACCTATTCAGGTCTCTTAATTCTAAGATGTATGTCCATCGCTCCAGGCCATTGCTAATTGCTCATTTAAGTTATTAATTTTTAGTAAGCCAGAATAGGTAGGATTATTATGTATGTATATACCCTTCGAGCTGCAAGATTTCTCTTTGTATTTGGCACAAAATCCTGCCTCCTCCTTATTCCTCACAATGTTGCATTGCCCTGCCCTAAAGTCCTGTTATGGCACCTCTACTGGGTTATTCTACGCACCATGAACTTCACTTGTTTGAAAACTGAACCGATTCGAACAAGAGCTGTAGTTGTAACCGGCTGATCGACCTGGTCAGTCAATTTGTGTATATCTGGCTCACCCCCCTCTCGACTCCCACCAAACAAAGGACAAAGTGTTTGGGTCCTGTCGCTCAGCTGGAGAGAGGGAAGAAGACGATCCTAGGAACTGTGCTAGAGATACCCAATCTGCCAAGAAGCGAAGATTCCAGGGTTGGGCCAGTCGAGGGTGCAACTATCCATTTAACTAGAAAATTACCAGCAACAAGCTGTAACAGCCATTTAAGGACAAGGGCTGTCTTTCAAGTAAAGAGTCCAGGTAAAACCACATGGCCACAGTTTTTCCCCTTTAGACTACGATTAGATTTTTGTTTAACTTGATTTAGTTTAACTGGCCTTTTACATATTTCGGGCTGAGTGCGTGGGATTGTGTGTAGAGATTTTGCATATAACTTTTGATTTAAAGACTAGTACAGTCTCGGGTCAAACAACCACGTGTCCGACCTCACATAATTCATTTATTATTGCAAGAGACCTAGTGTCGCGCATATTATGATTGCCTTTTGATTTTGCAAAGTTGCATTATTTTTATTTAACTTTTTGTTTGTTTGAACCTCTTTTGCTTGATGCTAAGATGTCTGATTTTTCAATGTAAATTTCGTGTAATAAGGTCACAATATTAGGTTAATTACCCTTTCATATTACTAATCCCTTTTTTGATTGATTATATCTAACATGAAAAGTTAATATCGGGACAGTATACCCGATATATTGAAAGGGGTAAGTCTAAATCCCTCAAGAGTAATAGTGTGTTAGCGAGTGACTTAATATTGAATCTATATGCTTCGAAGGTATAGGTCCTTATCTTTAACATTTACTTTACAACAATACATTAGTGCTCCCTTCATTGCCTCTGTCTATGTTAACGTAAATACCTGTCCAACATCTCACTGGGGTCCCTGGGACGGAGCCGATACAGAGCATAAGAGTGTAGATGACCTTAGATTGACAAAGCTAAGGTAGACCAACAATTAATTATTTAGTCACATGTCGAGTTTTGAGGTCTCTGAACGGAGAAGACTTTATTATAAGAAAGATGGTTCATGAACTGCAGCACCAAAGATATTGCCAGGGTGCTGTGCTCTCGAGTGTTAGCGCTCCTATCCTCCCCTGTTGATCCTTGTTGGCTGCAGGGAGACTTTCCCGGAACAACAAGTTCCCACTCAACAATTAAATAAAAATATAACATTTTCTCCACATGAAAATCCCACGTGTTCATACAGTTTATTAATTTCAATGTTTTGTGTTGTAAATTGTGGTTAATATTTCATTTATTAATTTTGCCATTTGAACAAATCACTATTGAGTTACTCTGGTTCTCTTCTTTATGATAATAAAGAAATTAAAATAGATTGCAGACATTGGTATCTTTAACCCCATTAATTGAAGATTTTTCTTTACTCCAATCAAGAATTTATTGTGGGTTAGTTGTACCCAAGATGTTGAAGAGAGTAAGCAACTGTAGGTATAGGTAAGTTAGTATAAGCAAGTGTACGCTTCTTTAACTTAGTGCTTTGAAGGTGAAGATCCCCATTTAACTTTACTTATATATGTCACTGATCCTATTCATTGCCTTTGTTTATATTAAAGTTAATGACAGTCTAGCATCTCACTAGGGTCACTAGGACGGATTTGAAACAGCCTAAGAGTGCAGATGACCTTAGATTGACAAAGCTAAAGTAGACCAACAATTAATTACATAGTCCCGTGTGGAGTTTTTAGGGCTCTGGATGGAGAAGACTTTATCATCAGAGTGAAGGTTCGTGAACTGCAGCACCAATGTTATTGCCAGGGTGTTGTGCCTTCGAGTGTTAGCACTCCTATTCTCCCCTGTTGACCCTTGTTGCCTGTTGCAGGGAAACTTTCCCGGAACAACAAGTTCCCACTCAACCATTAAATAAAAATATTTCTCCACAATCTTTTTGAAATTACCATCACTCGATGATATGAACTTTATTCAAATATAATTATCTAAAGTTTTGATACATGTGTTATAAGTCTAGTGTTGAGCACTTAAAGCAAACATCTGACCACGTCAGCCCCTTCACAAATCACACAAAGCTGTCAATTGCTGTGAACCTTTTTCCCCCTTCTGACGTCGTCATAAGTGATTAGAAAATTACAAGGGACTGAAAATTACGAAAATTACAAGGGACTGAAAATTACGAAAATTACGGTGGGACGTATTTCTTGTCCTTATCTTATGCTATTTTAAAGAGATTTATCTTAATAAAAAAGGAAAACGTTTCATTTTGAAATAAGAAAGATAGAGGAAAAAGATTTCTTTATGAAACAAACAAAATGACACTGTACTGTATTTGCTTACAACTGCCAGGTGTCAATGATATTGCATAGAAAATTTTATTTTCTATTTACTTTTTAAACTGAAATGCTTGTATTGATTTATTTTGCACGCAAAAACTAAATATTATCAAAAAGAAATAATAGGCTGAAAATAATGTAGATAAAATCTATGAAAAGAGATGTCAATTTACATATATGTAACATGTGTAAAAACAGAAATGAAAGGATGAACCGAAAGGGGAAAAAAAGGAAAGAATGGGCGAAACCTCCTAGTCTTTGGCACTGAATAAGATTATTAGAGATAGAATAAAGCTGGAAATACTGAGTAAAATAAATAAGGAAAAGGAAAAAAAATAAGGAATAAAGTAGAATCAAGTGAACAGTAAAACTGTCTGAAAAAATAAAAAAACAGAAATAAAAAAGAAATAAAAACGAGGGAAGAATAGAAGAAACCTTTTAGCTTTTGGGCCATTTCCTTTACTGGAGACAGAGCAGTGACGTATGGCGCACGGTTTGAAAATTTTGCCTGGTGTTTCCAGTTTGGCAGCTGCAGTTAAGTTATTTATCATCATCATCTCCTCCTACGCCCATTGACGCAAAGGGCCTCGGTTAGATTTCGCCAGTCATTTCTATCTTGAGCTTTTAAATCAATACTTCTCCAATCATCAGCTACTTCACACTTCGCAGTCCTCAGCCATGTAGGTCTGGGACTTCCAACTCTTCTAGCATCTTGTGGAACCCAATTGAAAGTTTGGTGAACTAATCTCTTTTGGGGAGTACGAAGAGCATGCCCAAAACCATCTCTAACTGCCCCTCACCATGATCTCATCCACATATGGCAGTCAAGTAATCTCTCATAGTTTCATTTCTAATCCTGTCCTGACATTAACTCCCAATATTCCTCTGAGGGCTTTATTCTCAAATCTACAAAATCTGTTGGATATTGTTTCATTGTCATACCACGACTCATGTCCTGCAGTAACACAATCTCACTAAACTGATATATAGACTGATTTTTATATGTAATTTCAGGTGAATCGATTTCGAAATTTTACTTAACTTACCCATTGCCTGATTTGATTTTTCCAATCTTTCATTAAACTCAAATTCTAAAGATCCTGTATTAGATATCATAGTTCCTAAAATGATTCCACCTCATTAATGCTTTCAAGTTTCAATGATATTTCTTCTTCCATTACATATTCCATTTTCATCCCCTCTGTCTTTCTTCTATTTATCTGGAGCCCAACTTCATGTGATATTTCATGCATTCAAGCAAGCTTTGCAAGTCCTGCTGTGTTCTGCTAATAAGGACAGCAACATCAGGACACTCTATACTCAATTTTTTTTTAATGAGGCGCATTTGCACTGACTCGCATCGGTGCCCCTTTAGTTCGGAAAAGTTTCCTGCTATCTGATTGGTTAGAATTATCTTGTCCAACCAATCAGCGATCAGGAAACGTATCCGAGCTAAAAGGGCACCCCTGTGAGTCAGTGCAAATCTGCCTCACTAAAAAGAATTGGCTATAGGTCTGCTAATTTCCTGTTACCAATCCAATCCAATCCTTCTCTACCATCTGTAACTGTTCTATGCATTATAAAATCGATGAGGAGGCTATACAACATAGGTGACAACACAATCCCTTGAAGTACTCCACTGTTCACTGGAAATTAGTTTGATAGGACTTCACTTACATTAACTTTGCACTTACTATGCTCATGAACAGAATTTATCAAATTTACATATTTAAGAGCAGCTCTATAATAAAGCAGGGCTCTCCACAAAATTGGCAGGTGCACATTATCAAAGGCTTTTCCATACTCCGCAAATGCCATCAAAAGTGGATTTCTATATTCTACACATCGTTGTACCACATGTCTTAAGATGAAAATAATACCTTTTCTATATCCTGCTTGTTCAACTCTTAGCTTTTCATCAATCTTTCTCTCTAGTCCCTTTTGAATGAGCATACTATATATTTTCATGACAACTGATGTAAGTGTGATCCCTCTGTAATTATTTCAAAATCAGTCAGATCTCCTTCTTTTGCCATTTTCACTGACACTCCTAGTTCCCATTCATCAGGTATTGCTTCTTCACATTACATTCTACACAATAATCTTGTAAGTATTCTGGGAGTCACTTCATTTTCGGCCAATATCATCTCAGCAGTTATACCATCATATACAGGGGCTTTCCATCTCTTGAGTTTTTTAATGATAGCTTCGACTTCAAACACAATTTCATTCATTCTTGGGCACATCAAGGTCTTCCTCAGCTTCAGGTATATCAATCAAGTTATCCCTTCATATCTCCTATTCATAGCCTCACCAAAGTGTTCCATCTAATGTTGCCTTTCTTCATCATCTGTTGTTATGACAGACCCCTCCCTCTTATTCATTTACCAGCATATATATTTTATAGTGATATCAGAAGTTCAATAGTCTATAGTTGAATCAGCAGTTAAGGAGGTTCCACTGTAATGGGAGATTATGATAGTCTTAGTCCTTTTATGGGCATTTATGTTGAAAAAGAGGCTTTGATCGTTTCTGAATTTGTTGGAGAATTTCAAACAGATGAAGTATCTGTCTACTCATTTCTGAGACTCCTAAGCACTATGGGTTCTCAGGATAAGTTCAGTCCGCTATTGTGTTTGAAGATGAGGGACTTTTATTTCCAGCTCAAGTTCTCGGATCCAATCATAAGCCTGCATCCCCTTTATTCAAAACCAGTTAGAAAAAATTGAATGCTGGGATTACTCTCGTCATTTGTCTTAAGGACTTTCATTGGGGGTAAGGGTTCCAGAGCTCTCCCTTTTCACCAATGCCTGTCAGGATGAATGGGAAGCTACAATGGATTTTCTTCACCTGTCATGATTTTGAACAGACTGAGGGTAATCACATCATGTAAACTGCTTGGATCTTTTAGTTATATTCAAAGCAGTAAAGTATCATGAGTCACTGGTGTTTAGGAAGTGCAGTGAACCCTCGTTTATCGCGGTAGATAGGTTCCAGACGCGGCCGCAATAGGTGAAAATCCGCGAAGTAGTGACACCATATTTACCTATTTATTCAACATGTATATTCAGACTTTTAAAACCTTCCCTTGTACGTAGTACTGTTAACAAACTACCCTTTAATGTACAGAACACTTAATGCATGTACTACAGTACCCTAAACTAAAACAGGCACAAATATTAAAGGCAATTTTATATCATGTGTTTCCTAAACACGCTAAAAAGCACGATAGAAAATGGCAACCAATGTTTTGTTTACATTTATCTCTGATCATAATGAAGAAACAAACTGGAGGTAGAGCTTTGCTTATTACCCAGACATATTTCCCATACTTTTCCCTTAGAACTACATCACATCTTCCTACTTTAGATATATATATATATATGTATATATATATATATGTATATATATATATATATATATATATATATATATATATATATGTGTGTGTGTGTGTGTGTATATATATATATATATATATATATATATATATATATATATATATATATATTTATATGTATACACATATACATACCTACATATATACATACATACATATATACATAAATACATGCATACATATATATATATATATATATATATATATATATATATATATATATATATATATATTACTGTATATATATGGGTTATGGAAAAAATCCGCGAAGTGGTGAATCCGCGATGGTCGAACCGCGAAGTAGCGAGGGTTCACTGTGCATGGTTGTTTTTACAGACAGCATAACACCACTGGTCTACATTTGAAAGCAGGGAAGAGGAGGTCGGAGTTGTTCCATATAGAAGAGCTGTTGTCATGGGTGAAACTTAGGAATATCCACTTGATGTCTTGATTCATTCCAGAGAAATTGAACATCCTCACTGATCAGTTAAGCTGGAAGCAGCAAGAACCTATAAACGAGTGACTCGCCATCCATCAAAATGGCACGAAGTTAGGAAATGCTGGGGAAATCCGAATGTAGACATGTTTGTGACCAAGCTCAAAAAGAAGATGGAGGTATTTTACTCATTGTTCCAGGGTCCCTTGTCAGGGAAAATTGGTGCCATGTAAGCAAGATTGGTTGAACTTGGATTTTTACTCAGGAGTTTTACTCATTTTCCCCTAATTTTCTATGATTTGGAAAGTGATAAGCAGCAGGATGATGCTAGTGGCTCCCTATTGGCCTCAAGGGGGAGTGGTTCTTGGATCCTGTGTCTCTTTGCCTGGATTGCCCAAAAAGGTTGCCATGCAAGACCAGTCTTCTCAGACAACCTCTTTAACAAGTGGCTTACCCAAACCTCTACGTGCTTTAGCCAAGCATGGAGGCATGGGGTTTCTAGGTCCTCTAGATTGTCTATTTTAACTTCCACCAATAATTCATATGAGCAGCAGTGGCATGTGTATTTTGATCGTTGCAAATCCAGGAAAGTTTCCATAATCAGAACCAGTTTGGACAGTATTTCTAAGATTTTGCATTGCCTATTTTATGTGGAGAAACACACTATTTTAGCTATCAAGGGTTATAGGTCAATGATTAATCCTGTCCCCAAGTGCATTGGCTTGGATTTATCATCATCAGGTATTGTCACGGATGTTTATAAATCTTTGCTATTGAAAACAAACCCAGTTAGTAGATTAATTAATTGGAAGATAGGTGTTGTATAGCAGTAAAGTATTCAAGAAGTCCACGTTTTGAGCTGCTGAAATTTCTGTTGCTCACGACTCTTAGCCTACAGCCAAAATCCTTTTCTGTTAGCTTTGGCTACGCCTAAATGTATTAGTGAATTGTATGCCCTTTTCGTGCATGTAGGCTTTGTAACTGATACGAGTTTATGACCTCTTATACAATGTTCCAGGGCAATGAATAATTCCAGGATGAAAATCTATCTAATTTTTTTCCATATACCATCATTAGTGTTAGGTCTATGTGGGTAGACATTTCTTGATAAAGAATACAGGAAGGAATAGTAATGTTTTAGGCAATATGGTGTGTTCATGAAACTGGTTTCATTGTAAAAATAAATATTTCAGTAATTCTTCCTGGTTTGTGTATATTTAAGGTTTCCACTTTACATAATTCATTCTCTATATGAGGAACCACATTGGACTAAGAATTATACTATACAGTCAGCCCTCATTAGCGGGGGTTAGGTAACAGAGACCGGCGAGAAAATTGAGAATTCACAAATACTTGCTGTCCTAGGGTGGGTCAACTTATAGCCTACCAACTCACGGACCATTACCTAGCTAAAGTTTATTAACACACTAAGCAACCCACTGTACTGGGCTATATTCTTGTCACATGCTTTCTATCATGGTATTTTAGTTCTAACTATTTTTCAGACGTAATTGTACATTATCACGACAACTTCAGTACAAGATAAGACAACTCCTAAACCAAAAATCATCACCCCGTCTCATAGAGGTAGTCACTTATACCCCACGCTTCATAAAGGTTTCAACCAAACACTTAGTTTGTAAAAAAACAACACTCAATGGTACTGTAGACGAAAAAAAGTTACTAATAGTGGATGGTTGAAAACTAAAGTAAAAAAATTCTTTAATGAAGCACAATAATCTTTTTAAGTCATGACTTTTTTTAGAATGGATAATGTCTGCTTAAACTTGTCTGTCTGAGCTAACGAAATCGAATGCTACACTATTGGCAATTTTTTTTTTCAATGAACGCGTGAATATTTATCCTATCAGAAGTATAAAAAATAAGATAAAAAAAAATGACTAAAACATCACTGAATGCTTACAAGTTTTCTAGTAAATAACTCTCTCTCTCTCTCTCTCTCTCTCTCTCTCTCTCTCTCTCTCTCTCTCTCTCTCTCTTTCTCTCTCTCTCAGTAAAAATCCTTATGCTACATTTATGTAAATTAACATCTCTTTTTATCATTTTTATCTACGTTATTTTCAGCTTATTATTGCAGTTTAATAATATTTGACTCTTCCCTGCAAAATAAATCAATATAATCATTTTAGTTTTAATAGTAAACAGAATGAAAAAATAACACATTAATTCTGTTTGAGTTATAAGCAGAATTTATATTCTATGTTGAAATAAAATTCTCTTTGTAATAACACTGACATGCTGGAGATTTAACACCTGGTCTTGAAGAATCCTTTTGTTTGTTACATGAAGAAATGTAAATTTTTCCGTACCTTAACATGTATTAATTGGTGTGGATTTTCATACATTCAAATATGAACCAAGTTTAAAGTCTCTATGACAACGATGTCCCAACTTATGGCTGATTACGTGAATTGGACATTTTGCTTGACCGGGACCTTGACCTTTGACCTTGACCCTTCAAAATTCAATAATTTCCAGATTTTAACATAACAGTTAATCCCTGCAAGTTTCATTACTCTACGATTAAAATTGTGGCCAGGAAGCTGTTCACAAACAAACACACAAACAAGGGCGAAAACATAACCTCCTTCCATTTCGTTGGCGGAGGTAATTATAATGTAGTAGTTATAATAGATGGATCACATCTTAGCAAAAATCCCTCCCACTTCTAGCTTTAAGCTTCATTCTTTCAGGTCTTGGTCTTCTCTTAATGATATAGAGTTACTGGACAGGGTAGTTTTAAAAAACAAATATTTCTAAAAAGTCAGCAAATACAGATCTTTTCTATCCCTCATATTCACTGGATTGAGGATGACCGGGAAATTTGTTGTGCCATAAAGTTGTGAAAGAAACTGACCAAAAACGATGTATCACACAAAGGCCTAGCCATAGTTAGTTAGGAGGGACATTTAAAAATACTTGAAGATTCACTCCATTTCCATTTCCCATCTTCGGGGGAAATGAGTTACTGAATGTTTTAAAGATATAAGTTCAGCTATAAAAAATCTTGCGTCTTTGTGAGAAATGAGTTGCTAAATGCTTTAAAGACAAAAGTTCAGCTATAAAAAGTCTTGCGTCTCACCAAATAACAAAAAATATTACTATACAGTTCATCAAAAAGAAATATCTGAAAATTCTATTGCATTTTAAAAATAATTTTACACTACAGTATGTAATATATTTCTATAGCAAATACTATTAGGTCAAACAAATCACTCACCGTAAAATCGGCCCTAGCAAGAGCCACAGGAGGGAAGGGAAGCTGGGATGCCCACTTTAGTTCCGTTTCTTTATAAACAAGCAAAGTACTTGTGTATGTCCCAATACATATATGAATAAAGTTATCTGTTGAGAGATAAAACACATTATTATGATTTTTTAAAACAAAATGCAAGTTTTCATAATTTTAAACTTTATGAAATCAATACTTGCCCTTAATTCTTATGTTTTATGCTAAAAGCACAAGCTTGGTGATAAGAAAAAAAAATAGAAAATGGGAGTTCTTCCTAGATTTCAAGATACCCAACCCTCTTTATTGCTCTACTTCCCATCAAATATCTATATAATATATATATATATATATATATATATATATATATATATATATATATATATATATATATATAATTATGTATATATATACATATATACATATATATATATATATATATATATATATATATATATATATATATATTTATACAGTATATATATATATATATATATATATA
>NC_090725.1:256333-316333 GCF_036898095.1 Palaemon carinicauda | reverse complement strand
GGTTCTCTATGGGGAGGAAGGGCGGGTCCTTAAATTCATGATCATCGGGTAAGTATATTCAAAAATTTATTTTACTAATGAAAATAACATTTTTCAATATTAATCTTACCCGATGATCATGTAGCTGATTCACACCCAGGGTGGTGGGTGGAGACCAGCATACATGTTAACAAAGAAGCTAAGTATCCCGTATCTTATTTTAGCCGTTATTCAAAAATAACAAACATAAAATAAATAAGTACCTGGTAAGGAAGTCGACTTGAACCATTACTCTGCCTTTTTAAGTACGTCTTCCTTACTGAGCCTAGCGATCCTCTTACGATGCTGAGCGACTCCTAGGTGCTGAAGTATGAAGGGCTGCAACCCATACTAAAGGACCTCATCACAACCTCTAATCCAGGCGCTTCTCAAGAAAGAATTTGACCACCCGCCAAATCAACCAGGATGCGGAAGGCTTCTTAGCCTTCCGGACAACCCAGAAATATTTCAAGAGAAAGATTAAAAAGGTTCTGGAATTAGGGAATTGTAGTGGTGGAGCCCCCACCACTACTGCACTCGTTGCTACGAATGGTCCCAGAGTGTAGCAGTTCTCATAAAGAGACTGGACATTCTTAAGATAAAAGACGAGAACACTGATTAGCTTTTCCAAAAGGTTGCGTCGAAAATATTTTGCAGAGATCTATTTTATTAAAAGGTCACGGAAGTTGTGACAGCTCTAACTTCGTGTGTCCTTACCTTCAGCCAAGCTTGGTCTTCCTCATTCAGAAGGGAATGAGCTTCTCGTATTAACAGTCTGAAAATAATAGGATAAAGAATTCTCTGACATAGGCAAAGATGAATTCTAAACTGAACACCATAAAGCTTCAGACGGGCCCCGTAAAGGTTTTTAAAATAGAACTTAAGAGCTCTTACAGGACATAATACTCTTTCTAGTTCATTTCCAACCATACGATAAGTTTGGAATAACGAACGATATTGGTCAAGGCCGAGAAGGCAGCTCGTGTTTGGCTAGAAAACCAAGATGTAGAACATGTAGCCGTTTCGGATGAAAATCCGATGTTCTGGCTGAAGGCATGAATCTCACTGACTCTTTTAGCTGTGGTTAAGCATATCAGGAAAAGAGTCTTAAAGGTGAGATCTTTCAGGGAGGCTGATTGAAGTGGTTCGAACCTGTCTAACATAAGGAATCTTAGAACCACGTCTAAATTCCAACCAGGTGTAACCAAACGACGCTCCTTCGTGGTCTCAAAAGACTTAAGGAGGTCCTGTAGATCTTTATTGTTGGAAAGATCTAAGCCTCTGTGACGGAAGACTGATGCCAACATGCTTCTGTAACCCTTGAAAGTGGGAGCTGAAAGAGATCGCTCTTTCCTCAGATATAAGAGGAAGTCAGCTATATGAGTTACAGAGGTACTGGTCGAGGATACGGATACTGACTTGCACCAGTTTAGGAAGATTTCCCACTTCGATTGGTAGACTCTAAGGGTGGATGTTCTCCTTGCTCTAACAATCGCTCTGGTTGCCTCCTTCGAAAAACCTCTAGTTCTCGAGAGTCTTTCGATACTCTGAAGGCAGTGAGACGAAGAGCGTGGAGGCCTTGGAGTACCTTCTTACGCGTGGCAGACGTAGCAGGTCCACCCTTAGGGGAAGAGTTCTGGGAACGTCTACTAGCCAACGAAGTACCTCGGTAAGTTATTCTCTCGCGGGCCAGAGGGAAGCAACAAGTGTCAACTTTGTCCCATCGTGAGAGGCGAACTTCTGCAGTACCTTGTTGACAATCTAGAACGGAGGGAATGCATATAGATCTAGATGAGACTAATCTAGTAGAAAGGCATCTAAAAGAACCACTGCTGGGTCCGGGATAGGTGAGCAAAGTATTGAGAGCCTCTTGGACATCGAGGTTGCGAAGAGATCTATGGTTGGCTGG
The DNA here is from genome assembly GCF_036898095.1 of Palaemon carinicauda. Lineage (NCBI taxonomy): Eukaryota > Metazoa > Arthropoda > Malacostraca > Decapoda > Palaemonidae > Palaemon > Palaemon carinicauda. Next base: position 314,406 of record NC_090725.1, on the reverse strand, counting down.
CCCCAGGTGACCCAAAGTCTCTTGCATACATCTCTGTGGAGGGTCCAATATGTTGGAATTATTGTCCCTTCCTACTGAGACAAACTGCTAAGACATTCAAGTTGCCTTGGAAGAAATTTGTTACTAGTGAAAAGTCTAGACCTGTTGAACAGGAGAGGAGGTCACTAGCGAACTCGCACCATGTCAGAGAGTAGGTCCCTCCTTGCTAGGAGATGAACATCAAAGCAGGGAGTTGTCCGTGTTGACCTCCATTACTTTGTCTTGAAGGAGAGACCTGAAGCTTTTCCAGGTCAGACGTACTGCCAGAAGCTTCTTGCAGTTAAAATGCATTGTCCTTTGACTCGAGTTCCATAATCCCGAGCATTCCCTACCGCCTAAGGTCGCACCCCAGCCTACGTCCGATGCGTCTGAGAAGAGAACGTGGTTGGGGGTCTGAACAGTCAGGGGAAGACCCTATAAAAGGTTGATAAAGTCCTTTCCTCAGGTTAGACCAGACTTATCTTCCGGAAACCGGGATCGAGACCGCTTCTAGCGTCTCGTCCTTTTCCAGTGAAGAGCTAGATGAAACCGAAGAGGACGGAGGTGAAGTCTTCCAAGTGACACCAATTGAACCACGGATGACAGTGTCCTAACCAGACTCATCCACAGCCTGACAGGTCCGTATTCCTTCTTCAGCATCTTCTGGATGGATAGCAGGGCTGGGGATTGATCTTCTTGTTCAGCCATGTCCTCATCAGAGGGTTCCTCATCCGAAACTGATGAGGAAACGGCAACGGAGTGGGCAACGTCTGACTCGCTGAATCCGGTCGCACTGGTGGATGCGTGACGCAGCCGGACACAAGATCATGGTACTGCTGCACAGTCTGTGAACTGTCAACCATGGGGATGCGAGGAAGTACAGCGACAACCCGAAACTGTTTAGACTGTCTGGGTAGTACAGACAACCCCTTATCGGGTTGCTGAGGTTGCCGCACTGCGTCACAACAAGTCACCTCTGCTGGTTGTTGAACGTCTTCCCAGTGAAACACTGAACGTCCACAACCACCTCCGAGAGTAGCTTAACGTCAACGTGCGACTGGCAACCCACACTGGGTCGCACCGGTGGAGGAACCATCTCAACTGGCGGACGTGAGTAGGATACCTCAGCGTCAACAGGGCGTACAACCAACCGGTAGGAAGGTCATTGGCAAGAAGGTTCTTCTCCGTAAAAAATCCTCTATCAAGGACTAAGCTTGGACTGCATGTCTTGCAACAAAGCCCAAGGTCTATGGGAGCAGGTGTGGCAACAGACGGGGTTAGCGACTGAAGCGGAACCATTTACCCTCCCTGGAAGCATGTTATGCTTAAATTAAAGTCCATAGGAGGCTAAGCAGCTTAAGGCTCCTCTCCAAATGACAGAGTCCTCAAGGGAATATCAGAAGGAGGGAGAACAGCACTTTCTCATCTACAGGAACCATATCCGAGAAAAGCTAGGTTCTCTCAGTGAGGGTTTCACTGGTGCAAAAGCAGCAGACCAGAAGGCAACGTTATGAAACTGCTTGACAGTCTGTGAACTGTCAAAAACTGAACTGTCAACCACAACAGGAGCGTGAGGACATACAGCACTGGTGTATAAGTAGCAGACCAGAAGGCAATGTCATGTAACTGTTTGACAGTCTGTGAGATGGCAACAACCAAAGTTGTGTGGGGAAGCCTCAACTTCTGACTGACTAGTTTGCTGCGGGCGAGTGGCGGTAACCACAGTGTGTTGCGGAGGCTGACACACCGTGTCAAAACACGGCAGCTTGTGGTAGCTCACGCACGGCAACGGAGTGCTCTGTGTGTGGGAGTCATCATACATCTGGCAGGGTTGACTGTGCATGGGTGGAGGAGCTCTCACAACAAGAGTGTGAGAGCAGGAAGCCATGCCGGGCGCACAACCGTGGGAGGTGTAGGCCCACGGGTGCATCGTCAACCTTCTCCGCAGTCGGAGTGTGGGAGCTGGCAACAACAAAAGCAGAGTGCTGGAGCGTGGGAGGGGCTGCGGTGGGTTGCGGAGCATGCTGTATGGTATGCGGAGCATGCTGCATGGGTTGCGGAGAAAGCCGCATAGTGCTGGAACCCGGCAGCTCTACAGCACCTTCCCACTGCTGATGCGGAAGCTCACGCATGTCAACGGATGGAGCAGCAAGAACATGCGTCTGGCAGGGTGGACTGCGCATCGGTGGTGGAGCTCTCACAGGTGGAGTGTGGGAGCAGGCAGCCGCAGTATCTGCTGAGCGCACAACCTCGGCGGGTTGTAGGTTAACAGGTGCAGTGTTAACCTTCTCAGCATGATACTCCTGCATGAATGCCGCAAGCTGAGACTGCATAGTCTGCAGCATGGACCACTAGGGTCTATGAAAGACAACAACAAACGGAGCTACTGTCCGTTGTGACTGAGGGTCTAAAACAGCTGGTGCGGCAACAGACGGAGTTACTGCCTGTTGCGGTACCACCTTGCCTCTCTTGGGAGGTGTGCAGTCGTCGGATGACTGGAGCGAGTCCGAACTGACCCAGTGGCTACACCTAGGCCGTTGGACTTGCGCGGAAGGGACCGACTTGCACTTAAAAGCTGCAAGATTTGGTCCATGGTTTCTGCGAGAAACCTCTTCCGCAGACGAGGAATAAATGGGCTCTCTCGTCTTTGTGTGGGTGGGGTGATCACGTCGGCAACGTGTGTAGATACACCCGAAACCACGGAGGGAAACGTCTGTTCGTATATCAAGCCTGTGGAACCCATAAGTCCTTCGACATTACTTCTCCCCTGGGCTTGGGAGCTTGTAAGAGGTATCGGACAAGGTGAACAACTGGCACGAACAAACGAACCCTCGAACGCAACACTGTAACACTTTGCGCATATCACTTTATCACTTTTGATTTTCTGTTTGCACTTATTTCACTGAACTCGAAACTTTAAGTGATTTGTACCTGAAACACGCAATCCTATCCTTCATTAAAAGGTAGTAATTGCGAAAACAGTTTTACAATGTAACAGAAAAACATAATGAAAGATAAAGAATTCAGTGGCTGGAAAAGAGACTAAACACTAGATCAAATAAACTACGTTTAAAATCTCTCACCGCATAAAGCCTGGGAACAAGAATAAAACTCTAGAAACGTTTTACCTTCTTCCCCTATAGCGACTAGGGAGAAGAGAAAAAAAAAAAAAAAAACGAGAACAACGTTACCCGCTTGAACGAAACGTTTATCCTCCTCTCTCTCCCTCCGTCTCTATCTCTCTCTCTCTCTCTCTTGACTTAGAACCTGAGAGATGAGCCCAATTATATATCGTTAAAACATATTATTTGTTAAAGGAAAAAAACTGAAAGGTTTCCCAAATAAAATGTTCCTTTATTAGAATTAAAACCATTTAAGCTAAGAAAGAATGAACGAAACGCTAGAATCGGTTTACTCTTACTGCAACGTGAAACCGTGAAATACTCTCTCTCTATCGTAACGATAGAGCGCAAGTTGAACGTTCTGAACGTCAACATTTGCGGAGACTAAACTAAACGTTAGTTCATCTTTGAAAACAGTACGAGACTATCAAAGAAATTCTTTCAAAAACATTAAAATTAAAATAGCATAAATTTTTAACAGGAAATACGATATGACGGGCTCAATGTTAATAAACTTCGGTTCCAAGTAAGGACCGCCTACTATTAGGAAAGGTCGCATATAAACAAACGTAAAAATTAATTTTTATAAGTTTATAATAAATGGAAAGTCAATCGAAGAGGCCTATAAATGGCGGAGAGATATAAAATAAATCTATAACTTTGTTAAGCAAAATTACCAAAAACCTAAACACACTTCCGTCTAAGGGAAGGGTCGGTCATTAAAAGTGAAAGAGAGTCTATACTCTCTTCGACACCAACACTTCCGTCTAAGGGAAGGGTCGGCCATTTAAAAGTGAAAGAGAGTCCATACTCTCTTCGTCACCATAATTAAATCTATCCAAAACGAGTTCAAGTTTTGAAATGAAGATAAAACCCCTGCATAGCGAAAGCTCAAAACTGGAATAGTGTACTTCACCAAAAAGTTGTGAAAACAAATCCAGTTAGGGACGGCGTATTAGTAGGTCTTGCCGGTGGCACGACAGAGGAAAAATTGAGTTCTTGTTGACAAGAAGTACTTGAGTACCTACTCACAGATGGCGCTGTTGTGTACACCCCCACCTGTATAGCGATCGCTGGCGTATCCCGACCGTAGATTTCTGTCGGGCAACAGAGTTGACAGCTACATGATCATCGGGTAAGATTAATATTGAAAAAAAAGGGGCAATTGGATATTTAATGGACATTGCTTTCAGGAAGGACAGTCAACTTCCTAGGAAACTCAAGCCACATGGAGCATTTCACGGGTCCTCGGGTCTCTTAAAAGGACTTGTTCGAGTCAAAGATGGTACAACAGACGATCATATTCAGTAGTATACGAAGTAACGACATATTTTTTCTACATGCGAGTGATAAGATATTGATAGCCAAAAGGTGAGCAAGAGCAAATCCAAGTGAAATATAACTGAAGAGAAATAGTCTTACCCACAGGATATGCCATAAAACTTGAAGGGTTGTACTCCAGTTTCTTTAAAAATCTCAGCACTCCAGACTCCTTGAAACAGTAGATAGCACGGGTAGTGAGAACTAATATGTTAGTGGGACCCTCTGGTGGAGACATGACAATGATATCCAAGGCCTCTCCATTCAACTGTCGAGTCCATTCAGGAGCAAATCGTTTTCCCTTGGCACTACTATTATTGTTGCTATTGCTACTTTCTTTTTCTTTCTCAGTTGCAGAAGCCAGAACTTGATACCTACCAAATTGAAAAATACATAGATTTTAAATTTATTGGAACAAAAAAATATGATAGTTATTCAGCTATGTAGGCTTTCACATAAATTGGAAAACTTGAATATTGCTATAATTCAATAACTAATCTATTATATACTGCTAAATCTTTCTATCAAATTAATCATGCTTTATTCAAAGTAAAAGATGCATGTGAAGTTATATGGCATGAACTCTTTTTTATTATTAATAGGTTTGGGGTTCCATAATCATATTACCACTAAAACACTTGGGGAAAGCAAGATTTTTATGATCCTATAAGGAAACAAAAGAAATTTATTATTGTACTACAAGAGACCAAAAATCCCCTAAAACCTAGGACTAATATGTATATGTTATTTAAGTCTCAGGTCACTGACCATATGTCTGACCTCATGGTACTCTACTTGAAGAAAAGAATATCCAAATGTGTTGAGTACAATAAATTCAACACACACATCCTAAATTGTGTAAGCCAGAATGATATAACGAAAGGTATGATACCTAATGTAAAAGGGTGAATGGGCATGTAAAAGTACAATTCACATAAGTCAAATCCTGCAATTTCAAGTCTCGTGGTCCTATTCATGGCAGTGTTGTTGGTGAAGCCCTTTTCCAACTGACCTACCCCTATGCACCTATTATCCTTGTCTGATCAGGGTCACAGAATCTAGTACAACTTCCATCCTTTCCTCTAGGGTCACGGGTCCAAAGAGTTTTGGTTAACTGAAGCACCTTCATCATCTTCTGGACAGTCAATGGGCCGAACAGGTGGCGATGTAAAGGGTAGGCCAGGGTTTTTCCACCAACACAACAGGGGAGGTTCACCTGGACTTGAAACGTCTCGCGAACGAATGGGCTGATTTTTCGGGATATTTGTCTGTTGTTACCCAGGGACAGTAGCACCTGGACTTGAAACGTCTTACGAATGAATGGGCTGATTTTTCGGGATATTTGTCTGTTGTTACCCAGGGACAGTAGCACCTGGCCTTGAAACGTCTTATGAATGAATGGGCTGATTTTTCGGGATATTTGTCTGTTACCCAGGGACAGTGGCACTTGGCCTTGAAACGTCTTACGAACGAATGGGCTGATTTTTCGGGATATTTGTCTGTTACCCAGGGACAGTGGCACCTGGCCTTAAAACGTCTTACGAACGAATGGGCTGATTTTTCAGGATATTTGTCTGTTGTTACCCAGGGACAGTAGAAAAAAATTTACTTGCGTATATTTTAAGTCTATGGGTCTTGAGGTGCCATAACAAGATTACCACACTGGGCTTAATGGGTTTGTATAAAGCGAGTTTCATGCAGGTTTCCTACTTATAATACAAGGAGTAATCTTGCAGTTCCAGGGGAATGTACATAAGAATTACCATAACTATCTAGCATATAAAAAATGAGACAATTAAAAAGGCACAGTATTCAGCAAGGGACCATGTGCAGTGGACAAAAGAAAAAAAAAATTCCTAGATTAACAAACTCGAGTTGTAGTAAAGAGATAAAAATTAAGTCCTTATAAGTTAACAATACTTAAATATCAGGGGTAACTATACAACATTATGCACAAGCAAGAAAAAATATGTAGATGAAAGTCAATAAAAATCCTCACAGGGTTTCTATGACTTTAACTGTGTTGTATCGTATGTTTCAGGTCACCGACCATGCGTTTGACCTCATGCGTTATTTTGACTAAGGTATAGAACATTTACAAACAGACCTCTGGTCCAAATTTACGAGGGTAATTGATTAATCCTTTTCCATTTTCTTTTTTCTTAGTATATTCGTTAATTATTGAGTTATATGTTGTAAATTTTGTTGAATAACCTTTTATTCCTCTTTGATTCTGAAAGTGTTAAGGTGTTCATTTAATTGCTGTGAATTTTCAAGAATAAAGGTACTATATACATTTAGTACAACTTGTGTCCTTTTACCCCTTCTATAGATTTACATGAATTGTTGAGAATTTAAAGTTTGAAATTGTTTGAGAAACTTGGAATAGTTTCCTTGGAGTTGATTTGAAGTTATTATCTGCTCCAGACATATTATTAAGGAGAGTAAGTTTAATAAACAAATTAAGGTAAGATTGATGTAACCTGATATACTCTTTTTTTAAGTGAAATGAAGGTTGAAGATCCTCATTCTGAATTAAAGACAGTAGGCAAAATTTAGAGTAAATAAACAACAACTACACCGGTGCTCCATTTCCGCTCTTAATGATGTCTGTAAATTGATTACCTGTCCAGCATCTCAGAAAGGGCTTCTAGGACGAAGTAGAAATAGCACTTAAGCCTTGGGATGGTATTAGTATTGACAAATGTAATCTATCTATTTACTGAGGCACTTTCCTCAATTTTGTGGGTAACCGACATAAAAACAAAAGGGGGACTTTTCCTCTCCACTCCTTCCAGCCTGACGAGGGATTCAGCCGAGTTTGGTTGGTACTGCTAGAGTGCCACAACCCATCCTCACCTGTTATCCACCACAAATGAAGTTTTATATGCTGAATCACCTACTGCTGCTACCTAAGCAGTCACAAAGGCACTTGAGGAAGCAGCAGGACCTACCGGAACTGGAACTGCGTCTAATATTTACGTGGAAGTAATTATCTGGATAGGATAATAGTGTGAAGGTTTACAAAATGCAACACTCTATGTATTTCCTCTGATGGCATGCTCCATTTCCGCTCTTAATGATGTCTGTAAATTGATTACCTGTCCAGCATCTCAGAAAGGGCTTCTAGGACGAAGTAGAAATAGCACTTAAGCCTTGGGATGGTATTAGTATTGACAAATCTAATCTATCTATTTACCGAGGCACTTTCCTCAATTTTGGGGGTAACCGACATAAAAACAAAAGGGGGACTTTTCCTCTCCACTCCTCCCAGCCTGACGAGGGATTCAGCCGAGTTTGATTGGTACTGCTAGAGTGCCACAACCCATCCTCACCTGTTATCCACCACAAATGAAGTTTTATATGCTGAATCACCTACTGCTGCTACCTAAGCAGTCACCAAGGCAACTGGAGGAAGCAGCAGGACCTACCGGAACTGGAACTGTGTCTAATATTTATGTGGAAGTAATTATCTGGATAGGATAATAGTGTGAAGGTTTACGAAATGCAACACTATGTATTTTCTCTGATGGTATGCTGGGAGATTGCGCTCATATACCCCGGGGAAGATCTTCGTTGCCTGTTGTAGGGAGGTTTTCCCAGAACACATTTCCCACACAAACAAAACTATCTACATGTGGCTCATTGAATTGGATCTGTTCACCTTTGACTTTTGGAGCATTAAAAGTTTCTAAGTCATGATGTAAATCAGCTTCATTAGGTAGAGTGAGAGTCCCATTAACCAGCACGCCCCAGCCAGATTGTAGTATGTTCAAAGCCCAGACTTGAGTTTTAACATTACAGGGTTGTACATGAAATGAGACATATTCACTTCTTTTATCTTATGCACTAAGTCTGAATCGTATTATTGAGAATTTCATCTATACCTTTTGACTTGTAGCTTTCTTGAATTTCTTAGAGGTCTTTTTCCTACAACTTCATCATCTACTACTTTTTTTGACTTGAGGCACATCTTCCTTTCTCATGTATAAAACTTCTTAATCTTCTAAGTCACAATTGTCACCACCAGTTTACACTAAGAACAACAAAAGCTACAGAGCACCAAACATGATAGATCTAGCATTACCAAAACCGCAAATAACAAGGCTGCCAGTTAATTGGAAAAGATCTAAATAGTCATCATATCTAATATACATAATTGTTCACTGTATGAATACTGATTCGATTTTGGTGTAAGAGAGAACAAGTCGAATTGTTGAAAAAATAGTCATAGTAAAAACAATGTCTTGGATTCTCCTCTTACTTGAAACACTGAAGACACCAATCAGATGAAGCTGTCACGATGCTGTCTGATTTTGATACATATGCTATTGGACCAGGTAATAAGAAGCCAGGAAGAAAACTCTGGAAGGCATAACTTTCCTGCTCATATACTGTTACGATACCATCAAGTGACAGTACAGCAATGAAGTCCTTTCCTTTCACACCACCAAACGAACCTGCAAATAAAGTTGAATGAAATGTGCTCCTTATCTAAGTTACATGTATCAGTATTATTTATTACAACGCATCCGGAATTATAATGTTCAGCTTCACCTAAAGAAAAAAAAAGAAAAAAAGAGGTTTGAACAATTATAAAAAATAGAAAATAATAACAGAATTGAATTCATTTCAATACCTACCTAGCATTACATGTTTGCACACTTTGCAAATGCAGCTTAATTGGCAACCTCAAAATTAAGGGAATAATATTAGGTTTTTAAGACTATTCCTCCAATCTTATACCTCGAGAACTACTCCTTAACTGAATATCGCCAGAGGCAACCATCTTGAAACGATTATTTTCGTTTTCCCATCTAGATGTGTGGGGAAGGTGGGATCAATAAATGATGGGTATTAAAATAATTAATTTTGTTTTAAAAAATCTATTTATTTCAATGTCTTACACTGATTATGCTGATTCTAATATTATTCTGAAGATGGGTTAGGGCAAACAATAGGAATAGTCATAGAAATCCACTAAGAGATAGGAGATGAAGACCAAAATCTTTGGTATTCCACGATCAAATAAGTTGTCCTGAGGCAACCGAGCTAAAAGAGGCCTCGTAACTTCTCCAATAATTCCATTAAAACAGTAAGAAGACTTGTAAAGCCATAGACTTCCTTTGCCTTGAAATATTACCTCACTACCAGGACTACTGCCAATCAGAATCAACCTCTCTAGAGAAGTTATAAGTACTGACCTAACCACCCTAAGGTACCTTAACTTGGACCCTTACGATCAAAGAAACGTAGCAGGTTCTTACAAACTCTAAAATATAAGAAATCGACAACATCCTTTGTGATACAGGGGATGAATATATAAAGAAACTCACAAAAATACAAAAGTTTAATTCATAACTTTATCTACAAAGAAAATCAAATTGTATGCTTGAATAATTTTCTACTAGGAGAATTGCTATTTCAATGAAGAAAAATAAGGAATTTGGAATATATGTAGAATTGTCAGCAACTTCCTTATTTGTTAACGAAAAAATTTACACTTTTGAAATAAATCTTTTTAAAATTACCTTTACGTGATATGGAATTTGTTCAATTATAATTGTCTCAAGTTTTGATAAGTTAATTTAAGGTACCAGACCAAACAAAATTAATTTTTACCCTAAGGTTTCCTTAGCTCATATATCACTCATAGCTGTTAACCTTTAATTGCAGCTATCAACCATTTTTCTTTTATTCTGACGACCAATCAATAATTAACAAATTGCAGGGCACTGCAAATTATGGCGGGACTTATGCTATGTTTAAAGAGCTTTCTTTAAAAAAAAAAAAAAAAAAAAAAAAAATTACATTAAGAAATGAGGCATACATGGAAAACATTTCTTTAAGAAACAAACAAAATGATACTTAGTGTATCTATCTTATGGACAGGGGTCTATATGATCTAAGCCTTAGCCTTTAGCTGCGGCTTGGCTTTTATATCTTCACAATTGAATTATTAGCCACAATTGAATTATTCAGGGTATCTCATTATCCTCCGGCGTCACCGGAGGTCGCCCATACACTTCACACTTATATTTGCCTTGCCTTTGGCTAAGACGGCATTATTCAGGACATCTCATTACGCTCCGGCTTCACCGGAGGTCGCCCATACACTTAACACTTATATTTGCCTTGCCTTTAGCTAAGGCTGGTGTTTATATTTATTTTAAGGGCATGTCACTGCTTCCCCGACCCTCGCAGGTCGGCAGATTGCTTTAAGTTATTTATCCTTATGTCATTAACAGACATTAGGTAAATTACAAATATACAAACATTTGGATATTATAGTGCCAACAATGGTTTTGGCCGAATAGCGATTTAAACGTTTGCGATTTAGTCTGTTAGTGAGGGGGAGAGGTGAGGGAGGGAGAACCCGTTGAACGCACAAAACGGCAAACGGGAAATCCGCTCAACCACCAGAGCAAAGAAAGAAAACGAGAGAAAGGGGTAACTCGTGACTGCGAACAGAAAACGGGGACCCCAATCTCTCGCTCTCTTGGACACAAAAACAGGACTAAAAATCACACAACACTATTATGAACGTATAAAATAAAAATGTACATCCATATAACACTACGATCGAAGAATAGCATCTGCTAAAACTTTAAATAAATAGCACAGTCGAGTGACGAACGCCTCGGGCGGTTACTAAACAAAAACAAAGCTAAATCGCTATCTCGTTCGTAGGCTGGACTTACTAGCAAAAAGTACCATGAGCATAAATACACAAAAAAATAAAAATAATAACGGTTCTAAAGGCATAAGGCCAGGGACTTATCCAAGAACCTAAGTGACAGAGTACTAAACGGGCAGATAAAGATGAATTCCCAAACAAGTGAACAAACAATGGCCGCCATGAAAGGCCAGACGGGAATAATAAAACAGACTATACTGGATATAAAACAAAAGCCCGGTACAATAAAATACTGTCAAAACAAACTATGGTACTTAACATTGGAATGTGTGAAGATGGAAATATGGCTAAATATCCATACAACATAGTGTTCAAATAGAAATACATTAATTATGCCTATATTTATGCATAGTCAATTCTAACTATGTCTAGATATGGATAAATATCCATACAACATAGTGTTCATATAGAAATGAATTTCCACCCAGTGGCGAATGCGCCAACAGTGTCACATTTCATGAATACAAGTGTCGCACTATACCCCAGAAGATAATACATTAAATAACTTGTCTTTAAAATTGCTTTTTAAGAGTATACAGCTGATCCCAGCCTGTGAATAGGATCGCTAACCAAAGTTCAAGGAACATCCAGACTTATGTCCCCTTTGTGTTACAGAAGGTTCGCCTGCATGGTTCCCATCAGGATGATGATGATTCTCTCTGGCCTGCAAAGAGAGGCTCTCCACCCTTGGGTATCGAAGTTGGGAAGGAATGCTCCATCTAGAGGTCCCTATCTCCTCGGAGTGTCCTCTCTAAGGTTGGACAACGACCCCATGGACGGGCAGGTATGTGGGGATGAGTTTTGAGCCTTCAGCTTTGCAATTACCTACGTCACCGACCTAGGACCATTAAAGGATCCTAATGTTCATGTTACCCTGCATAAACTGTGACGGCTAAAAGCAACACATTCTAAGGAAATCCAAGGGGCTATGACGAGCTCTAAGGTATGGTGGTGAGTCAGTGCCGTTCAGGAACTCGGATATAGGTGGTACCATAAATCTGGAGGGCATAGACGTCCTCCCTCTGGGGGACCTAGATTTTACTCCCAGGTACTAGAATTCCCATTCAACGGATTCGTTCGATTGAAAGAGATTGCCTTGGTTAGCTTAGACAAGGTACCGAAGGTAACGGTATTATTTCCTAAAGGGCAGGCCCGATCTGTCTGGACCAGGATGTTGTCAGCCTGGGGGGTACGATAATTCCAGGCTCTGCCCTTCCAGTTCGACCTACACGTTTGTTGGTCTGATCGGGTCAGTTGTGGGAAGTACGTTCTGTCTGAGACCTCTATCAGACAGGAATCGATAGTCGGTTTCCCACTCGTCATCACAGCCTTCCTCTGGTTCGACGCTTTTGTATCTGACCCCCCATCATCAGGTGGTCTACCTCACTGATTCCCCAGGTACACAGCCCTACTCCGTTGGGATGTTTTGCCTGCATGCAGCCCTAGATCCAAACCCTCAGGCTCCTTTCATGGACACCAGAGAGGAAGCTACAGGAGTAGAAGACAGTCCCGACATCAAGGCGGACCTAGGAAAAAAGGGGGCTCGGAGAAGGGAAGGACCTAGATTCACTCCCTCACAACGCGGTGGTCCTGGTAGAGGGAAGACTTTACCACTTTCGTGACCATTGGACTCGGTCTGTGGGATCATAGCATAGTCTCTAACGGTTTGAGATGAAAATGGCCTCAAGGTCCTCCTCCTCCGCCAGTGACCTTCTCCCAGAAATACACTCCCGTCCTGAAAGAGTACACCACAGGGTTACTCAAGAAAAAGCAATCAAACGACTATCTCTTAGGTATGGACCTTACTTCCCCGTGGGACCGTCACCACCTCTGTCGATCTTACCGACCGCTATTAGCTTGCGCCTATAGCTCGAAACTTCTCTTCTTATCTGGGTTTCCACCTAAGCAGGAAAGCCTTTGTGTTCAAGACATGCCCTTCGGCCTCAACATTGATCCCAGGATATTCACGAAACTGGGAGAGGCAGTGTTAGAACAACTCAGGAACCAAGAGATACAGATCATTGCTTATCTGGCCGGTTGGCTCATTTGGGCCCGGCCGGCCATAGAAGGCAACAGAGCTACGAAGGAATTACTTCGATCGCTCGACAACCTGTGATTTCGGGTCAATCTCCATAAGTCTCGCCTGCGACCATCAGGCCACTTAGAATGGTTAGCCATTCAGTGGGACCTTTCGAAGCACACGTTGTCTCTCCCTTCCAAAAGTAAGAGGAATAGGTTCCAAGATCAAGAATTTCTCAAGCACAAACAGGTGTCCAAAGAGCCTAGAAAGTATCCTCGGCCTTTCCCAATTCACTTCAGTAACAGATCTCCTAATAAAAGCCAAACTCAAGACATCAATCGATTTTGGAGAAAGAGAGCTACAGTACCTATAAGAAGACAAGGTCTCGAAGATCCCCTCTGTCGGGAAAATGAGACTACGCCCATGGTCCGAACCGAAGAACCTCTCCAAAGCGGTTCCTCTACAATTCCCACCTCCACAAGTGACATTCCATTCAGCCGTGTCTCTAAGTGGATGGGGGGATTTCTCCGAACATCAGATGTTTCAGGTTCTTGGTCACTAGCCATGAAACAGTCCCATATCAATGTTCTCGAAGCCATGGCAGTGTTCTTGACCCTGAAGAGAGAGACTCCTCCGAGGTCGACCCACATCAGAGTAGTGTCAGACAGCACAGACGAGGTACACTACGGAAACAGGGGAGGATCCAAGTCACCCAACCTGAATCAGATCCTGGTCACTTTCTTCGCCTGGGCAACAGAAAAGAACTGGTTCCTGTCAGCACCTCACCTAGCGGGAGGCCAGGATGTGAGAACGGGCTCACTATCCAGGACGAGTTCCCTGGAGTCAGAATTTCACTCCGGTGGATACTCAGGTTCGTTCCAGGCATCCAGGTAGATCTATTCACATCTCAGATCAATCACAAACTTCCTTGTTATGTGACCCCAATCCTGGACCCTCGGGCTCATGCCATGGACGCATTACCCCGGGATTGGAACCATTAGAGGAAGATTTCCCTATCTCTACCAGTGAATCTTCTAAAAACTTTAACACCGACTGCGCTCCTTCCGGGGCGCAGTGGCTTTAGTACCACCTCACTGCCCAAGAACAGTTGGTTTCCTCTCCTCCTCGAGTGGAAACTCCGTCCCATCCGGATCCGGTTCCTCAAACTGACCCGAGTATTCCAAACTCACTGTGTCAGATTACTCAAGGATGTCCAAAACCCTAACTTTGTGGACTACAGGAAGTTGGCAGCTCGTAGAGACTCGAACATTGAACCGGAAAACGATTTCTTCATCGAATCAGACAAAAGGGACTCGACAATTCGCCAATATGATTCGGCCGTTAACCCCCAAAATAGGTGGTCCCCTTGGAAAGTTATTCCTCTTCTCCAAGATACTTTTCTATGTCCGGTCACCACTCTCAGGGCCTTTTTAGCCACGACTGCTACCCGATCGTCTGGCCCCTTGTTTATCAGGGAACAAGGAGGTACCATTCCCATACGTGGTATTAGGCTATAGATCCTATACTTCGTTTGACAAGCCAATCCGGGAACATTTCCCCCAGAAGATGGACTTTGATGACCTTATAAAGTTCACGGGTTGGGAATCTCCTATGGTCTTCAAACGCCACTATCTAATGAACTTACAGGCTCTTAAATACCCAACAGTTGCAGCTGGGAGCCGTATCTCTCCCCAGTGATCTTTTGTTCTTCCTTTCATCCATCTCTTTTCTTCTCCCTCCTACCCGCCACTCGCACCACGACGCCGCTTCCTTGGTGGTTCGTTAGCCCTAAGTTTATTACATATTAGGTTATGTTTGTAACTATTATTGATTACCGTTGTTACAGGGTTGGGATATTCTTAGCCATGTCAGTTTTGTAGCATGTTTCCTCTGATACTCGGAGGCTTCCCTGTTATCATGTTTGTTTACCTTAATTATTTATGATTTTCTTTACATGGTGTTGTTTCTCTCCCCTCATTAAATTAGTTATTGTTGGGCTTGGAAGGCATTCTCTGGTACATTTTCACCCGGCGCCACAGATCGACCCAGAAAAGGGATTTTGACGAAGGAAAAATCTATTTCTGGGGAGAGACCTGTGGCGCCCGGTGAAACCCTTCCCCCTTTATTTTACACGATCCCACCCTTTCCTTTCCAAGCCGTCATGACCATTACAGAAGGATGTTGTTCAGATGGCGCTCGCGTCGTGGCGTGGGTGGTGCGGCGATGGGGGTGTGTCTAGGGCCGTTGTATCGGCCCATCCCTTTGACGAAGGAATTAACTAAATGGAAGACAACCTGTGAATAGTGGATTTCACGCGCCTTTGCTTTATACACGACACCCAAAAGGTGCTCGCGCGAGGGTTGTAACCTCAGCATTCCATGCTTTTATCTTTCTCTGGTATAATTGGAAGGTTTTATCAGAAAAGACATACAAGAAGGACTTTTCACCGGGCGCCACAGGTCTCTCCCCAGAAATAGATTTTTCCTTCGTCAAAATCCCTTTTCTATGTAGACTCTTAAATGTTGTCTTTTCCATTTTATTACCGTATTTAAACTAAAATGTTTGTATTAATTTATTACGTGGGAGGGAATACTATCAAAAGAAAATAATAAGCTGAAAATAAGTAGATAAAAATAATGAAAAGGTGGGAAATGAATGAATGGGATATGACTGAAATTTAATGTAGAGAAGGTATTAACTTATATATACCTGTACCAACGATTTTTACTGAGAGAGAGAGAGAGAGAGAGAGAGAGAGAGAGAGAGAGAGAGAGAGAGAGAGAGAGAGAGAGAGAGAGAGAGAGAGAGAGAGAGAGAGAGAGAGAGAGAGAGAGTTATTTACCGATAGAACTTTGTAAAGGTTAGTGATGCTTTAGCCCTTTTCTTGTGGTACAGCATATACTCATAGGTTCATTGAAAAAGAACTACTAATAGTGTATTTACATTATTATACTGTATATGAAATCTTAAAACACAGCATTGGAATTTGTCAGCTCAGGCCGAATTGTTTAAGCAGACATTATTGCACTCTAAAATATCATGAATTTTAAAATGATAATTGAGCTTTATTAAAGGGATTTTGACGAAGGAAAAATCTATTTCTGGGAAGAGACCTGTGACGCCCGGTGAAAGAAGTCCTTCTTTACACTTTTCTAATATAAATATGTTATTTTCCTTAGTAAAATAAATTTTTGAATATACTTACCCGATGATCATGTAGCTGCAACTCTGTTGCCCGACAGAAAAAACCTACGGTCGGGATACGCCAGCGATCGCTATACAGATGGGGTGTACAACAACAGCGCCATCTGTCGAGTAGGTACTCAGTTACTTCTTGTCAACAAGAACCAATTTTCTCCTCGGTCCACTGGGTCTCTATGGGGAGGAAGGGAGGGTCCTTAAATTCATGATCATCGGGTAAGTATATTCAAAAATTTATTTTACTAAGGAAAATAACATTTTTCAATATTAATCTTACCCGATGATCATGTAGCTGATTCACACCCAGGGGGGTGGGTGGAGACCAGCATACATGTTAACATTAGAAGCTAAGTATCCCGTATTTCATTTTAGCAGTTATTCAAAATAACAACATAAAATAAATAAGTACCTGGTAAGGAAGTCGACTTGAACAATTACTCTGCCTTTTTAAGTACGTCTTCCTTACTGAGCCTCGCGATCCTCATAGGATGCTGAGCGACTCCTAGGAGCTGAAGTATGAAGGGTTGCAACCCATACTAAAGGTCCTCATCAAAACCTCTAATCTAGGCGCTTCTCAAGAAATGATTTTGACCACCCGCCAAATCAAGTAGGATGCGAAAGGCTTCTTAGCCTTCCGGACAACCTAAAAATATTTCAAGAGAAAGATTAAAAAGGTTCTGGAATTAGGGAATTGTAGTGGTGGAGCCCCCACCACTACTGCACTCGTTGCTACGAATGGTCCCAGAGTGTAGCAGTTCTCGTAAAGAGACTGGACATTCTTAAGATAAAAGACGCGAACACTGATTTGCTTTTCCAATAGGTTGCGTCGAATATACTTTGCAGAGATCTATTTTGTTTAAAGGCCACGGAAGTTGTGACAGCTCTAACTTCGTGTGTCCTTACCTTCAGCAAAGCTTGGTCTTCCTCATTCAGAAGGGAATGAGCTTCTCGTATTAACAGTCTGATAAAATAGGATAAAGAATTCACTGACATAGGCAAAGATGGATTCTTAACTGAACACCATAAAGCTTCAGACGGGCCTCGTAAAGGTTTTTAAAAAAGAACTTAAGAGCTCTTACAGGATATAATAATCTTTCTAGTTCATTTCCAACCATACGATAAGCTTGGAATATCGAACGATATTGGTCAAGGCCGAGAAGGCAGCTCGTGTTTGGCTAGAAAACCAAGTTGTAGAACATGTAGCCGTTTCGGATGAGAATCCGATGTTCTTGCTGAAGGCATGAATCTCACTGACTCTTTTAGCTGTGGTTAAGCATATCAGGAAAAGAGTCTTAAAGGTGAGATCTTTCAGGGAGGCTGATTGAAGTGGTTCGAACCTGTCTGACATAAGGAATCTTAGAACCACGTCTAAATTCCAACCAGGTGTAACCAAACGACGCTCCTTCGTGGTCTCAAAAGACTTAAGGAGGTCCTGTAGATTTTTATTGTTGGAAAGATCTAAGCCTCTGTGACGGAAGACTGATGCCAACATGCTTCTGTAACCCTTGATAGTGGGAGCTGAAAGAGATCGTTCTTTCCTCAGATATAAGAGGAAGTCAGCTATTTGAGTTACAGAGGTACTGGTTGAGGATACGGATACTGACTTGCACCAGTTTCGGAAGATTTCCCACTTCAATTGGTAGACTCTAAGGGTGGATGTTCTCCTTGCTCTAGCAATTGCTCTGGTTGCCTCCTTTGAAAAAACCTCTAGTTCTCGAGAGTCTTTCGATATTCTGAAGGCAGTCAGACGAAGAGCGTGGAGGCCTTGGAGTACCTTCTTTACGCGTGGCAGACGTAGCAGGTCCACCCTTAGGGGAAGTGTTCTGGGAACGTCTACTAGCCATCGAAGTACCTCGGTAAGTTATTCTCTCGCGGGCCAGAGGGAAGCAACTAGCGTCAACTTTGTCCCTTCGTGAGAGGCGAACTTCTGCAGTACCTTGTTGACAATCTAGAACGGAGGGAATGCACATAGATCTAGATGAGACCAATCTAGTAGAAAGGCATCTATATGAACTACTGCTGGGTCCGGGATAGGTGAGCAAAGTATTGGGAGCCTCTTGGTCATCGAGGTTGCGAAGAGATCTATGGTTGGCAGGCCCCAGGTGGCCCAAAGTCTCTTGCATACATCCTTGTGGAGGGTCCAATATGTTGGAATTATTTGTCCCTTCCTACTGAGACAATCTGCTATGACATTCAAGTTGCCTTGGATGAACCTCGTTACTAGTGAAAGTCTAGACCTGTTGAACAGGAGAGGAGGTCACTTGCGAACTCGTACCATGTCAGAGAGTAGGTCCCTCCTTGCTTGGAGATGTACGTCAAAGCAGGGAGTTGACCGTGTCCACCTCCACCACTTTGCCTTGAAGGAGAGACCTGAAGCTTTTCCAGGTCAGATGTACTGCCAGAAGCTTCTTGCAGTTGAAATGCATTGTCCTTTGACTCGAGTTCCATAATCCCGAGCATTCCCTACCACCTAATGTCGCACCCCAGCCTACGTCCGATGCGTCCGAGAAGAGAACGTGGTTGGGAGTCTGAACAGTCAGGGGAAGACCCTTTCAAAGGTTGATAAAGTCCTTTCACCAAGTCAGACCAGACTTTATCTTTCCGTAAACCGGGATCGAGACCGCTTCTAGCGTCTTGTCCTTTTCCAGTGAAAAGCTAGATGATACAGAAGAGGACGGAGGTGTAGTCTTCCAAGTGACACAAATTAAACCACGGATGACAGTGTCCTAACCAGACTCATCCACAGCCTGACAGGGCAGTGTTCCTTCTTCAGCATCTTCTGGATGGATAGCAGGGCTGGGGGGTTGATCGTCTTGTTCAGCAATGTCCTCATCAGAGGGTTCCTCATCCGAAACTGATGAGGAAACGGCAACGGAGTGGGCAACGTCTGACTCGCTGAATCCGGTCGCACTGGTGGATGCGTGACGGAGCCGGACACAAGATCATGGTACTGCTGCACAGTCTGTGAACTGTCAACCATGGGGACGCGAGGAAGTACAGCGTCAACCCGAAACTGTCTAGACTGTCTGGGTTGTGCAGTCAACCCCCTACCGGGTTGCTGAGGTTGCCGCACTGCGTCACAACAAGTCACCTCTGCTGGTTGTTGAACGTCTTCCTAGTGACACACTGAACGTCCACAACCACCTCCAAGAGTCGCTTAACGTCAACGTGCGACTGGCAACCCACACTGGGTCGCACCGGTGGAGGAACCATCTCAACTGGCGGACGTGAGTAGGATACCTTTAGCGTCAACAGGGCGTACAACCAACCGGTAGGAAGGTTGTTGGCTAGAAGGTTCTTCTCCGTAAAAAATCCTCTATCAAGGACACAAGCTTGGACTGCATGTCTTGCAACAAAGCCCATTAGGGTCTATGGGAGCAGGTGTGGCAACAGACGGGGTTAGCGACTGAAGCGGAACCATTTACCATCCCTGGAAGCATTGTTATGCTTTAATTAAAGTCCATAGGAGGCTAAGCAGCTTAAGGCTCCTCTCCAAATGACAGAGTCCTCAAAGGAATATCAGAAGGAGGGAGAACAGCACTTTCTCATCTACAGGAACCATGTCCGAGAAAAGCTAGGTTATCTCAGTGAGGGTCTCACTGGTGCATAAGCAGCAGACCAGAAGGCAACGTTATGTAACTGCTTGACAGTCTGTGAACTGTCAAAAACTGAACTGTCAACCACAACAGGTGCGTGAGGACATACAGCACTGGTGCATTAGTAGCAGACCAGAAGGCAACGTCATGTAACTGCTTGACAGTCTGTGAGCTGGCAACAACCAAAGCTGTGTGGGGAAGCCTCAACTCCTGACTGACTAGTCTGCTGCGGGCGAGTGGCGGTAACCACAGTGGGTTGCGGAGGCTGACACACCGTGTCAAAACACGGCAGCTTGTGGTAGCTCACGCACGGCAACGGAGTGCTCCGTGTGTCTGTGGGAGTCAGCATGCGTCTGGCAGGGTCGACTGCGCATGGGTGGAGGAGCTCTCACAACAAGAGTGTGGGAGCAGGCAGCCATGCTGGGCGCACAACCGTGGCAGGCTGTAGGCAAACGGGTGCATCGTCAACCTTCTCCGCAGTCGGAGAGTGGGAGCAGGCAACAACCAAAGCGGAGTGGTGGTGCGTGGTGGGGACTGCCGTGGGTTGCGGAAACTAACGCATTGCGTCAAAACACGGCAGCTTGACTCCACCTTCCCACTGCTGATGCGGTAGCTCACGCATGTTAACGGAGGGAGCCGCACGTCGGCTAACGTTAACATGCGTCTGGCAGGGTCGATTGCGCATCGGAGTTGGAGCTCTCCGCAGCCGGAGTGTGGGAGCAGGCAGCCTCAGCGTGAGCTGGGCGCACAACCGTGGCAGGTTGTAGGCTAACGAGAGCAGTGTAAACCTTCTCCGCACGAAACTCCTGCATAACCGCAGCTAACTGAGTCTGCATAGACTGCAGTAAAGACCACTTAGGGTCTACAAAAAACAGCAACAAACGGAGCTACTGTCCGTTGTGACTGAGGGTCTAAAACAGCTGGTGCGGCAACAGACGGAGTTACTGCCTGTTGCGGTACCACCTTGCCTCTCTTGGGAGGTATGCAGTCGTCGGATGACTGCAGCGAGTCCGAACTGACCCAGTGGCTACACCTAGGCCGTTGGACTTGCGCGGAAGGGACCGACTTGCACTTAAAAGCTGCAAGATTTGGTCCATGGTTTCTACGAGAAACCTCTTCCGCAGACGAGGAATAAATGGGCTCTCTCGTCTTTGTGTGGGTGGGGCGATCTCACATCGGCAACGTGTGTAGATACGCCCGAAACCACGGAGGGAAAAACGTCTGTTCGTCGATCAAGGCCTGTGGAACCCATAAGTCGTTCGACATTACTTCTCCCCTGGGCTTGGGAGCTTGTAAGAGGTCCCGGACTAGGTGAACAACTGGCACGAACAGACGAACCCTCGGACGCAACACTGTAACACTTTGCGCATATCACTTTATCACTTTTGATTTTCTGTTTGCACTTATTTCACTGAAATCGAAACTTTAACTGATTTCTACCTGAAACACGCAATCCTATCCTTCATTAAAAGGTAGTAATTGCGAAAACAGTTTTATAATGCAACAGAAAAACATAAATAAAGATAAAGAATTCAGTGGCTGGAAAAGAGACTAAACACTAGATCAAATAAACTACGTTTACAATCTCTCACCGCATAAAGCCTGGGAACAAGAATAAAACTCTAGAAACGTTTTACCTTCTTCCCCTACAGCGACTAGGGAGAAGAGTAAAAAACGAATTCAGTGGCTGGAAAAGAGACTAAACACTAGATCAAATAAACTAGGCTTACAATCTCTCACCGCATAAAGCCTGGGAACAAGAATAAAACTCTAGAAACGTTTTACCTTCTTCCCCTACAGCGACTAGGGAGAAGAGTAAAAAACGAGAACAACGTTACCCGCTTGAACGAAACGTTTATTCTCCTCTCTCTCCCTCCATCTCTATCTCTCTCTCTCTTCTCTCTTGACTTAGCACCTGAGAGAAGAGCCCAATTATATATCGTTAAAACATGTTATTTGCTAAAGGAAAAAACTGAAAGGTTTCCCAAATAAAAAGTTCCTTTATTTAGAATTTAAACCATTTAAGCTAAGAAAGAATGAACGAAACGCTAGAATCGGTTTACTCTTACTGCAAAGTGAAACCGTGATACACTCTCTCTCTATCGTAACGATAGAGCGCATGTTGAACGTTCTGAACGTCAACAACTGCGGAGACTAAAAAACTAAACGTTAGTTCATCTTTGACAACAGTACGAGACTATCAAAGAAATTCTTTCATAAAACATTAAAATTAAAAAAGTATTAAATTCTTAAAAGGTTAAAAACGATATAACGGGCTCAATGTTAATTAACTTCGGTTCCAAGTAAGGACCGCCTACTATTAGGAAAGGTCGCATATAAACAAACATAAAAATTAATTTTTTATAAGTTTATAATAAATGGAAAGTTAATCGAAGAGGCCTATAAAGGCGGAGAGAAATAAAATAAATAGATGTTAAGCAAAATTACCAAAAACCTAAACACACTTCCGTCTAAGGGAAGGGTCGGCCATTTAAAAGTGAAAGAGTCCATACTCTCTTCGTCACCATAATTAAATCTATCCAAAACGAGTTCAAGTTTTGAAATGAAGATAAAACCCCTGCATAGCGAAAGCTCAAAACTGGAATAGTGTACTTCACCAAATCGTTGTGAAAACAAAACCAGTTAGGGACGGCGTATTTAGTAGGTCTTGCCGGTGGCACGACAGAGGAAAAATTGGTTCTTGTTGACAAGAAGTAACTGAGTACCTACTCGACAGATGGCGCTGTTGTTGTACACCCCATCTGTATAGCGATCGCTGGCGTATCCCGACCGTAGGTTTTTTCTGTCGGGCAACAGAGTTGCAGCTACATGATCATCGGGTAAGATTAATATTGAAAACTTCCAAATATACTAGAGAAAGATAAAAGCATGGAATGCAGAGGTTACTACCCTCGCGCAATCACCTTGTGGGTGTCGTGTATACAACAGGGGCGTGTGAAAACCACTATTCACAGGCTGTCTTCCATTTAGATAATCCCTTCATCAAAGGGGAGGGCCGTGACAGGCCCTGGAGAACACAGTTGGACTACCCCACCGACACCTACTACGCGCGCTCTCCAGGTCATCCTTTTTTACTTTTGTTTTCAATTTCAAGTACATTTTAACCATCAACTATTAGCGACTTTCTTTCAGTATCATTGAGTGTTATTAAATACAAACGAGTGAGAGAAAAAAAAAAGAAACAGAATGGCAGTTAGTCTAAAAATCTGGTATACACTGAGAATTAAAATAATTCTAAGATAAAAGATATTCTGAGATAAAAGTAAAATTTATTAGTATATTGTAAGTTGGAAGTTTTGATTCAGTGTGTGACTTTGGATTATAAAATAATAAAGTTAGAACTTATATAAATGTCTAATAACCTGATAAATTTATTTGCTAATGCAAAATTCCTTAAAGATATAAGTAAATGATAACATCACTTACTATATGTGAAAGTCTATTCTATCATTTAAGCCTACAATTGTTCAAATATGTAAAAGATTTAGAAAACAATCTTTCCTGTCTCTAAAACCAAAAGTCTCAGCATGGGGGAAAATTGGGGGACGGTTGTAAGAGTGGGTTCCTTTAGCTGTGGGCAGATGGACAGTAGCTTCTTTCTCTCTCTTTTTTTTTTTTTTTTTTTTTTTTTTGTCAAGTTATCAAAAAATTTGCTTATAAGTGAATTTATGCACATATCTTTTTCACTAAAGTACAAAGCTTTATTGAGGCCAGATAAGTAACGCTCCGGCTAGCGATACCATGGATAAGGGCAGACTGTATGTATATAAAACCATATAAAAAAACAACAGTAAAAAGTTCATAACAATACAAATGCAACCTGGAAATAATAATACCAATTCCCTAATATCGCAAGAGGGTCTCCCCCTCTCTTTTATTCTTCTCCTGTACTTCTCTTTCTCCTTATTTCCTTAATCTTTCCCATCCCGAGTACCTGCCTTTGAGCTATAAACCGGATTGTATCCAGGGGTACTTTTCCTTTCCCCATATTCCCCACTTCCCTATTCGTATTATTATTATTATACAAATGGGTATGCAATAAAATAATAAAATTCAATTTAAAACATAGTATATCCTACCTATTGCAAGTGAATGAGCTTGACGTTGAAATTTGTGTTGATAAGCAACACTGAGACGTGAGTGATGTCCATGACCAGTCTGACCAGTTGTAACACTTACAGTGTAAACTGCCATGCGATCGGGATGCAGCACACACAGATGGAGTAAATCATTACCTCTATAAAGAAAAGATAGAAGATACTTTACAGCACAGTAATATAAAAGCTGATTTAAAATCAATAAAAATAAGCATTAAATTGATTGGCTAGTTCCTGTAACCTGGTATTATAAGAAAAAAATAACAAATAGAATCAAAATCTGGAAACATCAAAAGACTAAATTAATTCAATAAAGTAATAGTGATCTTCTTCTTCTTCTTCTTCCCAGCTGGTTCCCATTTTTATATGGGGTCGCCGTTACGGATGAGCCGTTTCCATCTTTTTCTATTCTGCGCTTCTGCCTCATCAATCCCCTTCTCCTGTAAGTCTCCTCTCACACAGTCCCTCCATCTCTTTCTTGGTCTCCCCCTTCTTCTTCCCTGAACCTCCATCTCCATAGTATGTCTCCCAACATAGTGATGCATATGTTAAAAAAACAAAGATTCTGTACTGGCAAGGAAATGAAATATGTATAGTAGGTAAACCGCCTTACCATATATCATACAAAAGAAATTAGTCAAACAAAGGGAAACAAATACTTATATTGCAGATTTATTTTCCATAAACTTGCATATCAATAAAACCCGAATTTTAATGATAAAACTTTTTATATTAACCCTTTTGCCCCCAAAGGACGTACTGGTACGTTTCACAAAACCCATCCCTTTACCCCCATATTTTTCATATTTTTGATATTTTTTTGAAAAAATTCAGGCATTTTCCAAGAGAATGAGACCAACCTGACCTCTCTATGACAAAAATTAAGGCTGTTAGAGCAATTTAAAAAAAATATACTGCAAAATGTGCTGGGAAAAAAATAACCCCCTGGGGGTTAAGGGTTGGAAATTTCCAAAGAGCCTGGGGGTAAACGGATTAATACTTTGTAAGTCAAAATGATAATATCTACGAAGCTGGAGCTTCTCGACCTTGAAATGAAAATAAAATTTCTCTCTGAAAACACCATGCCTTCCCTCTGGGTAGCACCTATTGCTGTATCACAACACTATATTGGGATACTGATCCCATCCCAATTGGTAGAGAAAATCTGTCTTAACTCGCAATCTCATACTATACTATTGAGGTTGTTAAAGACATGTAACCAAACAGCAAAATAACACCTGATAAGAGGAGGAGGGAGATGTATATGAATCACAGGCATCCAAATAATACATTACCACTAAATTTCTGTCTACAGTCATCCTCCGCATTACACAAGTTTATGTTTCGCAATTTCACTAGATTGTGCCACAGAAGAGAACCGTTTAATCTACTAAATAAAGAATAAAATAAACGCGATACGACGTTCTCGCGGCAGGACAAATTTAAACAGCCAGTGCTCCTTTGCACTTTGCTAGCTTTGTGCCCATCCCTCCCCAGTCCCATGGAACTCTGACTCGTCATTAGAGTAGCCATTTCAGAACCTTTCGTGCTAGATCTGGCGCATTTCTGGAGAATTTAGCCGGTTTTAATTATCTAGCACAGTTTCAATATTTTACGCTATTACATAATATAGTGCTTCTCCCACTGATAGTATACAATTTGATAAACTGATTGCCTTGCAGAGTCTTTCTTCCCAACTTGACATATTGAAACAATGGCAACCCTGCTCATCAGTCTTGCCTCATCTCTCCCCACGTGTGTACCTCCCACTTCGGTCCTTTTTGAGCAAAATCAAGTTTTCATGTAAAAAGGTGATGCATTTATATACAGTAGTAAGTACTGTACTCCTGGACATGGTTTATATCTATGGGGTAATATACTGTTAATATATAATTTTCTACAGTACTGTGCAAGAGAAGACGCCGACGCATCAGGAGTTGTATTGTGTTTTAAGACAGCGTAGAACTTTCTACGCAAATGGTTAGTGGTCATTGTATAAAATATGTAAACTTAAGTAATCTTAAATTGTATACATACTGTACAGTACATAATTACAGTAATGCACAGTGCATTGTTTAACGTAAATGTAGGCTATGTGTGCGGTAAGTCAAGTCGTCCAAACGAAAACAGCTAACATATACAGTACTGTACAGCTAACTCTACCGTAATGATAGCACTGTACATATATTACAGTAATATACACAACAGTATCAGAGAATGTTATACAGTATTATAGATAGGAACAACAGTGTTTTGTTTTTATACTTCAGTATATGATGACTAATCAATAAAATTAGTTTCAATCAGAGCAACAACTGCTGTACTGTAGTGTTACATATTGAGCTGTAGCCTTACTATGTCCAGTATGCAGTGTGCACTTGTACTGTATACTTACTGATTTAATTACAAACTATTTATACTGTGATAGAAACCAAGTAAAAACAATATTAGGCAGTACTTAGTGTGTTAATTATCTGAATGTAGGCAATGGGGAGTGGGTTGTTAGGATAGGTTAGGAGTTATCCCACCCTAGGGCACCAAAGATACGCGAATTCGCGCTTTTGGCACCTGTCTCTGTTACGTAACCCTCGCAAAGACAAACCTCTCTTCACGAAAGAATCTGTTTACAAAATTTTCACTCTGCAAAATGAGATGCGAATATTTTTATGACTCTCTTTGCGAAAAATGTTTCATGTTAAGAAAAAAAATTTATCACCCATTAAAAAAGTTGAAGAAAATGGGTTTACACAATAGAAAATGTAGCTGTATTCTACAGTAAGGGTAACTATAATATTACAGTGCATATGGTACTGTATATTTTGTATATGTACAGTATTGTACTACATGTATTGTATTATTTTCCCTTTATTACTACATTATGTTCTAATAACTACTTAATTTATAGGTATTAACAGATAGTTTAAGTATATTGAATGGTTCAAATGTATTTTGCTGTACAGTATTTCCTTGTGGTTATACTGTAGCCTTATTATAAGACTTAATGTGGTGTTGCGTATGGTTTGGAACGAATTAGGCGATTTACATGTAAAATGCGACTCACAACACGAAAAAATCATGTTACGAAAGCCAGGCCCGAACGAATTAATTTTGTGTTGTGAGGCATTCCTGTATTTCAATGAATCTCACCTGTGAGTCTCAAAACTGAATACCACAGTTGCTACGAGTTTGGAAAGTAGGTATCCTCTTATCAACATTAAACTGAAGATTTTCAAATTATGAATAACTTTCCCCTCAATATTTGAATAAAATTAAACTCATATTGTACTGTGGAATGGATTGATAATGCAGAACATGCTTTGCTTTGTCAACTAGCCCAGTAAGATTCAAATGAGGGGATACCCTTTTATTCATCATAGAAGATCTATCACTGTAGGACCCTACCAAAAGATTTGAAAATTCTTCGTTCTAAAAATAATTGGAGCTTTAAAACAAATCCTGAAAAAAGTAAAACAGTATTGCATATACACATATATCATCTTGAATCAAATAATGAATAGTAACTACTGACTGTATAGGCTACTCAACAGCAGCAACAGTCATTCCTAAAGTAAGTTTTCAATCAAAGTTAGAGAGGTAACGCCTCCCCTAAAAAAGGGATTTTGACGAAGGAAAAATCTATTTCTGGGAAGAGACCTGTGACGCCCGGTGAAAAGGGTCCTTCTTTACACTTTTCTGATATAAATCTTCCAAATAATACCAGAGAAAGATAAAAGCATGGAATGCAGAGGTTACTACCCTCACGCGAGCACCTTGTGGGTGTCGTGTATACAACAGGGGCGTGTCAAAACCACTATTCACAGGCTGTCTTCCATTTAGATAATTCCTTCATCAAAGGGAAGGGCTGTAACAGAGGCCCTAGAAAACACACTTGGACCACGCCACCGACATCTAACACGAGCGCCCTCTAGGACATCCTTCTGTTTTGGACTTGCTCGCTTAGTCGTTTTGTTTGTGTTCTTGGTGTTTTTTTACAGTGTTTGGCTTAATTAATCATGACTGACGCTGCTACTTCACCTTTACCAATGTTAAGTACCATAGTTTGTTTTGACAGCTTTTTACAGTACCGGGCATTTGTTCTCTTTCCAGTAATGTAGATTTTAATTTTGGGATCAGCTTTGCCTTCCTCGGTGTCGATTTTAACTCTCAAAATGGGAAGAGATGACACATCCAACTGTGATAAGACTCTTAATGACGAAAGACATAGCATTCTTTGATACGGAACAAGTATCAATTCTAATCCTACAAAATAAGCAAGGAACTGTAACTCAAAAGGATGTTCTGATCAAATAGACTTTCAAACTTCAACTTGGACAAGAATCTATTCATCGAATACCTTCCAACTAAAGATGTTAAGAAAGAATGGTGAAATTGCAAGGCCTGTTCTTGGCGTTGGCAAAACAGCTTGTAGCTTATAAATAAATTTAGCTGAAACTAGTGCCAAATGGAAAATAGTCTTGTAGAAAGGACCTAAAGTTCAAAAATCCAATAGTATGGATATGTTCAGGTATACAAAACCAAGAATTTTTTTTTCATCACGGGGAAAACTAAAGAAGACATCTTACTTAGACACCAGTTGAGAAGCGACTGAAAAGTAGGCCAGTATGTCACATCATTAACTAGTCATTGGCCATCAACTGCCAGATGGTGTGATGGTTCCCAGAGGGAAAGGAATTTATATTTTAGGGGTAAACCTCAACTTTGAGTAAAAGCAATATGACATTTAAGTTAGAACGAGTAAATTAATGGTTTTATGTGTTTTAATAACATACCTACCATCTCAAATTTTGTTTTCTTATTGGGTCAGTATTATTCATCACCCTAGCACTTTTCATAATTTCTTCATTTGTTAGCCCATCATACAGCGTGACCCCTAAAATCTACCTCAACATCATTATTTCTGTTTGGACAAGTTTCTGGTACTCCACCCATCTTAATGCCCATGTTTCTCAGCCATAGATCATCACTGATGATCTTAATTTAAAGTTCATTTGTCAAATACTACCCTTGCCCCCTCCCTCTATTATATACTAAGTTGCCTTTATCCTAATCTCAACCTCAGTTTCACACCCTCCCTTCTAGCTTAGAATAAATCCAAAGTATTCGAAATTTTGTACCTGTTTCAAATCTAAGTAACTTCTGCTTTGTAAAAGGTCGCTTGACACGATAACATCACTTGTTCACATTTATGTTCATACTACGCCATTGAAGCAAATTCAGAGATTGCAATCTAAACTGCCACTGAACTTTAATGGGTTAAAGTATACTGCCTTGGCTAGAGGAGCAAATTGTAATGTGGGCTTTGGCATTTGGAAAATTAATCCACAGTAGTTTTTATCAAAAACTGAGAATAGATAGCCTTGTTACTTCTTTTCAGTGACAACCCATTATGGAACCATGAACTGTAGGTACTAAACTAACTACTGTAAGCTTCCCCAGAGAGATTTTTCCTCTCTTACTCAAAGAAAACGAGAGAAAGGATAACTCATACCTGTAGAACAGGAAACGAGCACTCTATGCTTTCGCTCTCAAGGTTACATATTAAAAATTAACATCACACAATAAATAAGAAAATTAATAAAATTGATTGCTTTTCTTAGTAATAGTAATAACGAAGAATAACGACAACGTAACAAAAAAACAAGGATATAGTCTAAAACGAACCCTCCAGGAGGGTACAAATTAACAGACTAAATCGCTAAGCTTTAAATCGTTACTATGCTTTAAAACGCTATCTTAAATCGCTATTCTTCGTAGGTCCAAATTGGACTTGCAAGCAAATAAATACCATAGTAAAAATTAATAATAATTAATGATAACATAAAAGGCCATAAAACGTAAGTGATATAACCTATCTGACAGAGTACCAGATGGGCAAAATTAACTAGAAAATTTACCGAAGCGAACATACCCAAAATGGCTGCCGATATCTCGGCAGGACAATCGCTTCCAAAACTAAAAACCACCATAATGGAAATAGAACAAATGCCCGGTACTGCCAAAAGCTGCCAAAACAAACTATGGTACTTAACATTGGTAAGGGTGAAGTAACAACGTCAGTCATGTTGAAATAACGAGAAATTCTTCGAAAAAACACTGTGCCCAAAAAAAACTATGCTTGCTTCAAGTCCAATTAAAGAAGGATGTGCTAGAGGGCGCGCGTGGTAGGTGTCGTTGGGGAGTTCAACCATGTTATCTAGGGCCTGTCACGGCCCTCCCCATTGATGAAGGGATTATCTAAATGGAAGACAACCTGTGAATAGTGGTTTACACACGCCTTTGTTTAATACACGACACCTACAAGGTGTTCGCGCGAGGGTTGTAACCTCTGCATTCCATGCTTTTATCTTTCTCTAGTATATTTGGAAGATTTATATTAGGAAAGGTATAAGGAAGGACCTTTCTCTCACCGGGCGTCACAGGCCTCTTCCCAGAAATAGATTTTTCCTTCGTCAAAATCCCTTTTTATTTCTATACTCCCGTTAAATTGATTTGTCGGTTGACTTATTAAATTCATCCATTAACATAACTATAAGAAAATAAAACTTTATTAAAGCATCCCCAGTCACTACTATGGTAACTAAAGATCGGTAGTCTTGATAAGAAAACCAAGATTCTTTGAGATAATGTTTAGCAAATACCAATTTGGTAATCCCTAAAAAATAACAATTGATAATTTTCTTCCCTTTCAGAGCCAAGCCTCTTGCCAATCAAGGCAAGACATCTGGTAGCTAATGATAACCCATAAGTCTCATGAGTTTAAGCTGTTTACTGGGGAGGCTACTGCTGTGGTAGGGCACCACAGTGGGGGGTTGGGCTTGCCCGGCTGACGTTCTGGTGAGCATCTATTCTGATGGAACTGGAACTGAAACCAGACACCTTTTAACCTTTAATATCCTAACTTCTTGACATAATTAGTCAGTGGGGAGGAGGGTGGCCATATATTTGAACTCAGGTGAATATAGAAATATAAACTTTTATTATTAAAATTCCATTTACTTCTATGAGCCTCCCCTGATCTCCATATTGATGATCACACTCTGGTGGAGGTGAACCATGAATGAAAGACAAGATACTCATCTATACAACTAACTGGCCTCTCAGTCTAGTGCCTTGGTACCAATCTATTACATCTAAGGTTATTCTAAATACTTCTAAAAAATCATCATACTGTACACAACAATGCAACAATTACTAACAAATCCAGAGAAGACATCTTAAAAGCACTAGAAATTGTATAAACAAACACACAGAAAACCTGACATCTGGAGCAGAGGAGCATGCATCATTGTTGTCCCATGTTGACTTTTACACTGAAGAAGCCATATGACATACACAGCATGTTATTCCTGATAGACGCTGGTCTTATTGCTTTACAAGAGGTAACATTGTGTTGGAAATAAAGAAAATGGGGCATTATTGTGTTGGAAAAAAGGAAAATGGGAAATTTCATTGACATTCCAAGCTTTCAGAGATGAATGCCACATGATCATCAGAGAAGGCTCAGAAATAATAGAAAATCTATGGTTTCAAAAATCTTTTGGAAACTCCTACTGGGCTAAAACATTGTCTGTGAGGGAACATACAACAAAAGAGATTGAATTGGGTCACCATTAACTACCAGATATCACCTTGGTGTATGCCTCTTGCATGCAAGAAAACGGGAAATTTTTGGTATTTTGTGAATAATGTCCATATTGAGTCAGCTCCGAAGCAGAAAGTAATAAAAACAGTAGGAGAGGCTCATGGAAATAAAAGACCTCTGCAGCATACTCTGGGTGCCCTCATGTTTAAACACTGCTTGTGACTTTCAGCATTGTTGCCATGGTTAACTTCTACTCGAGTTGGCTGAGCTAGCTTGGGGCAGATAGAGACCAATATCTTTATAAGAAACAATACAGTATTAGGCAGAATGAAGTAGAGATGTTGGACTTGGCCCAGTTTGTCTGAGGTAGGGATCCAGTGGCATACAGTGGGCTGTGTGGGTGACTGGAATGTGTCCCATATATTCCTAACCTTCTTTTCTGGTAAGCAAATAACTTACTGTGGCCTTTGGGCAGATAGAGACCAATATCTTTATAAGAAACAATACAGTATTATGCAGAATGAAGTAGAGATGCTGGACTTGGCCCAGTTTGTCTGAGGTAGGGATCCAGTGGCTTACAGTGGGCTGTGTGGGGGACTGGAATGTGTCCCATATATTACGTATCCCTATCCCCTCTGTTTCATTAATCAACCCCTCTTGTTCCCCTTATTTCCTGTACCCCTCCATATTCCATATGCTCTTCTTGTCATCTATGGCATCATAGATCTGGGGAATCTGCAGTGCTATTTTCAATATTCTTTGGGATGTAGCTGCCTATGTAATCTACTTGTCAGTCATGTAATTTGAACCTTTAAAAAAAAAAACTTACTTCAGTTCATACACTGACAAACATTGGACTGGTAACTTATTACCAAGTTGGTTGGGGAAATGAGAGGTTGCACCTGTTCCCAAATCCCAGAAAAACCTTCTTTTCTGGTAAGCAAATAACTTACTGTGGCCTTCACTCAAAATCGTAGCATCTGACAACAAAATTGAAAGGGCCTTTCATACATGCACAGCATAAACTCTATTTATTGTGACAGGGCACAAGGGAGATATTTATAAAGGGTAATCAATTAATGAGCAGTATAGGCTGCATTTACAATACAGTACATTAGAATACTAACTATCTTACTATTATACTTACGACACAAATCTACCAGCAGCAAGTCGAATTATAGGATAATTCAGAGTCGTCTCTAATAGAACGTGGTCTGGACGGAAGCCATATGTCTCTTCACCTTCTTCATTTCTGTGGGACTAAAATAAAAACGAACAATTAAAAACTAAATAAATGGACAAGAAAATTTAATTTTAATAAAATCTTTTATTTCTATACTCTCATGATGTCCTCATAGTTGACTCAATATATAAAAAAAAAAAAAAAAAAAAATACTATTTTCCTCCCTTTAACAGCCCAACCCACTAGCCCACTTTGAACACATTTGGTGGTTGATATCGACCTAAATCAGTCTCAACAATGAAACTAATATTATATCCTCTTGACAATGAGGTCAGTCAGTGGTGAAGAGAGTGGGCATGTACTGTATATGATCTTCCTGATTCCTGTTTTCCTGTGGCTAAACTAACTAATTTAGTTTTTCAGTCTCGTGAAAATAAAGCTCTCTTGATGGATCTTCATGCTTATGGAAGTGTAGACCTAAATGGCTTTTTTCCTTTTTTTTCTTTTTTTATAAAGACTGCAGATTTCTTAGCTCCTAAGTTAGCAAGAATAGGTACTTTTACCACTAGTTGGATAACTGGTAAGGTTACTACATTATGTAAATACATTTGTGGTACATCAAGTCCAGCTGCTTACTGCCCAATTTCCATACCTCCCATATTATCTAAAGTTTATTAAAGACTTTTGGCAAAATGTCTAAATAGGTTTGCTGAAGGTACTCATTTGTTCCCTAGTTTGTAATTTGGTTTTCATAAAGGCCTTGGAGCATGAGATGCCCTTCTTACAATCTCCAATAGAGTAACAGAAATCTCTTGATTATGGTCAGGAAGTTAGTATGATTGTTCTCGACTTTTATCATTACCATTACTATTAATTGCTAAGCTACAACCCCAGTTGAAAAAGCAGAATGCTGTAAGCCCAGGGGCTCCAACAAGGAAAATAGCCCAGTTAAGAAAGGAAGCAAGGAAAACTTAAATATTTTGAAAACAGTACTGTAACATTAAAATAAATTTATCCTATATAAACTATAAAAAACTTTATCAAAACAAGAGGAAGAGAAATAAGATAAAATGGTTAAGGAGGGTTGTGGGAACCAAGCCACTAAA
This sequence comes from Palaemon carinicauda, assembly GCF_036898095.1. NCBI lineage: Eukaryota > Metazoa > Arthropoda > Malacostraca > Decapoda > Palaemonidae > Palaemon > Palaemon carinicauda. Next base: position 280,422 of record NC_090725.1, on the reverse strand, counting down.
AATGGAAGGAGGCAAAACCCACCTTATGAGCCCTTTAGTCAGGACAAAACTCTTAAGTACGTAACTTTGTTGGTAGTATCTATGGAAGAAATATACAGTATATGTCAGCTCTCATTCTTTGCGTGTTAGGTTTTAGAGATCAGCGCGAAAAGTGGAAGTTCATAAATATTTGGTGTCCTAGGGTGGACTTCCTTCTAACCTAACAAACCTCTCACTGACCCTTGCTTCTGCACGGATAATTAACGGATTTTGAACAAAGTGAAAAATCTATTTTTGGGTGAGAGTGCCATGTCGTCCTGATGGAAGGTTCCTTTAGGTAGCTTTCTAAAGGATATTTACTACAGTGATACTCCCAGAGAATTAAACCGAGTGTCTCCAGGATTCTAACTCCTGGCGCAAGTATCCAGTATTGGATATCCCATAATATCAGGGGACGTATACTAGATACGACACATAGCAATCTTCACCTCGAATAGATTTAACTCTTTGATGTAAGGGGGAAGAGTGGCAAAAGAAGGGGGTACCCAGTGGACCTCCATCCCTACTACTACAGCGATGCCATTCCTTTTCTTGTCGTTAAGCAGAAATTGTCGCATATAAAGTAATTTTGGGAGGGGTCAGCAAAAGGGGGTCCATCAGGACGACATGGCACTCTCACCCAAAACTAGATTTTTCACTTTGTTCAAATTTCGTTTTTTGGGCTCGGGCCATGTCGTCCTGATGGAAGCATACCAGAGAATTATCTTGAAATTACTATTAGCTTTGGGTTTGTGTATGTGCCTTCCACCTTGAATAGATTTCCTTATTTGGTCTACTAGACCTATATGTGAAATTCCAGAAACCTGTCATTTCCACTAAGCCTGGAGCTGGCTTAGTGCTTCCTGCCGCCTGCAGGGAATATGTCGATATCAACGTTAAGGATTCAAGGTTTGTATTTCTGTAGGAACAAAAAAAGAAAACTTTGGAGCTTACCTTTTTTACTTACCATGAGAATGTAAGATTCGATCTTTGGGAAATCTTTGTCTTAATTTCATGTTATAAGCCCTTTACAGGGATTAAATAAAACTCTAGCATACTTTATTAGTCTGTAACTGAGGTAGCAGTAATAAGACGCAAATACGTTTCAGTATTTTATTTTGCAACTAATTTATCAAATGTAGTAACAATAGAGTATGAATCTGATCCAGCATTACAACACATCAAGGTCCATATTTTCTCGTGCAGAAAAAATATATATAATTTCATTATCAGAATAATGCCACTCAATGGAGATGTGAAACCAATCTATGACATGTTCAGATGCTCGGAAATGCATAAACACTGTGATGCAAACGTTCACTCGGGACTAGTGTTATTGGTCAGATATGCACCTATATGGAACAGAATGTTAACCATCGCTGTGATTTGCACTAGAGGGTAGGTATACCCATGCACCCGACGCAATGTCTAGTCCCAAAACAGTCCACTGTTCATAGCAGCACTAGACGACAGGTTTAATGACATTACCTGCCGCCACCACAAAATATTTTATTTCATGTACTTGCTTCACGTAATGTTTATAGAAGACCCTGGATGATCTCCACCCAGTGTATGAGCGGAGTCTTTCAAAGTCCATACGTTGAAAGAAGTTCAATGAAGAAGCAAATTTCCTCGGATTGTGACCTGCGGGTGTACTGTCAGGATCTGCTCTGCGAATAAAGTAGGTGAGCTTCGCTCTCAGTTGTCTTAAAGATAAGTTTGATCCTGAGGTTTTGCCTCTGAAGAGCTGTCCTCCCTTGAAGTCTGAAGTTCTTCGAAGATAGACCTTAAGACACTCTACTGGGCAGAGAGAGGCATCTTCCTTCAGTGGGCAGATTCTCCACGGACCCCACCTCTTAGTAGGTAGCTCATTCTTGGCAAGAAAGGCAGGATCAGGAAAAAGATTCAGTTCTCCTGAGTCCAGGAACTGAATATGGCCTTTGTTTCTGGATAAGGCCACTATTTCACTAACTCTAGCCCGTAAGGCTATTGCAAACAGAAAAGTTACTTTCTGTGTTAGATCCTTTAGAGTACAATCCTCATTGTTTAGGTTCGAAGCATAGTGCAAGACTTTGTCCAAAGACCACGTGATGGGCTTTGGTGGGGTTGCTGGCTTGAGTCTAGCGCATGCTTTTGGGATCTTATTATAGATTTCACTAGAGAGGTCCACCTCAAAAGCATACAGAAGTGGTCTAGCCAGGGCTGACTTACACAAGGTAATTGTAGTAGAGGCTAGGCCTTGTTCGCGTAGGTATATGAAGAATGCGAGACAGAAATCTATCGATATCTCTGTCGCTTTCCTTGTTTTCATAAAGGAAACCCATTTCTTCCATGACGATTCACATTGTCTCCTGGTCAAACTTGACTTGTACTCTTCGATGAAGTCAACTTTATCCTTCGAGATTCCAAACTTTTTGTTCGCAGCTAGGGCGAGAAAATCATGAGATGTAGGTTGTTGGTTCTTGAGGAGGAAGCGTAGACAGTCGACTTCTGGACCAGTTGAGATAGTACTGGGTCCGGCAGAGGAATCAGCTTCAGTTTCAGCTCTAGGACTAGAGGGAACCAATTGCTTTTGAGCCACCTGGGGGCCAATACTGCTGCTGTCCCTCTGAAGGATCTTAGCTTGTCGAGGACTCTTAGAAAGAGATTGGTTGGTGGAAACAGGAAAATGCGATTCCACCTGTTCCAGTCGAGGGACATGGCATCCATCGCCTCTGCTTGAGGGTCCATATTAGGGGCTACATAACGAGGTAGTTTCTTGTTGTCACTCGTTGCGAAGAGGTCGATCTGTAGTTACGGGACTTTTTCCGAGATGAAGGAGAATGAGTCTGCGTCTAGGGACCATTCTGTCTATATGGGCTTTTGCCTGGATAGAGCGTCCGTCATCACATTGCGGAACCCTTGCAGGTGAACTGCTGATAGGTGCCATCCCTTCCTCCTTGCCAGGTAGATGGCGGCTAATATCACATGGTTGATGTGGGGCAATCTCGAGCCTTGTCGATTTAGACACTTTACTATCACCTCGTTGTCCAGGACTAATCTAATGTGGATTGATCTGCAAGGGGATAGTTTTTTCAATGTCAGGAAAACTCCCATATCCTCCAAAATGTTGATATGAAAGGTTTTGAACTGGTGAGACCAATTCCCTTGCACTTTTTTGTCGTGAGAATGGCCTCCCCATTCTTCCAAGGAGGCATCCGTGTGTATCACCACTGATGGTTGTGGTGGTTGCAGGGGAAGTGTTTCCGTGCTAGGCTCTTGGCTGTTGACCACGGCCTCAACTGTGTGCGCATAAGGTCGGGGTCAACCTTACTTGATCTCTTCGAGCGTTTGATGCGTATTTCCTCCAGACTAATGATGCATCTTTCAAACGTGCTTTTAGCACCGGGTCTGTCACTGCTGTAAACTGGAGAGAGCCTAATACTCTTTCCTGTTGGCGTCTTGAAATCCTCTTGAGACGGATTAGTCTCCAGACAGATCCCGCTATTTCTCTCTTCTTCTTGGATGGAATGAGGAGGTGGTGTGACTTTAAGTCCCATAGGATTCCTAGCCACTGGAACTGTTGAGCTGGAGAAAGGCGAGACTTCTTGCGATTGATCTTGAAGCCCAGGTGTTCCAGGAACTGGATCACCTTGTTTGCTGCTTGCAGACAAGTAGTCTTGGATGCTACCCATACCAGTCAACCATCTAGATATGCTACCACTTGAACTCCTTCGGAGCGTAGCTGTTGGACGATTGCGTTTGCTAGCTTCGTGAATATCCTTGGGGCTGTGTTCAGTCAGAAGGGCATTGCTCTGAAGACAAACTTCTTCTGTAGTTTGAATCCTAAGTAGGAGGAGAGAGGCGACTCATTGGAAGATGCCAGTAAGCATCTGCTAGGTCTATTGAGACCGTGTACACCCCTTTTGGCAGAAGGGTCTTTATGTGTTGCAAAGTAAGCATTCGGAACTTGTTGTTCTCAATGAACTTGGGGTTGGAGTGTCGGAAGAATTCTGGAAAACGGGTGGAGTTCTGTTCCATTTCCACCCGAGTCCATTCGTGATTAGGCTGTGGGCCCAGGGATCGAAGGTCCAGCGATCCCGAAAGTGATGCAGTCTGCCCCCTACCTGGAACCCCTCATTGCTTGGGGGGTCCTGCGAATTTGTTTCCACGACCACGTCCTCCTCGGCCCCGAGAGGAGTTACCTTTGGGAGAACCTCTCTTACGACCATCTGAAAGGCGGTCTGAGGCATTGTGATCATGGTCACGTTAGGAAGTTGTGCAGGTCTGCGTGGTCTCCTTGCCTTTTTATTCTTAGGCTGGGGACCTCCGTCCGAGGAAGATTTCCTCTTTGAGTTCATGTCCCACTTTTGGAGAAGGTTCCTATTTTCCCAGGCTGCTCTGGCAATGATCTCTTGGACCAGTTCCTGTGGGTAAAGGTTTTTACCCAAGATACTCGAGGTGATCAGCTTCCTTGGTTCGTGTCTAACGGTCGCTGAGGCCAACATAAACTCTCTGCAGGCTCTCCTTGATCTAAGGAAAGCATATAAGTCTTTCACAAGGGTACCCATGTGAGACTTAGCCAGGAAGATGACTTTTCTGGGGCGTTATGTTTACCTGAACACATTTCCAGGCAGTTCTGATGAGAAAGGGAGGCTGCAAGTCTCTCCTTCGACTCCTGTTCCCTCCTCAGAAGATGATCTAGCAACTTAGGAAGGTTCTCATTGAACTGTTGGCCTGCTATCTCTGGATACAACTTAGAGACGGAGAAGGTTAGGTGGACATACTTCCACTTCTCCTCGCAGGTAGGCAGTGCTAGAGAGAATGGTTTGCATTCCTCTAGGGTTGGGCAGGGTTTGCCATCATCGACTGCCTTGATGGCAAAGTCTAGTGCTTTCGCCAAAAAGGGGAAAGAGATGGAAGAAGGGGCAAGAAAGGTGGGATGTTTCTTGCTCAGTGCTGAGACTTTTGAGTTGGTGTACCCGGCTCCCTTGAAGGCTTTCAGGAGGATGGCTTGTGCCTTGTCATGTTCAAAGACAATAACATCTTTGGGTACTGTTTCCTCTCGGGCTGCATGTTCATCCCACAGTCTCACTTGACAGTCTGGGTAGGCCGAAAAGTTAGGCCAGAACTCAAGGTCTTCAATCAGCCTGGCCCCCAACTTCTCCGAGACGAATAGCTTCCCATTCATCATAGGCATATGCTCCGCATACCTCCAGGGATTGGTTTCGGAGCAGTGAGGGAGATCCACCACTCTAAGGGGCTTCCTAGTGGTGGATCTGGGGCAGTCCACCCTCTCTTGCAACAGTATCTGCTACTGCCTGAGTGATTCCCACATCATCTCTTGTTCCTTTTGGAACAATTCAATCATCCGTTGGATCGAAATAAGGATCTCTTCATTCTTGTCAACTGGTTGTGGAGTTGGGGCCGAGACATTCCCAACTCCGCACTCGGGTGACCCACAAGCAATGAGATACTGACATTGAAACAGAGGAAATCGTGTACATGTTTCAGAGAATGCCACCTCTCCTCAGTTCACTCTTGAAAATGAGCAGAACACCCTGCTCGAAACAGGTTGAACTGAAGGATATTTACCTAATCTTATGGACTTTCAAATTGTGTGTGTAAATACGAAGATAAGGTGAAAGTGCTACTTTGTGCTTACACTCATAGTGAAAGTTACCCATGATAAGGACTCTTGCAGAATATCTTTATTCAATATCTGTACTATAAGTGCTGTGGTATACAGTAGTCTCGGTTACAAAAGAAAAGTTTTAAATGATATGGTCTCCTTTACCTTTCTTCATGAGAAAGGTAATGTCCCCCTGTCACAGTTATAGCCAGAATGCAGTACTGTAGAGAAGAAGATAATAAGAGCAATAATAAAAGTTCTTTACAAGATTAATGCCACTGGGGCAGCAATTACCTTTAATAAAACCTGTTTGAAAGGTCTCTTCCCGAAATAATAATAATAATAATAATAATAATAATAATAATAATAACAATAACATTATTATTATTACTATTATTATCATTGTCATTATTATCATTATTATTATTATTATTATCATTATTATTATTATTATTACCATTACCTCTGTACTGTCTTGAACCAGGATGGGTTAATGCTGAAGACTATTGCTACAGGAAGAAGTATTGGTACTTCCTGCTCCTGCTGATACTGAGAACATTCATGGTTTGTAGGGATGGAGGGAGCCCTCCTTCTTCCACTATCATGGACGATGGACAAATCTCTTTCTATCATTTATGGCAGAGAGAGAGAGAGAGAAGCTGTACATGCCGAAAACTAATCCACTCCGAGATGAAGTATCCCTAAGCACTGCTCCTGCTACCTGTACTTAATGTTTTACTGAAAATTATCCAGCAGTAGGAAGAAATGGTGACAAACATAACTCTTGGTCTCATACTAGGTACATTTCCCTCAACTGTACCAGCGGATCTACTACTTAAAACAAAGATGTCATTGAAGTCTTATAGGAATCTTTGACAGATATATCCCTGCGTACGTGTGGGAGGGTCAGTACGTGCAGAGAACGTGTCCAGTGCTTAGCTATGGAGGCTTAAACACATACAACCTCAGTCAAAGAAGAGTGAACACTTCCTCGATTGTCCGGGGAACAAGAGAGGTTCTCCTTTAAAATAATATCAGTCATGACTGACTGGCTCCATTAGGATTGATCGCTACACAAGTGTTATCCACACAATTGGTCTCCATGTGATCCATCTCCACGCTACTGATTTTTAAAAGCTGGATAGTGGGAATAGGTGTGGAATCCAATCTGGAAACTCAAGTGATTGCGAGTTCATTTGTGGTTACAATTATTTACCTTTTGTGTTATTTTCAAGTGATTGATAAATTTAGTAACCTTGTAAGGACAGTGAGACAAGCGTCACCAAGATCAACTGAAACTTTATTCAAATGTGCGTGGGAGTATATTACAAGGTGCGGACGGAAAGGTAGGATGGCGCTGGTGCCAAATCAGATTGAATTGCCCGCCAAAATATATGTGTTTTCTTACACTTACAAATATACGAATTATGAGTTAACAGAAACATGTAATGAAATAATACATATGTCAAAATGTAGCTCTGATAGAGCAGAATACATATACATGGGAAACCATGGTGTGGCGAAAGAAGAATTCAAATAAATAAACAGTTTGTTGATTTGCTGGACGACGAAGGGAGCGGTGTCCTTACAACTTAGATAGCTACTTTCTCCTTGATAGCATGGGAGTGATAAAACCCCAATTCCCAAGGGTAGGATCCTAAATATCTGTTGTAGGGAGGTTCTCCAGAAAAGTAATTTTCCCACACTTACATAAATTTTCACAGAAAGAAAAGAAATCAGAACATTTTGATTTTGGGGTGGGAGATGACATTTAAACAGCTTCACGAGAGAAGAAATACGAACATCAGGTAAGTAAAAATATAATGGATTTTATAATCAAAATTGTTTATGTGAAAATAATATGGATTAACTATTAATTAAAATAAATAAGGGATTTCAAACTGAAAGGTATTTTCATGCTTAACTTCTACTAGTAAAATGCTTGGGAGTGCAAACCCTGACCTCAGACTGTAAATAATAAAAACTTCTCTCCTGCTAACAAGTGTACTCCTTGGAACCACTATACTGGCACCAACTTCCATGCGCTGAGAATGGGGGGCGGGGGGAAATCCCTTGGAACGACATCAACAAAGAACATGATCCAAATTATACTGTATGTACCTTTCACTTGCAAGTATTTCCCTAACTGGCATTTTTCTTTTTAGTATCTTATTAACAACTATGGAGAACAGAGTAAAGTTTCCAATACAGTGAACCCTCGCTACTTCGCGGTTCGACCATCGCGGATTCACCACTTCGCGGATTTTATCCATAACCCATATATATACAGTAACATATATGTATATATATATATATATATATATATAATATATATATATATATGTATGCATGTATTTATGTATATATGTATGTATGTATATATGTAGGTATGTATATGTGTATACATATAAATATATATATATATATATATATATATATATATATATATATATATATATATATATATATATATATATATACACACACACACACATATATATATATATATATATATATATATATATACATACATATATATATATATATATATATATATATATATATATATATATATATATAACGGATTTTGAGCGAAGCGAAAAATCTATTTTTGGGTAAGATAGCCATGTCGTCCTGATGGAAGTTCCTTAAAGGCAGCTTCCTAGGGTATATTACAACTACGGCGATATTCCCAGAGAATTTACCTTCAGGTACCCAGAATTCTAACTCCTGGAGCGAGTATCCCTAAAAAAGACCTTAGGGATATCGTAAATATCAGTGGACGTATTCTTGACACGCCTCATAGCAATCTATACCCCGAATAGAGTTAACACTTCGTAGGGGTAAAATGGCAAGAAAACGAAAACGATAAGAAAGGGGGGAGCCGTTCATAAGGCATCCCTCCTCACCGTTTCGAAAGCGTGCCCTGCGCCGCTCACGGCGCCATCTGTATTCCTTGTAGCGATACACGAGGTGCTACAGATACTGTATGTAGGGAGGGGTCCTACTATCCTTTTCACTCTTATTTATTTTTGAAAAGGAGCAGGGCGGGTCCATCAGGACGACATGGCTATCTTACCCAAAAATAGATTTTTCGCTTCGCTCAAAATCCGTTTTTTGGGCTCAAGCCATGTCGTCCTGATGGAAGTATACCAGAGCATTACTGTATCTGTGGATTCTCAATACGTGCCGTACTCCTCAAGAATGTTTCTTAGTCAACTCGACTGACAGACCTAAGATGTTACCGTTATACATCTTTTCACTAATCATAAGCCATGAGAGTGCTTCCTGCCCCCTACAGGGAGGAGTCCTACTAGACTCTAGAAACGAACGAAGAGTACATATACCTATGTATGAATCACTCGCCAGCCAGTACCATATAGTGGTCTCACTCTATATGAAGCGAAGTCTTACGGGACTACAGTATCCAAAAGAAAAAGTCCCGACCAGCACCCTGGTCGAAGTAAAATTAGACAAAAGGTTATATCTGCGTAGGATTAAACTTGCTGCTACCACCATCCTCAGAAAGGGGTGGAGTCCTTATTGCTAAGGAAAGTATAAACCAGTATAATCCAGGCTTTGCATTAAGGAATAGGCTATTATAGATATCCCCGATTAATATACATAGGCTAAATGCTCAAAAAACAATATGAAATCAAAAATATAGGTGAAGGAGACGCAAGGTTCCCGAGAACAAGTTTATTGAGAAACAATAAATAGACATGGTCACCATAAATATGTACATATGCTAGGTGGATGACCAACAATTTTCACAAGTACTGTAGTGCATGGATGAATGATTATCTGAAAGAAAACATATGTGTCACTTACACATACCCCGGTATCAAACTTAACGTCCATGTTACTACTTCGCTGACAATAGCGTTGGCAAACGCTTGGCACACCTGTCTGTACTTGTGTTACCATCACCATAACGTTGGAACAGTCACTGTGGGCTCTGAGAGCCTACACTACCAGTTATATCAACATATATAACTAACTATTCACCCAAGAATCCAAGTCCCAAATGATTCCGCTGTTCCTCGCAGAGTTAAACAGCAGGGTTAACGACGCAACCAACTGCTACCACAGACCTCTTTAGCTGCTCCACTTGCTTAGCATAGTGGCGAAAGAATACCCTGGAAGACTTCCAGCCAGTGTATGAACGAAGGTGTTCAAAATCCATAAAGTTAAAGAAGTTTAATGATGAAGCAACTTTCCTCGGATCATGACCTGCGGGTGAACTGTCAGGATCCGCTCTGCGAATAAAATATGTAATTTTCGCCCTAAGTTGATTTAAAGATAAATTCGAGCCCGATGTTTCTCCTCTGAATAGTTGGCCCCCATGGAAGTCTGAAGTTCTACGAAGATAGACCTTAAGGCATTCTACGGGACATAGAGATGCATCTTCTTTCAGAGGGCAGATTCTCCAGGGACCCCACCTGTTGGTGGGCAACTCGTTCTTAGCGAGAAACGTAGGGTCCGGAAACAGGTTCAGTTCTCCCCCATCCAGGAACTGAACTCGGCCCTCCTCTCTCGAGAGGGCCACAATCTCACTAACTCTGGCCCCAGAAGCAAGGGCAAAAAGGAAGATCACTTTTTGAGTCAGGTCCTTCAACGCACATTCCTCATTATCTAGTAATGAGGCAAAATGAAGGACTTTGTCTAATGACCATGAAATAGGCTTTGGAGGAGCTAATGGTCTAAGCCTAGCACAGGCCTTTGGGATCTTATTAAACATCTCGTTAGCGAGGTCTACCTGGAAGGCATATAGAATGGGTCTTGTTAGAGCTGACTTACATGTAGAAATTGTGTTTGCCGCCAGCCCCTGTCCGTGGAGGTGAATGAAGAAGGATAGGCAGAACTCCGTAGAGATCTCGTGCGGGTTCTTATCTTTGACAAAGGCTACCCATTTCTTCCATGCAGATTCGTACTGCCTCCTAGTAGACTTACACTTGTATTCTTCCAGGAAGTCGATACTATCTTTCGAGATTCCGAACCGTTTCTTCACCGCTAGGGAGAGAAAATCATGAGCTGCAGGGTTCGGGTTTTCTGTAATGAAGCGAAGACAGTCGACTTCTGGACTTGCTGGGACAGAACTGGGTCCGGGAGTGGTAGAAACCTCAGTCGTAGTTCCAGAGCCAGAGGGAACCATACACTGTTCGGCCACTTGTGGGCCACTATTGCTGCTACTCCCTTGAAGGATCTCAGTTTGTTGAGGACCCTCAACATCAGATTGTGAGGGGGAAACAGGTAGATCCTGGACCATCTGTTCCAATCGAGGGACATCGCATCTATTGCTTCTGCCGAGGGGTCCACATATGGGGACACATATTTCGGCAGCTTCTTGTTGTCCTTCGTCGCGAAGAGGTCTATCTGCAGTTCTGGGACTTGTCTCAAGATGAAAGAGAATGATCCTGCGTCTAGGGACCATTCTGTCTCTATCGGTGTTACCCTGGATAGAGCGTCCGCGGTCACATTCCGGACTCCTTGAAGGTGAACTGCTGACAGGTGCCACTTCTTCTTCTCCGCCAGTCGGAATATGGCTAACATTACCTGGTTGAGAGGTGGGGATCTCGATCCCCGCCGATTCAGACATTTCACAACCACCTCGCTGTCCAGTACCAACCTTACGTGGATCGAGTGACGTGGGGATACTTTCTTCAGGGTAAGAAGTACTGCCATAGCTTCTAGAAAGTTTATGTGAAAGGTCCCAAATAGCTTGGACCAGATTCCTTGCACTTTTTTCCGATGGGAGTGACCCCCCCACCCTACCTTTGAGGCGTCTGTGTGGATTGTCACTGACGGGGGGGGTGGCTGAAGAGGTAGAGACCTCTTTAGACGACTGGCTTGAGACCACGGTCTGAGAAGAGAACGTAATCGAAGTGGGACCGGTCTCTTCAAGTCCCTTCGCTCTTTCGATGCAAAGGTTCTCCATACTCCCGCTGCATCTTTTAGCTGTGCTCTTAGCACTGGGTCTGTTACTGATGCAAACTGAAGAGAGCCCAAAACCCTCTCTTGTTCGCGTCTTGATATCCTCTCGGAACCTAGAAGTCTCCTGACAGACCCTGCTATTTCCTTCCTCTTTGACATCGGGATGGAAAGACGGTGTGACACTAAATCCCAGTGAATTCCCAACCACTGGAACCTCTGAGCTGGAGAAAGACGAGACTTCTTTCTGTTGATCATGAAGCCTAGATATTCCAGGAACTGAATCACTTGTAGGGAAGCTTGCAAGCATTCTGCTCTGGATGCTGCCCACACCAACCAATCGTCCAGGTAGGCTACTACCTGGAACCCTTTTAGGCGTAACTGTTTGAGAGCTGCGCTCGCAAGCTTCGTAAAGATCCTTGGGGCTATGTTTAGTCCGAAGGGCATCGCCCTGAAAGCGTAAAGTTTTTGTTGTAGCTTGAATCCTAGGTAGGGGGAGAGACGACGACTTATTGGAACGTGCCAATATGCGTCTGACAAGTCGATGGAGACGGTATATGCCCTCTTGGGCAGTAAGGCCCTTATGTGTTGTAACGTTAACATCTTGAACTTGTGGTTCACTATGAACTTGTTGAGTGGTGACAAGTCCAGAATGACTCTGAGTTTCCCCGAGTCTTTCTTGGGAACACAAAACAGCCTCCCTTGGAACTTGATGGACTTTACCCTCCTGATCACCTTTTTCTCCAACAGATCTTGGGTGTACTCCTCCAAAACGGGGGTGGAGTGTTGGAAAAATTGAGGGCACTGGGGCGGAGTACTGTACCAACTCCAACCCAGTCCATTTTTGAGAAGGCTGTGGGCCCAGGGATCGAAGGTCCAGCGATCCCGGAAATACTGAAGTCTCCCACCTACCGGCGACACTTCACTTTGACTGTCCTGCAGTCTTGCCTCCCTGGCCGCGACCACCTCTGAATCCTCGTCCCCTAGAGGGGCGTCTTGATGACCCTCTAGCTGCTCCTCTGGGCCTTGCACGAAACGTGGTCGACTGTCCCTCGAACACGGGATTGAATGCCGGGGAAGCTGATGACATGGCTTGGGGAACCCATTGGAAGGTGGTCGGGGTCTGGGCTACCAGTTGTGGAACCGGAGGCAAAGCTGGCTGTTGCTGCTGTTGTCTTTGCTGTTTGAAGGACTTGGCTGGACGGGAGGAAAACCTTGACTTCTTCGCCTTTCCTTTCGGCTGAGGGCCCTCATCCGGAGAAGACTTCCTCTTAAGGGACAGGCCCCACTTCAGGAGAAGATTGCGGTTCTCAGTGGCTGCCTTGTCCACGATCTCTTTGACCACGTCCTTGGGAAAGAGATCTTTACCCCAGATGTTGGATGAAATTAGTCTCTTGGGTTCGTGCCTCACTGTGGCCGAGGCGAACACAAACTCCCTACAGGCCCTCCTTGCTTTAACAAAGCAATAGAGGTCCTTGGTTACTGTGGCCAGATGGATTTTGGCCATAACCATGAACATCTCTGGCATCTTGGGGTCGCTAGCCATCGTCTCCATGTTGGTCTGGAGAGACATCGAGGCTGCCAGGCGCTCCTTTGTGTCCAATTCCCTCCGTAGAAGGAATTCCGACAACTTGGGAAGGTTTTCGCCGAACTGCTGTCCTGCAATGTCGGCGTCCAACTTCCCAACCGAGAAAGTAAGGTGCACCTCCTTCCAGTCCTTATTATCCATTGGCAATGCCAGCGATAGAGGTTTACATTCCTCCAAAGACGGGCACGGCTTGCCAGCTTCAACCGCCTTGATGACGGCCGCAAACCCCTTTTGCATAAAGGGGAAGGCCCTAGCCGGGGAGGATACAAAGGAGGGGTGCTTCTTACTCAAGGCGGCAACCTTTGAGTTTGAGAACCCCCTCTCCTTTAAAGCAGCTGTCAAAGTGGCTTGAGCCTTGGAGTGATCCAGGATAATCACCTCCTTTGGTTCCGTCTCCTCCTTCGAAGCCGGCTCCTTCTTCAAACGGACATAGCAGTCCGGGTAGGCCCCTTTACTGGGCCAGAATTCCACCTCCTCAAGGGGAACTGAACCCAGTTTCTCCGACATGACGATCTTCCCAATCGTCATCGGCATGTGCTCGGCATATCTCCACGGGTTGGCATCCGAGCACAGAGGAAGGTCCTTAACGTTGAGCTTCTTTGGAGGTCCACGTGATGCTGTGATCTTCTGCATCTGGAGCTCCAAAGTAGCGGCCTTCTGATTATTCTCCCTCTGCATCTGTTGGATCATACCAACGATGGAAGAGAGAGCCTGTCCAAGCTCTGCTGGAAGAGCGGACGAGGTAGAGGGGATAGGTTCAGGGACCTGAACCGGCACGTCTGATGATACGGGAACCTCTTCCTCCACGGCAATAGGATCTCGATCCTGCTCCTCGCCCTCTGCGAGGAGATCCTGCTCCGCACGATCGGACAAGTCGGACATCTTGTCGTCCAACTGGATGTCCTGCAAGGCGTCAGCGACATCCTCCTCCACTGGAATCTGGATCAGAGGGATCTCCGGCCGAGGCTGGGGAACAACAGCATCAGGGGAAGCCTTGGGAAAAAGGTATGCCCTCATCTTCTCGTTAGGAAGATAAGGTCCAGTGGTGTTTTTCTGAAAACCCCTTACCCATACGCGAAGCCTCTCCCTCGCTGCATCTCTTGACTCCGCCGACCTAGGGGATTCAAAAGCCTCTGATAGCAGGTTAGTACATACAGCACATACCTGCGGATCCCAGTAACGATGGTCATCATTGGAGGCTGCACAAGCCGCGTGCCTCCTACACGAGGCATGTCCGCAAAAGTTCTTACTGCGGACATTGCAGAAGACACTATCACACTTCGGATGCTCCTCCTGTAAAAGAAGAAAAATTTCCATGAATATCAAGTGAATTTTAATTCACATGTAACAAATGAGTATTCAACAAGAATAAGGGAAAGACACCTACTTGTGAAACCCACACAAACACCTGTGGAAGCCCACCAGCCAAGTCACATAGTTAGTCTTTACTAGAATAACCAGAGAACGTATTTCCAAAGGAAATTAGGTGTAGCTCACACCTAAGGTAAAATATTACCATTCTGGCCAGGAATAAAAGAATTATCTTTTATCCTTGTAAGGCGACACCAGGTGATTATACCAGTAACACAAGTAAGATAGAAAAGACAGTGTTGTAACCTACTACATCATGAACTCCCTTGGATGAATATACCACCAAGAGAGGACTGATACAGTACCTGAGGGTGGTGTGCCAGCCGGCTATTGCCGCTCAGCACCCCCCCCCCTTGTTTTCGAAAGGTAGATCTCAAGTACACAACATCAGATCACCTTTATTGGGGAGAACTCCAGATCCCATGCCTGAACCGGCCGGCAGTGGTTGCCGGACCGTAGCCACCCGGTTTGCACTGCGTTGCCGGCCATCATTCTTAGTGGCCGGCTGACTGGGCAGTGTCGCGGGCCGGCCGGCAGCAGTAAACAAACCCTGCCGGCTGGCCCCCACACTAGGCAGCGCTCGGCTGCCGGCCCCACTTGTAGTGGCCGGCAGATGAGCAAGAGACCGGCCGGCAAAGGTATACACCCAACGCCGACCGACAGCAAGAGAACTGGAGAACACCCCTCCCCACCGACGGCCGGCCTGTAGGCCGGCAGACGGCAAGGACAACACATACTAAGACAATAGAATGAGTGCCGGGTTAAGAGACTATAAGTCTCTGGGCCCGGCACCCGAAAGAGTGCCGAAAGGAAGGGGAGACACTAAGTCAAGCTTCCTAACCGCTGCCTACTGAATCTTCAGACGGCAGCGATAGAGGGACCAAGAAAGGACCGGGCAGCACTCAAAGTAATGGTCTCTGCCGGTCGGCACACTTTGCCGGCCGACAGGAGACCACGTCAGTTCCTCATCCCAACCTAGGCTAGGCAAGGATGCAGACGACTGACACAAGGAACGGAAAAAGAGAAGGGAAGGACAGAGGGTCCTATCCAACCTTACCTTGGTTAAGGGTCATTCCCAACTAAGACAGTTCATCTCAGTTAGAGAAAGACCCGAGAGGGAGGCCGGCACTACTGGCTGCCTCCCACGAACCACGGCAAGGAAGGAATTGCCTTTCCAGAAAAGGGAACATATCCCGAGACCGGAACGGCAATAGGACAGTCTGATGAGTCACCGAGTAAAGGGATCACTACTGGAACCCAACAAGGTGGACTAAGGGGGTAACCCTTAATGCCCGAGTCAATCAGCAAGGGAGACTCTGCCCCATGCCAGACAAACCGGGCTCAGACTAAACACTGTTGTACTGTCCCCCTCTGAACCAATACAGTTGGAACGGGAAGGTACAGTACTACTCCAGCATAGATATATTTGAAGATTAATTCAAATAAACCACTAGAGTTAAGCCTAAGGCTTAAACAGAGGGAAAGGGTTTGCCCCTTCCCCGAAGAGAAGGGAGCAAACGGGGAACAGATAATATTATAATGACCTAAGACAACCTAGCCTAGGCACTAAGAGAATCGATTACCTAATTCACCGAAACTCACACCAATACTATCTTGGAAGGTACTCGAAAAGGACTTATATGTATAACGTTGCCTAACGCTTAAAGCAAAAAATTCACATTTGGAAGACTAATTATCATGCAGGAAGTACATAGGCCAACAACTAGCCTACGAAGACTAGTGTTGGTAGCCTTGGCAAATTTCGCCAGGCACACTACTATCGCATCATAACAGAATTCCTAAATAAGCTAAGTAGCTAATATTTAAGCGCAAAGGGGGCTGGGAACGTCGCTCTTGCTAACAAATAAATCCTATTCTAGCGAGCGACAGCATCCATGATGCCTCCAGCAGGCAACAGCTCTTGTATCAAAGATAACTCTTTTAATTACTTTAATTTTAACCAAGAGCCTACATTTATACATAAAAGAAATAATACTCAACTTATCCGAGGCAGAAGAAGTTGGAGAAAGCATTATTAAACGAGAAAATTCCAAGATTGGGTAGTAAACAGGGAAAAACACACCGAGTCGTAGAGCTACGCAAAAAGGAATACAGATGGCGCCGTGAGCGGCGCAGGGCACGCTTTCGAAACGGTGAGGAGGGATGCCTTATGAACGGCTCCCCCCTTTCTTATCGTTTTCGTTTTCTTGCCATTTTACCCCTACGAAGTGTTAACTCTATTCGGGGTATAGATTGCTATGAGGCGTGTCAAGAATACGTCCACTGATATTTACGATATCCCTAAGGTCTTTTTTAGGGATACTCGCTCCAGGAGTTAGAATTCTGGGTACCTGAAGGTAAATTCTCTGGGAATATCGCCGTAGTTGTAATATACCCTAGGAAGCTGCCTTTAAGGAACTTCCATCAGGACGACATGGCTTGAGCCCAAAAATATATATATATATCTAAAGTAGGAAGATGTGATGTAGGTCTAAGGGAATAGTATGGGAAATATGTCTGGGTAATAAGCAAAGCTC
Organism: Palaemon carinicauda; assembly: GCF_036898095.1. Taxonomy (NCBI): domain Eukaryota; kingdom Metazoa; phylum Arthropoda; class Malacostraca; order Decapoda; family Palaemonidae; genus Palaemon; species Palaemon carinicauda. Next base: position 263,366 of record NC_090725.1, on the reverse strand, counting down.
TACCTCCAGTTTGTTTCTTCATTATGATCAGAGATAAATGTAAACAAAACATTGGTTGCCATTTTTTAACGTGCTTTTTAGCGTGTTTAGGAAACGCATGATATAAAATTGCCTTTAATATTTGTGCCTGTTTTAGTTTAGGGTACTGTAGTACATGCATTAAGTGTTCTGTACATTAAAGGGTAGTTTGTTAACAGTACTACGTACAAGGGAAGGTTTTAAAAGTCTGAATATACATGTTGAATAAATAGGTAAATATGGTGTCACTACTTCGCGGATTTTCACCTATCGCGGCCGCGTCTGGAACCTATCTACCGCGATAAACGAGGGTTCACTGTAGTGTATATTTACCTTTCCTACATTACATAGATATGTCTTCCATTGATAGTTTACCTAAATATCATCTTAAATGCAAGATGAATAAGTTATCATTAAAAAAGTTGATTCACACTCAATGTGTGTTTTAAGCCAGGGCGCCGATTGTTGATTTTGACTTTCGCTCCCATCATTGTGTAAATTTTGATGAAAAATTAATAATTAACTTAATGTAATCAAGCTGTGCTAACAGAAAGAGATGCAAAGCCAAAGAAGACTATTTTGGGTATGACATACCTGTGGGAGGAAAACTCGTAAATTTCCAGAAAAACCTCCAACAATAACTTTGTCAGCACTGGGCACTGCATTGTCAATGTTGGCAATGACAAGGCAACCAGTGTCACATTCTTCCTCATTACCTCCATCTCCCTCAACCACAGTAGACCAAAAATCTCTTGCTTTGAAAAGAGACATTGCTGAAATAAAAATCATGAAATTAATACAGTAACACAAATAATATGGAGTTTTTATGATAAAACAAAGTTTTATGAATACTTACCTGGCAGTTATATATATATAGCTGAGTCTCCGACTGCGGCAAAATTTAATCGAAAATCGCGGCAACCGCCTTGTGGTGGTTGTGTGGTTACATGGTTAACAACCCTTACAGGGTGGTACTTGGAATCATTCCCGTTTTCTGTTCCTCAGATTATCTTTGCCCGACCTGTCTCCTGAGGGGAGGTGGGTGGGCTTTAAAATATATATATATAACTGGCAGGTAAGTATTCATAAAACTTTGTTTTATCATAAAAACTCCATTTTTATGAATAGAACTTACCTGGCAGTTATATATATATAGCTGATTCACACATTTGGAGGAGGGAAACAGACAGAAAAACATAGTTGGGGAAACAACAAAAGAGTTGTAGGAGAACAAACACCTTGATTCCTTACCTGCTAAGGTAGCTGACTTCAAAGGTAACTGCCTCTAGAGTCGCTTTCCCTTAGGAGTGTTCAGCCAGGAGTAGACCTGCTACGCTGCAAACAACTCAATCGAGTCTGTCAAAGGGGTAGGACCAACAACTTGACTAGACTTCAGAAAACTACCTTCCCATATAAAAAAACCTGCAACCTTACTAAAGCTAACCATCTAACCTTGCAGAAATAGATATAAACTATCTATCTGGACTGAGGGAACCGTACCACAGGACGAGGACCTCAGACAACCATAAAAAACACAAACCCATATACAAGTACATAAACTAAGGTTGAGTGGGGGTAGTAACTCCTTTGCCTAATACAGAAGCCGCAGCTACGTATGGGCCCAAGGTATAACACTTGTCATAGTCCACTCTTACCTCTCTGAGGTAATGAGAAGCGAAGACAGAGTTGCTCCTCCAGAACGTTGCGTCCATGATCTGCTTAACTGACATATTTTTCCGGTATGCCAGCGAAGCAGCAATGGCCCTTACTTCGTGAGCCCGTACTTTTAACAGGGCGAAGTTTTCTTCCTCACAAAAGAGGTGGGCTTCCCTAATAGTTTCCCTTAGGAAAAAGGACAAAGCATTCTTTGACAGGGGTTTTTGAGGATCCTTCACTGAACACCATAAGGAGTTGGAAGCACCCCTCACGCTCTTAGTGTGGGCCAAATAAGCCTTGAGAGCCCTAACCGGGCAGAGGAGGATTTCCTGTTCCTGACCTACTAGATTCGTGAGGTAAGGGACTTCAAAAGTCCTAGGCCAGGGTTTCGAAGGGTTCTCATTCTTGGCGAGAAAGTCGAACCTCAAGGAACAAACCGCTCCATTTAGGGTGAAGCCTACACGCTTCTCGATTGCCTGGACCTCGCTGATCCTCCTGGCAGTCGCTAAAGACAAGAGGAAGAGGGTTTTCTTAGTCACATCTCGCAGAGAAGCTTGCGAGATAGGCTCAAACTTCCTGGAGCACAAAAACTTAAGCACCACATCCAGGTTCCAAGAAGGGGGTTTTAAGTGCACCTGCTTCGTTGTCTCAAAAGACCTAATGAGGTCCTGCAAGTCCTTATTCTGAGATAACTCTAAGCCTCTATGCCTAAAGACGGTTGAGAGCATGCTCCTGTATCCTTTAATGGTAGATACAGCCAGCTTAGCATCCTGCCTGAGGTACAAAAGAAAGTCTGCAATCTGGCTTAGAGAGGTAGAGGACGAGGAAACCTTGCGCCTCCTGCACCAAGCTCTAAAGGTCTCCCACTTTGACTGGTAGACTCTTTGTGAAGAGATCCTCCTTGCCTTGGCAATAGCTTTCGCCGCTTGTGCCGAAAAGCCTCAAGATCTAACGAGCTTCTCGACAGTCTGAAGGCAGTCAGATTGAGAGCGAGGGGGTTTTGGTGAAATCTCTCGAAGTGGGGTTGTCTGAGAAGATCTGGACTTGCCGGGAGTCTTCTTGGAAAGTCCATCAGCAACCCTACCACTTCGGTGAACCATTCCCTCGCAGGCCAGAATGGAGCCACTAGGATCATTCGTCCCGAATTGAGGAGAGCGAACTTCCTGACAACCAGATTGATGATCTTGAACGGGGGAAAGGCATACATGTCCAGCCCCGTCCAATCCATCAAGAAGGCGTCCACTGCAACAGCTTCCTCGTCCGGGACTAGGGAGCAGTAGTTGGGGATCCTCTTGTTTAGACCGGAGGCGAAAAGGTCTATTACTGGTCTGCCCCACAACTTCCAGAGGCTCCGACAGACATGCGGGTTGAGAGTCCACTCTGTAGGAAGGACTGGTCCCCTCCTGCTGAGCATGTCTGCCCTGATGTTTCTCTGCCCTTGAACAAACCTTCTCAACAGCTGGGTCTCGTTCTCGTTCGCCCAGAGGAGAAGCTCTCTCGCAGTTGAGAACAGAGAGAGGGAGTGAGTTCCCCCTTGCTTCCTTATGTACGCGAGAGCTGTGGTGTTGTCGGAATTGATCTCCACAGTCTTTCCCGACACCGAGGTTTTGAAGGCCTTGAGCCCTAACAAAATGGCCATCAATTCCTTCCTGTTGATATGCCAACTGACCTGACTCCCTTCCCAAATACCTGAGACCTCTTTGTTCCCTAGTGTTGCTCCCCAGCCTGACTCGGACGCGTCTGAGAATAACACTAGGTCGGGGTTCTTCTTGAACAAGGAGATCCCTTTTCCCAACAGAGCTGGGTCCAGCCACCACATTAAAAGATCCTTGATCTCTGTCGGAATGGGAAAAGAAAAAGTGTCCTCCTGGATCTTTCTGTTCCAAACCTTTGCGAGGAAGTGTTGCAGAGGCCTTAGGTGCAGTCTCCCCAAAGGGACAAACTGCTCCAGGGAGGATAGAGTTCCCAGCAGACTCATCCACTCCTTCGCTGAGCATTCCTGCTTCCTCAAAAAGTCTTTGACTTTGTCCAGGCACCTGGTCTGCCTCTCCTGGGAGGGAGAAGCCTGAAAAAGAACTGAATTCAGAACTATCCCAAAATAGAGAATACTGTACTGTAGTCTGATTCGGCTCGGTCTGAGACTTCCCCCAGTTGACGATGAGTCCCAGGTCCTGGGTGATCGTATAAGTTTTCATTAGGTCCTCCAGACATTTCTCTTTCGACTGTGACCGGATCAGCCAGTCGTCTAGATAGAAGGAGACCCTTATCCCCTCCTGGTGTAACCAGCCTGCCACATTCGCCATTAGTCTGGTGGAAACCTGGGGAGCTGTGCTGAGACCGAAGCAAAGTGCCCTGAACTGGAAGTACTTGCCCTGGAACACAAACCTCAGATATCTCCTCGAAGACGGATGAATGGGGACGTGAAAATAAGCGTCCTGCAGGTCGAGAGAAACCATCCAGTCTCCTGGACGAACTGCAGCCAGCACTGACTGAGTCGTCTCCATGGAGAACTTTGTTTTCTCCACGAAGGCCTTCAGAGAGCTGACATCTAGGACTGGTCTCCATCCACCCGAGTTCTTGGGAACCAGAAACAGGCGATTGTAAAAGCCTGGGGAGGCGAGGTCTTGAACTGGCTCTATTGCTCCCTTGACCAACATCTGGTCGACTAGCTCCAGAAGAGCCTCTCGTTTCCCCGCGTCGGTGTACTGAGCCACTAAGGCTAGGGGAGAGTCTGAGAGAGGTGGTTTCTTTAAAAAGGGGATCTTGTAACCTTCCTTGACGACTGAGAGGGACCAGGTGTCCGCCCCTCTCCTTTTCCAAGACTGCCAAAAACGAGACAGTCTTGCCCCTACTGGTGTCTGGAGGACTTCCATCTCATTTTTTGAACCGGGGCCTAAACGCACCCCTGCTGGTCCTTGGCCCTGACTCTTGTCTTCTCCCCCTAAAATCCGCTCTCGAGGAGATCCTGCCCCGAAAGGGCTGTTGAAACTTCTTCTCCTCCTTCTTCAGAGGAGCAGGAGCAACAGGTAAGGTCTTTCTAGCCAACCGAGACAAAAGGTCCTGAGTAGCCTTCTGAGCCAGAGAAAGGGAGATATCTCTGACCAGAGCTTCAGGAAAAAGATGACGCGAAAAAGGGGCGTAAAGTAGCTCCGACTTCTGGGCAACAGTCACAGATCTAGAGGTGAAGGAGCACAAAAGGGCCCTCTTCTTTAAGACCCCTGCTGAGAAAAGGGAAGCCAATTCATTAGCTCCATCCCTTAGAGCTTTGTCCATGCAGGACATGATACTCGTCAGGTCCTTCGTGTCCTCCAGGAGTTCAGACTTCCTGGCCAGAGTCCCGAGAGACCAGTCCAGGAAGCTGAAAACCTCGAAAACCCTGAAAATTCCCTTGACGAGGTGATCAAGCTCCGACATGGACCACATCACCTTGGCAGAGTTTAAAGCATGCCTTCTTGCCGAGTCCACAAGAGCCGAGAAGTCACCTTGAGAGGAGGAAGGCACTCCTAACCCCAAAGGTTCCCCTGTCTCATACCACATACCGGCCTTGGAAGCGAGCCGAGACGGTGGAAAAGAAAAGGTGGTCTTGACAGCTTGTCTCCGTTCCTTCATCCAATCATCCACTTTAGCGAGAGCTTTCCTGGCCGAAATTGAAAGTTTCATTTTGATGAAGGCCGAAGACTTAGTAGCTTTCTTCCTGGTAAATTGAGACTGAGGAGAACGAGGGGCCGAAGGTTGAAATTCCTCCCCATAAAGTTCCAAAAGAGAGCGAGAAAGAACCTTGTAATCGCTAGAAGAGTCGGCAGGTTTTTCTTCCTCTTCCGAAATATCTTCGAGGTCCTGCTCAAGGATAACATCCCGAAGAGTTGGGCTGCCAGCAGTCTGGCAGCGAGAGCTGTTTGAATCCTGGCGCCGAGTGCCGCTAACATCCAGTCGGCGAGAAACGGTATCGTCACGATGACGAGAAGCGGTATCGTCACGATGACGAGAGGCAGTATCGTCACGATGACGAGAAACGGAAGCGTCCTGAAGATGCAGGCTGCCGTCGCCTTGAAAATGCAGACTGCATTCATCCTGTTTCCTAAGAAACGAGGCAGTAACGTCCAGGCGTTTCGAAAGGGAAACGGAATCGTCACGGCTCCGTGAACGAGAGGCAGTATCGTCCTGGCGCCGGGAGAGGGGGGAAGGAAAATCCTGGCAGCATGCCGATGAAGAGGGTGTACGTTGTCGTACGGCCGACGAAGTGCGCAGAGGTTTCTTGGGAGAGATACTAAAATCTCTCTTAGAAGAAGATCTCTTAACAGGCAAAGAGACGTCCTTACGTCTGACGGACTGAGAAGGGTGGCTGAAAGCTTTAACTAACGATGAAAGTTGTTCCTGCATAACAACCATGAAAGCTTTAGTAACCTCCGCTGGCTCTCGCGGTGCCGAAGACGGCAGTTGTCGTACGGCTTGACTGGGAGCGCTGGCAGAAGAAGCAGGGAGTCTAGCAGGATTAACTGGGCTAAGGACTCTCTGTTTCGCCCTTTTAACAGGAACATCGAAATCGTCTTCCGAAGGATCAGGGTCTCTGCTACTCGAACCGGGAGAGGGAGAGCGAGACTGCACGTCCAGGTTCCACCCTCTCTTCATTGGTCTTGATTCGTAACGCCAATTACGTCTAGGAGAACGATCAGGCGAAGACACAAATGTATCCGACACGCCTTTCCTACGGCGGTCAAGAGCAGCCTGGGAGATCGCAACAGGACTGTCTGAGGCGACGACTGACCGAGGATAAGCACCTCTCACCCCCTTTCGGCTTTCGACGTACCTTCTCCCTTGGTCTTGGGAGCTTGGTAGAGGTCTAGACCTAGGGGTATGACAGATTCGATCAGTCGCCACCTCCACTGCACTTTCACAAGCACTAATTTCACCTACACCCTTACCTTTAAAGGCCTCCAACTGTGTTTTAATGGCCTCCAATTCAGCAGCTAATTTAGCATACCCAGGGTCATCCGTAGGCACAGGTCCTGTAGAAGGGGCAGGAGTCACTACATTTGGGAAAGGAATACCTTCCAAAGGGGTTACAAGCAAAGGGTCAATAGATAAATCTAAGCTAGGCTCACTAGCAGACTTTGACTTTGATTTAGCTCTTCTAACTCTATCAATCTCAAGTTTGCGCACATAGCGCTTCATAGCTAACCAATCATCATCACTTAAAACCTCGCATTCCTTGCACTTATTATCTAAAGCACATTCAAACCCCCTGCAACCCATACAGATAGTGTGAGGGTAAACCGAAACCTTCGGCAACCTCACCTTGCAAATATCATTCACACAAACACGATAATGAATTTTCTCACTCATGATAATAAAGGAAAAA
>NC_090725.1:238833-251333 GCF_036898095.1 Palaemon carinicauda | reverse complement strand
GCAATGTGGTTGTCTGAGTAGCTCGTGACGTGGAGGGAGTTCTCTTGGGGGTTCCGTTAGGAGCCGCAGAAGATCTGGGAACCATTCCGCATGATGCCATAGCGGAGCTATGAGAGTCATGGAAAGGTTGACCGATAGATTGGTCTTGTTGAGCACCCTTCTCATCAGACAAAAAGGTGGGAAGGCGTAAACGTCCATGTTGTCCCACCTGTGTTGAAAGGCATCCTGCCAGAAAGCCTTGGGGTCCGGGACTGGAGAGCAGTAAAGGGGCAGCCTGAAATTCAAGGCTGTCGCAAACAGATCTACAGTCGGAGAGCCCCACAAAGTCAGGACTTTGTTGGCTATCTGAGGGTCCAAGGACCACTCGGTACTCACTATCTGCGTCGCCCTGCTGAGGCTGTCGGCGAGGACATTCCTCTTGCCAGGAATGAAGCGAGCTGTTAGTGAGATCGAGCGGGTCTCGGACCATCTCAGAATCTCTACTGCAAGATGGGATAGCTGTTGCGAGAAAGTACCTCCCTGCTTGTTGATATAAGCCACTACCGTGGTGTTGTCGCTCATCACCACCACGGAGTGGCCCGCCAGGGTTTGTTGGAACTGTTGAAGAGCCAGAAAAACGGCCTTCAATTCTAGCAAGTTGATGTGGAGGCACCTTTCCGATTCTGACCAAAGGCCTGAGGCCCTTTGGTTCAGAATGTGGGCCCCCCACCCTAGATTTGACGCGTCCGTAAACAGAGTCAAATCTGGGGGGAGGACGAGGAGATCTGCTCCCTTCCGTAGGTTCTCGTCGTCCAGCCACCATCGAAGGTCCGTCCATTCCGAAGGTCCTATGGGAACTAGGAAGTCCGGGGAATCGTTTCCCTGATTCCATCGCGACTTCAGCCGCCACTGAAGGGATCTCATCCTGAGGCGGCCGTTTGGAACAAGACGGACCAAAGATGATAGATGGCCTAAGAGACGTAACCACAGTTGGGCCGGAAGCTCTTCTCGTCTGAGGAAAGGTTCTGCTACCTTCCTCAGCCTTGCTATCCTTTCGTCTGATGGAAAGGCTTTGTGGAGAATCGTGTCTAGTTTCATGCCTAGATATACCAGTTTCTTCGTAGGGCGCAGAGAGGACTTCTCGAGATTTACCAAGATCCCTAGATCTTGGCAAACTTCCAGAAGCCTGTCCCGGTGACGCAGAAGGGTCGACTCCGAGTCTGCCAGGATCAGCCAGTCGTCCAGATAACGAAGGAGACGGATGCCGTTCCTGTGAGCCCACGACGAGATCAGAGTGACCTTGGTGAACACCTGGGGTGCTGTGGAGAGACCGAAACACAGCACCTTGAACTGGTAGGTCTTGCCGTCTAGGCCGAATCTTAAGTACTTCCTGGAAGACGGATGGATGGGGATCTGGAAGTACGCGTCCTTCAAATCCAGAGTGCACATAAAGTCTTGTGGTCTCACTGCAAGTCTGACCGTGTCCGCTGTCTCCATACTGAACCGAGTCTGTATGACAAACTTGTTCAGTGCTGAGAGGTCGATGACCGGTCTCCAGCCTCCAGACGCCTTCTTTACAAGAAAGAGTCGACTGAAGAAGCCTGGGGAGCTGTCGTCGACCTCTTGGAGAGCATCCTTCTTGAGCATGGTCTCGACTTCTGCCCGGAGGGCCATCCCCTTTGCCGATCCCAAGGCATAGGAGTTCAACGACACTGGATTCGCTGTCAGGGGAGGTAGAGATGTTGTGAACGGGACGCGATACCCTTGGCCGATCACAGAGACCGTCCAAGGGTCGGCCCCGAGTTGCTGCCACCTCTGCACGCAACTTCTTAGGCATCCCCCCACAGGTGGACACGCGGGGGGATTGCCACTCCTAGTGTTTGCGACCTTTGCCGCTTCCTCTAGGAGTTCTACCTCCCTTAGAGGACTTGCCGCGTCTCTTGTCTTTCGGCTGAAAGGACCGCGGCTTAGACACGCTTGCCTTAGCTGCCGGAGCCTGCTTAGGTGTTCTGCGAGGCTGCTGTTGACGTTGTTGTGGAGGGGCTGGAGGTTTATAGGGCCGAGATGTCAGGGCCCTTTGGAGGAGAGAGTCCTGGTTCGACCTCCTCCACCTCTCAGCCGACTGCTCCATGTCACGAGGCTCCAGTAACTCCCCTCCAAAAATAGAGGAGTGTCTGAGCCTGTTGACGTCTGCGGTGGGGACCTTCGGATGGAACCTCTCGGATACTGAATCGCGTCTTTTGAGGATCAAGTTAGCCCATAGGTTAGTGACCTGGTGAGCTAGAAACTCAATAGAGCGAGTGCCCGAGAGGAGGAAGGTCTCCAAGGCCTTCCTATTGCTCTCCTTGGACAGATCCTCAGATCGCAATAGGATGCCCAAAGACCCAAGCCAGAGATCAAGCCACGAAGTTGCCTGCATGGCACTCTTAGCGACTTTCTCCAGGTTTTGGGTCTCTGACGCCGCAAACGTCACCTGTCGGGTCGAGAGCTTCTCGAAAGAAGTTCCCTTAGCTAGTTCCTCCACAGAATGATGGAGTGGAAGAGACATGCAAGACTCCCCGTCGATCTCGAAATACCTCCTCTGTTGGACTAGAGGAGGAGGGAGGAGTCTAAACCCGGCAGTAGAACGTCCTGAGGAGGCCAGACCGGAGAGCTGAGCTTTGACTTTGTCCCTGGCGCCTTTCACCCCTTTAGACCAGGGCAAAGCTGCACTAGTCTTGGGGGGCTTCTGGACACCAAAGACCTCGTCAAGCACGGTGTCTTTCCCCTCACGAGGGGCTATCTCCGGGTCCTTGATTTTGTTGAGCTCCCTCATCAAACCAAGGACCTGCCAGAACGCGTGTTCTGACTCGCTGTGTTCTCCTTTTGGTGGACTGGCAGCTAAGTCTCCCATCCCCAAGAGGTCTTCTTGGGGAGAAACGTGGACGTCCTCCCTAGGAATTGCTGGTTCTTGACGAATCTTCGACGAAGATTTCGGAACAGTCTTGGTGTCCTTCGATTCCCTCCTGGAAGGAAAATAGGACTCCAACACCGACACCCGAGGAGGAACCTCTTCCCGTGCGACCTCTCCCCTATCCGGAGAAAATTCCCCCCTTGGTGCCAAGGAAGAATTCTCCGAGTCAGAGGAGTCCCCCGAGGACGAGATAAACTCATCTACAGGAGGGGGTGGAGCTGCAGAGGTTGGAGAAGGTGAAGGGGTCCGCCTGACGGGGTTCCTGGAGACCAGCTTTTCCTGGGGAGGAGTTACCACGAAGCCCACTCCTTTCCTTTTCTTCAACGGTGGAGAACCCATCCCAGGGTCCCGCCTCTGATCAGTGCTGGAAGGCTTGATAGCCTGGACCACAGCCTTGATCATGTGGCGGAACCAAGGTAGACGGGTAACTGACGCTGTGTCAGCAATCCCCGCTGGAGAAAAGGGGATCTCGCGACCCTTAGGAGTGGTCACCACGAGGCCTTCCTGAAAAGAAAAAGACTGCCTAGACCTCTCTGCTGATTTTCCTTGTTCTGCCGTTATCCTCCTCTTGTGCGGAGGTGAATCCTGGGAACGCCTCCCAGGAGGAGCATCCTGCCGAGGATCCTTGCGGTCCGAATGACCCACCGTAGGTGAGCGACCTGTAGGCGAGCGTTCACGCGAAGGGGAAAGGTGGTCATAGGGCCGCGAGTGATGGCGCGCATGCGCAGGTGCATGCATGTAGGAGCACGCAGGTGAATGGCGCGCAGGAGAATGGCGCGCAGGAGGGTATGCACGAGATCGATCAGGAGAGCGTGCATATGAATGCGCAGGAGAAAACTCCACAGAAGGAGCTGGCGAGCGACCGCGCGACCTCTTGGGGGAGCGCTGGTGATGGTGGGAGGGAGAAAGATGTCTCCTAGAAGACTTAGTCTCCCTCAACTGGTGGCGCGCAGATCTGTCGGCGATCGGGGCGCATGTAGGAGAGGCCCCTTCTTTACCGCCCGCAGGACCCACAGCGTGTTGGCGTGAAGGGCGAGCTGAAGGAGATCGTGGGCGTGAGTGCGCCAAACTTAAGAGGCGCTCAGAAATCGAAGGGCGCACAGGGGCAACTGGAAGCGCAAGAATCGACGTGCGAGACAAGGGCGAACCCTTGCGAACGTCTGAGTCCGAAGATCTAGAGGGCGCTGGCGAGCGTGGGCGCACAGGGCGTGCAACAGGCACAGGCACTAGTGAGTGCTTGCGCGCGCGCACAGGCGAGTGATGGTGAGCAGCGCGCCCATCAGGAAGTTGTTGCTTCTCAGGGTGAGGGTGCCCTAAGGAGAGCTGGCGAGCAGTGGAGCTCTGGCGAGAAGGAGATCGCTGGCGCGTTGGAAGTCGTTGCCCCTTCTCTGGATGTCCAGGAGAGAGCTGGCGCGCGAGAGAGCGCTGGTGCGCAGGAGATCGCTGGAGCGTTGGGGAGCGCTGGTTCTTCACAGGCTGAAGAGCGCGCCCAGAAAGGCGCTGGCGAGAAGGAGATCGCTGGCGCGTTGGTGAGCATTGACCATCCTCAAGATGAAGAGCTCGCCCAGGGGCGTGCTGGCGAGCAGGAGAGCGCCGGCGCACAGGAGATCGCTGGCGCGTTGGAGAGCGCTGGCGCACAGGAGATCGCTGGCGCGTTGGAGAGTGCTGGCGCACAGGAGATCGCTGGCGCGTTGGAGAGCGCTGGCGCACAGGAGATCGCTGGCGAACAGGTGATGGTTGAAGAGACGAAGATCTGCGCTCAACTGCACGCAAGCGCGCAGGTGCGCGCACAATGGCCAGGGACTTAACCCCAGAGTCCTTTTCCCCCGAAGGAGACGGTGCCTGTAGGATTACAGGTGACGGCAGCACTGAAGACTTGGCAGGAGAAGGGGATCGTGAACGATCCGCAGAGAGGTCAAGAGATGTTGCAGGTATGACCTTCTCCTGACGAGGAAGTTCCTCCGCAGGTGGAGGAGAAGGAGACCCAAAGAGGCGCCTCTTCACCCCTTGATAGGGAGAAGGGAGCCCCCTCTCTCGCAGAGGCCTACGGGCCTTACGACGAATGCGACCCCTGGGTAAGGAGTCAGGGTCATCGGTCCTTCGAAGAGGGGTCTCTGAAAGCGCGCTACCCCGAGGGGGAGACGAGCTCGCAGGAGAGACCGGAGGCCCCACCCTTCCCTCCGAAGGCTGTGCGGAAGGGAGAGATGGGACTTCAGCAACATCCGAGGCAGCAGGATCAAGGGTTAGACTTGCCACGTCAGAAGGGGCAGACAACACAGTATCGACAATGTCCGAAGGAAAAACCTCCGGCATTACCGGTGACTGTTTGACTGCAGCCCCCAGCTGCAACAAGTCAAACAGGCCTTCCTTGGAAGGAGTGCCCTTAAGCCCCAAGGAAGCCCAAAGCTGAAACAAACCATGATTAGAAACAGTGCAGTCGAATTCATCAAAATATAATAAATCCTCCCCCGGGGGAGGAGAGGGAACAACCTCGCTAAGGGAGGCCACGCCCTCTCCACCACCACGAGGTTGGCAAAAACCACTAGGACCTGCAATCTCACTCGGCGGTTTCACAGGTGAAGCCGGACGAGGGAGACCTTCGGAGGAGGTTCGGGCGGCGCAAGGAGAAACCCTAGAGACCTCCTTCTTCAAAGTCACCTTCGAAGGAGATCGGTCTCTCTTGGGCTTCTTCTTGCGTCTACGGCCGAACTTCTCCCACTGGGAGGCAGGCCACTCCCTGCACTCACTGCACACATTCTCCCTGTCACACCGTTGACCTCGGCAAAGGGGGCAAAGGGCGTGAGGGTCCGTCTCCAAAGAGGACATAAACGTCCCACATGAACGCTTAGGAACTCCAGGGCAAGTACGCATCGTAGAGTCGAGGCCAACTTCACACACACTAGATAAAGAGAAAGCAGAATTTAAAGGCTGTCAAGCGAGGGTGAGAGCAGAGACGTCTGATCATCACCCGAGCCAAAAGTGAATTGAGCTATTCACAGTGTGTGAGGGGGGAAGGGGTAGCTAGCTACCCCTTCCCTACCCCCTGCTAATTAGCAAGGGGGTAGTTAACCCTCGTTTAACTTTAATGGCTCGTCATTCAGCTCCGCCAAATGTTACCCCATGGAAATAGCAATGGTTTGTATTGGGTTACGGAACAACTACTATTTAACTATAGAAAAGGGTCCGTTCTCATCGAAAATGAAACTCGTTCCTGTCGGAAATGAATAGTTCCAGAAATATATATATACAGTATATCTATATCCACCGATAATGGGGACCCCCACTGGAAATGGTTCAGCATTTTAAGCTACAAGCTGGCAAATTATCCTAAAGTAGAGTGACTCAAGCTAAACATGATACAGTTCTAAAGAGAGATTTCCGTTACTAATTAATAACCAAAACTGAAAAACAATTACCTCTACGTTACGTGGACAAGGGTACAAATAGTGAACTGTCAAGTCTGATGGCACCGAAACATGAGTCGTAACACTAACACAGCCGCTGCTAAGCAACCCAGCTGATTATTGTAAACAAATATTCATAGATATGAGAATTATATAGAGTACGTTGATCTGAATACGTCATCCTCCATTGATTCTCTATGCGTATTCATAGTGCATATTATTATTATTATTATTATTATTATTATTATTATTATTATTATTATTATTATTATTATTATTATTATTACTTACTTATTTACTTACTTACTCACTTACTTACTAAGCTACAACCCTAATTGGAAAAGTAAGATGTTATAAGCCCATGGGCCCCAGCAGGGAAAATAGCCCAATGAGGAAACAAAATCAGGAAATGAATAAACTATAAGAGAAGTAATTAGCAATCAAAATGTGATATTTTCAAAACAGTAACAACATTAAAATAAATCTTTCATATGTTAACTATTAAAACTTCATAAAACAAGAGAAAGAGAAATAACATAGAATAGTGTGCCCTAGTGTACTCTCAAGCAAGAGAACTTTACCCAAGGACCATGGTGCAGAGGTTATGTCACTACCAAAGACTAGAGAACAATGGTTTGAATCTGGAGAGTCCTTCTAGAAGAGCTGCTTACCATAGCTAAAGAGTCTCTTCTACTTACCAAGAGGAAAGTAGTAGCAACTGATCAATTATAATGCAGTAGTTAACCCTTGAGCGAAGAAGAACTGTTTGGTAATCTCAGTGTCGTCAGGTGTATGAGGACAGAGGAGAATATTTAAAACAAAAAATATGTCAGACTATTCAGTGTATGTGTAGGTAAACGGAAATGAGATGTAATCAGAGAAAAGGGTCCAGTGTAGTACTGTCTGGCCAATCAAAGGACCCGTATATATATATATATATATATATATATATATATATATATATATATATATATATATATATATATATATATATATATATATATACATTCCGACTTTGGAATACATGAAAATAAACTTTACACCTAAAAAAAAAACACGGTGTTTATTGTAATAGTTTGTGTGAAGAATATTTCTTTAGCTTTTTTTATGTATGTGGGTTTAGCTGCGTGTGTTGTATTATAGTTACCCCTTATATTTCTTTAATTTCGTTTTCTTACTTTTAATTTCGTCTATGAAACTCGGGGAGACTACGGTAGAGTTACCTTTGGTCCATACGCCTCTTCTTTGTAGCGTCACGGTGGTAGAAACATGGGACAAAAGACGCTGATTCTTTCTTTAAGCTACGTGTTTCCAGATGGAATTCTTGAACAATATTTGATTATAATCTAATTATTGATAGCTTATAAGTATTTTATTTTATCTCTCAGTTAGCAACTCAGGTCTAATTCATTTAGGACATGCATTGTCTACTGCACCAGCCCTTGCAAAATATTATTTTAATTAATTAATCTTTTGTATACCAGATAGATAGAATGAATCTTTTATATGTTCTCCATGAATTGAAAGGTTGCTCTTTGTATTATAAATAAAAAAAAAACCCTGCCTAAACCTCTGTACCGTACGTGTTGCATACTCGCTCGTACACTATAATTGTTTTGATTGTTATTTTATCACTCATTTTCCATGCTCTTAATAAACAAACCTGTATAAACTTGATAGTCCATGCCTTAGTTTGAATTTCTGTGACGTTCTTGCTCGCAAGTCCTAGTATTTAAGCTCGATGTCCGTTTCTTAAAGTTTAGTTGCATTCATCTCGAATCTCAGTTATCACCTAACGGGTGCCTTGCACATTGATGATCCCAGAGTGACTCGAACACCCAGCCTTCTGATATGGAGTCAGAGAGAGAGAGAGAGAGAGAGAGAGAGAGAGAGAGAGAGAGAGAGAGAGCGTAAGGCCTAAGAGTCCCTATCTAGCACCTCACCATTTATAGCTTACGCAAAACAGTGCTCACCTGTCTGGAAGAGGAACCCAGGTGAAGCCCTTTGACCCAGCACCAAGAAATCTGCCTATTCGCTAGAGAGCCTATCTAGTGCATAGTTGCTCAACTCTCACCTGACGTGACGATATTGAATCCTGGTCCATCCCTGGAGCTTTTTCCCCAGAAACTAAATGATTGTCCCACAGAAGATGAACGAGGAGGAAAGGTCACTTGGAACCTGAACCAGTAACCATGAGTAGCCAAGCCAGCAAGGGGCATTTATAGGGGTGAGCCGGCCAGTTGAAAATCGCTATATCTACGGCATTACCATGATCCAAAAAAGGGCTCTTTAATTACTGAACATTCAAGTGAGTGTAAGTAAACGTGTAGCCACATAATTCCCCTTTTAGACTAATCTCATTTTACATCATATAGTTTAATACTGGCTTTACATATCCTGGCTGCATGTGTGGGATTAATTGTACCTGCTAATATTTACATATATTTTTCTTTAAAGAGTATTTAAGTCTCAGTTCAATGACCAAGTGTCTAAACCTCGCGACGTACCATAACTTGGTTATGAAACTTAGACCTCGGGTCTTAGTTTAGGGATACAATTGAGTATCTTTCCCCTTATTCATTTTGCTGAGTATTTCATAGTTATCCAATTTTTGTGTTAATTATGTTTGATTTTATTTGCTTTTTTCCTCATGTTAAGATGTCCATTTCCTTGTGTATCCTTGTGTAATAAAGAAATTAGATTAGGTTATACCCATTCTTATACGTCAATTGTAGCTCCTTGGTCCCACCTTAGAAGTCTGAGTCTAGGACAATTAACCCCCCCCCCCCCCAGGACAATTACCCCCAATGACAGCTAACCCCCTGGATTCAACAATAGACGTTGAAAGTTGATATGAATAGAAAAAAAATATCTAATCATAATTTTATAAAATCTTATGGTGATAAATCAGTGTAAATCATGTACTAATATCACAACATTAAGCACCCCGTTCTAAGGTATAACTGTTAGGTAAAAGAAAATTTAAAAAAATTTAAGATTATATTTTAATAGAAGTAATCAAGAAAAAAACTATTAAAAAGGTTTGATATTCTATCTAAAATTATAAATTGCAAGCAATTCTACACAAGTATTTTAAAGCATCTTGATTTTTATGATAGTTAGCGACTGATATAACTTGCTTTGGAACATTTTGAGATTTTCCTTAATGACTCTTTATCAAAACCGGCTGTACACTGAGCCAGCTTTATTTGTTGAAAAGCTTATTCTCGCTTTATTAGAGTTAGAACTTTCCAAATGTTAGGGTGACAGCAACCAACATTTGCTGAAAAGCTCCTATGCTACCCTTCCACAACATTGTTCGTTCTAGGAAGTTCCTCAGAGGCCCTGCCATACATATTTCATAAATCATGGTCAAACATAGGTTAATGTTGTCCAATATATGTATCTCCGAAATAATTTTGTAATAGATAAACTTAAAAGACAATATCGTTACCCTCAAAAAACTAACTGCCTAAGTCATTTTCTTCACTTGCTGGGAAATAAAAAAAACCTTCTCATTTCCTAATTCTTTATATTATTGTATTGAGCTTAAATTAACAAATTCTAATTCACAAATTCTTCTGTTAAGAATTTGTGAATCGAAACTCAAGACAATGATATAAAGAATTAGGAAATGAGAGGGTTCGTTTTTTATTTCCTAACAAGTGGGGAAAATGACTTAGGCAGTTAGTTTATGAGGGTGACGATATGTCATTTTTTCCGAATATGTCTTTTATAAAGAATTTGATAATGTTCCACTTTATGATTATGTATTTGTGTATGTCTATATGATTTTTTGATGGATAGATATTCATTTTGGTAATTGGTTTGTTCAAAGCTTACTTTGCCTGAGAATTTTTCAATATCTTGTGATGTATATTTTTCTGTTTGAAATTTTTTTTTTTTCCACATGTATATACTAACGTTTCCTTTTTGCAAACTTATGCCTGTAGTATAACTATGCCTGTAAAACTATACCAGAGATGTGAGAGCAAAACACATCCTATTTTTCATTGCTATTAAGGGGAACCTAAGTAAAAAAAAAAAAAAAAAGTTGATACGATAATTCTTTCAAAGTATTTTTGTTCAGACAGAGATATGAAGATAAGGGGTTAATGCCCGATGATCCCATGGGAAGTGTTATGTGTGGTGCTCTCTCAGCTGACCTAAGATGCGGACGAAGCATTAGTAGGTCCATTACCTCTCCTTGTACTGGTCCAAGGGTGGTGTGATTGAGGGGGGGGGGACGTAGAACATGGCACCTCGCTGCCGTAGATTGCGCTGAATTCACACCGGATGAGAATCTACATTTGATGAATCTATAGTCCATTTCTTTTAGCGAGTCATATTTGCACCGACTCACAGCGGTGCCCTTTTAGCTCGGAAGAGTTTCCTGATCGCTAATTGGTTGGACGAGATAATTCTAACCAATCAGCGACCAGGAAACTTTTCCGAGCTAAAAGGGCACCGTTGCGAGTCGGTGCAAATCTGCATCGATAAAAGAAATGGACTATACATGCGTTGAAACCGCTTTCAGACACCTGGGGTATTGCGAGAAAGTACGTTGCACTAACGGCCGATGTGGAGCAATTGACTCCTAACTACCAACCCCCAACCCGTGATAAACAAAAGAACTGGAAAGGAAGGAAATTTGGGAGTGACACGGAAAAGCTCTTCTGCCGGAGATATCGTGTGTGTGGTAGGCCGCTGCAAAACAGTCATTAAGATCAAAAACTTATAACTTCTTGTAAATTGGGGCAGTATGACATTGAAATCATTGGTCTCAAACTAAACTGATAATAATTACTAAAAAGTCCTCCCCACCCCTTCATCATGCTCTTAATCAGCCATCATCATATTTTGATGTGAAAGTGTATATCTGGATATTTACTATGTAGAAATGATAATTGTCTGTAACAACCATTTTGCCTCGTTACTTTAGATAAATGTAAGAACCCTGTGGGAGACGTGACGTTCCATTTGATCCCCGTCATCTGTATAACATGGAGTCTCCCTTCTGCCAAGTTATAAATACCTTTGATTAAATCAAGTAAATATATGTTATTGTCCTGAGAAGGGGCAGGAGTCAGGACAATTATGACAAAAACCAGACCTGCTCTGTTATATAGTAAGTTATCACAGTTCATGGCTAAACCTACTCTTATTCCTTTAACCCTGGTAATGCATTTAGATAGCTGAAGGGTACCATTGATCAACGTTTGATTTTTTAGGATGATTATGGCTAATTGGATTTTTTTATGCCTATTGGGGTAATTCTGATGATCGCCGTAGCATTGTGATAATGTCAGTTGGTCTTAGCTGTTTCTTACTGTCAATGTTTGAGTATTTATATTGTTTTGTTCTTCCTATGTTAATATTTTATAGCATGATTTTCATAAGTTATGTGTTTGTGTTAACATGTGCATTTATGTTGATATTCATTGTTGTCTTTCTTTGTTACAGATATGGTAGTTTGCTAATGTGTTGAATAAAGCTTGGAAATTATCGCCAAATATTACTTTCATCACAAGCATCACATATGTTTTGGGGGGGTCTAAAAATAGTTATTTAATATGTTGGAAGAGTGAAGTGTCACAGAATGGTGTCTCATTTGCAAGTGAAGGTCAATATAGATGATGCGGCACAGGAAGCTAAGTTTTAGTTAAAATTGTTGAAGAGTTTATGAAGAGATATATCAACCAAACTTACTCTCTACTGTGATAACTATGGTGCTCTTGCACTTGCTAACAATTCTGTACGAATCAGATGTCCAAACATAAGGATATGAAATATCATTTCATATAATCATAAAAAAAAAAAATGGTGTTTTAAAGCTTGAGTATGAATACATCAAAACTGAACGTGTCTGATTTTTCATAACTCTGACCATCCTTTACATTCAGATCTCCCTGGACAATTCTATCCTGTTCGAAATACTAGGCAGGCAGTTCATTTTAATGGCCAGGCCTTCTCCATCATGAGGCTCAATACTACGCAGTACTCTAGAAGTTTTATTCCAGCTGTTACCAAGTTGTGGAATGATCTTCCTAATCGGGTGGTTGAATCAGTAGAACTGCAAAAGTTCAAAGTTGGAGCAAATGCTTTTTTTGTTGACGAGGCGGACATGAGTCTTTTTATAGTTTATTTATGACATATTTGTTTTT
>NC_090725.1:219999-222499 GCF_036898095.1 Palaemon carinicauda | reverse complement strand
TTGAGGAACATGAAAAGGTAAGCACATCAATTTTCCTCATTGCATGCTTACCTGGATTCTGCTAACATTGAAAATCTTATTTTCATAGTTTCTAACATATCAAAATCAGTTCTTAACTCTAGGAATAGGCCGGTGTAAACATAGATATACATTTTCTATGTTTATTGCGTATTTATTGCATTAAAAAGTTAATTTACTTAACTTTAATATAAGAAAAGTATATAACTTAACACTGATATAAGAAAAGTATATAACTTACTCAACATTAATATAAGAAAAGTATATAACTTACTCAACATCAATATAAGAAAAGTATATAACTTACGTAACATTAACATAAGAAAAGGACATAAGTACGGATAGGAAAAATTTACATTCTGGGATCTTCTTTACCATTGTTTCCCTACATTAAAGAGTCAGTTGCCTGATCCACCCTCTTTAATGCCTTCTATCAAAGGCATTTTCTTCTACCAAATCTATTCTCTCCATATCATCCTTCCCCTCAGCTCACTATCTAATACTTAACCTTTATTTCGATCTTCCCCTACCACCCATCCTCAGCACATTCTGAGATCAATGGTATATAAATGTATTTTTTTCTATAATAAGAAATAAAATATGTCGGAATCAATTCATAATCTATCATTATCTATTGAATGTAAGTCATATTATCTATCTATTTTAAAGAATAAACGCACATAAAAAACGAATTTCCCTGAAAACATTACACAAACAGAAAACCAATTTTGAAAACAGCATAGATGATAAAGAAATGACATTTATTTTTCATATTCATTTGGAAAAGAAAATTATTGTTAATAATATCCATACATAATACATATGAACATTTTACTTACTTACTTAATTACTTACTTACTTACTTGAAGCAGTCCATCCTAACCGATGGAAACATTCGATATTTTACAGTAGATGTTGACATGGAACGCTTCTTCCCATCAGTCAACGAGTGTCTCTCTTATAAGCAAAATATAATATATAATGGAATTGGTTAGATTAATGGAGAATTACACTAAAATTTTTATACATACAGTACTCTATATATCATCATCTTTAGCTATTTGGAAATGTATTGAACGCTGTAGCCTGTATGTAATAGCAATAAACTAAAAACAATAGCAAAATTGTAATGGTTATATTAAGTTTATAGAATAACGCAACAAGATATATAAAATACTTCTTAGATAAGCGAAAATAAAGAATAAATTTAGATTTGGGGCCATATGCAGTTTTCTATGAATTAAGAGAGAGAGAGAGAGAGAGAGAGAGAGAGAGAGAGAGAGAGAGAGAGAGAGAGAGAGAGAGAGAGAGAGAGTATAATTCAAATGATTACAAATCCTTGACAAACTTAATAATACTATTTTCATAAGAAAACATCATCCCGAGTGCAATTACCACCATGTTACTGTTAATGGAAAAAAAATCATAATCTGAGAACGCTGCTCTCTGAGACTTGGTAACACTGCCAGTCGAGAGCGCTGGTAATATTGCGTCACAGATTGGGGATATAGCGTGAGTGTTGCCGGGGTGAAGTTGTTAGTGGAGCCAGGGATAAGAATGAGGGGTGGGGGGGGGAATAATGGTCATAATGGGAGGGAAGAAAAGGGGGGGAAGGTAAAAGGAGAGGCATGACAAGACCCAGCTGAGGGTGAAGAAACGGATGTGGGTCTTGGCGTTATTAATCGTAACGGATACGGAAATTTAATGTCATATAGAGGAAGGAACTTGGTGCTCGTATTGACATTCGATGGATGGCCGTTAAGGGGGAAGGAAATTGACAGCTTAGAAATTACATATTCGGTTGTAAAAGAATCGATTAATACCTATTTATAACTGAACTTCTTTAAGACGCTAAAAACAACTCCTGCAATAGCATCTAAATATTGTGGAACCGGCCTCAGTTATGGTAACCACCAAAGAACGTAATCGATCTTGCACTAACATGAGAAAAATTACAATTCGTCGTCGAAGTAACCAGCCATAAA
This sequence comes from Palaemon carinicauda, assembly GCF_036898095.1. Lineage (NCBI taxonomy): Eukaryota > Metazoa > Arthropoda > Malacostraca > Decapoda > Palaemonidae > Palaemon > Palaemon carinicauda. Next base: position 220,496 of record NC_090725.1, on the reverse strand, counting down.
ACATGAAACGAAAAGCTACAATAAAATAGGAAAGAAAATAGCTAAGAAAACGTCATGAAACGAGGGAGGGTTAGGGCGAGATGGTCTAGGGGTCCTGGTAGGGGATGGGGAAAGGACCAGGACGGGAGGAATCCTGAAAACCAGCATGAAGAAGAAGATGAAGAAGAAGAAGAAGACGAACTCGTCTGAAGGGAGCAGTGTGTGTACGTCTAAGGTCGAGAAACGTACCGGGTCGACATCGTAAGAGTTCGGTCTCATCAATGTGACCTGGATCTTCAAGTGAATTAGTGCTTAGTTTGTTTATGCGGAATCGATAGTAGAAACTTATGAATTCCAGTGGCTCGGCGATAAGGAAACGTGAATCGTATTAGTGCATGTTTGTGGTTAGACACGCGTACGATACCTCTGGTGTGGCTTGCAGTGGAGTGTTCCGTGAAATTTTGTGAATATGATTTTGTGCCTGAAAAAAGGGGTCACTTGTAACAGGGATGAATACT
>NC_090725.1:212499-214999 GCF_036898095.1 Palaemon carinicauda | reverse complement strand
TAGATAGATAGATATACATTCATATGCATATATGTGCATACATATACATACGTCTTTGTGTGTTTTTTTATTTGTGTGTGTTATCTGTTTGACCTTTTGTTTGTGCATTCATATTAAAGAAAATGTTTTCTTATATCTGCAAAAATGGTAAAACTTCCTTAGCTAGAATGATAATTTATTTCGGTATAAATTTATTCTCTCTCTCTCTCTCTCTCTCTCTCTCTCTCTCTCTCTCTCTCTCTCTCTCTCTCTCTCTCTCTCTCTCTCTCTCTCTCCATTCGCTTGCCACAGCTGCTCCTGACTGCAGCTTTGCATTTCTTGTTTACATCGCCTGCTGTTCATGTCTAGTTTGTCACGCAACTCAAAAACAAGAGATCTCTGGGATCTTTTTTATGCCCTCGAAAAGATCATTGTTGTTGACGATATTTCATTTTACTTTTTTTTTCTTGTTGTCTTATACTCTCTAATTTATTACATATTTGCGTGATTGTTCATATGCATGGCAAGGAGGTTCGAACGAAAAAGACAAGGGAATTAGTCTTCTACTTTCATGTTTATGAATTAATATTCGTTTAACTTACACCGAGAACGAATGGTACAGTACTCGGCTGACAATATAAGGAATCGAGCTCAGTCCTAGACTACTGAAAACGTCCCTGCCTGACGATCTGCCAGACTAGGGTTCGAGTTATGCTCAAGCTCGGCAGTTTCTTGTAGTGTCTGCAACCTCACCATCCTTGTCAGCTAATGATGGTGGTTTTGTGGGAGCCTATAGGTCTACATGCTAAGCCATCAGCAACCATTGTTTGGCTCTCCTTGGCCCTAGCTTGGGTGGAGAGGAGGCTTGGACACTGATCATATGTATATATGGTCAGCGTCCATGGAATTGTCCTGTTAGCTAGGCCAATGTCACTGTCCCTTGCCTCTGCCATTCGTGAGCGGAATTTAAACCTTTAAACCGAATCAGCTTTAAATGAATACCTACATCTTCTGGGGTAAAGAGGAATGGCATAAGACTGATGAATGACTGGGAAACAAAAAGGCTTTACTCTTCTGGTGACTATGGTGATGTTAATTTCATGTTTTAACCACTGAATAAATGAGCCCATATACAGAAAACTTGTACAATGTTACCCACATCCTACACATGGACAATACAGAATAGCTCAACAGCAGCTAGTCGAGCCGCTATACATACACACTGCGCCATTCATCTCTACTCTTTTACTTCCTACATTTTTATTAGATTACTTTACTTATCAGAATGTACTTCTAAAGAGATGACACAAAAAAAAAAATATTAGAACGGTAGTAGCAGCAACAATAACAAATAAATAACAAAAACGACAAAAAAAAAACGATGAATAATAATAATAATAATAATAATAATGATAATAATAATAATAATAATAATAATAATAATAATAATAATAATAATGGCTGCATCGGCAGAGTTTATTTTCTTATCCAATTTTTCTATTTTCCGGATAATTCTCTTCTCTAGAGCGCTGCAATCAGCCAGCAGACTTGAAAAATTCATCAGTCGGGTGAATGACAAAATCGGGAAGACTTTTCAAGAATATTCTCACAAAATACAAGTAAAACTTTTGGTACAAAATAGTAAAAACTACGACGCGCTGATTGCAGCGCTCTAGAGAAGAGAATTATCCGGAAAATAGAAAAAGTGGATAAGAAAATAAACTCTGCCGATGCAGCCATTACTTTTAACTCAACCTGCCTAAAAGAGGGTCTCCTACCACAATAATAATAATAATAATAATAATAATAATAATAATAATAATAATAATAATAATAATAATAATAATAATGCCCATGAGGTTAATAGCGTCAATAATATGAGGCCTAGGTAACCTCATTATGAAATCAAATATAGTAAAATCCTTTTAATTCCCTCATTTTAATTCCAGACATTAACATCCAGATTACATCATTATGCAGATGATTGTCAATATCCTTGAAAGGTTAATTGCATCTGTTCGCTCAGATTACACTGCTGATTAAGGCCATTTCAGCGACTCTAAGGAGGAAATTGTCTTAACTGAAAGATGATAAGAAAATAATTAAAGTAAATAAATAAATTACTTGAAAGTTAGTTAAGCGTACTGAAATTGAATGACAGAATTAGGCTTCTTTTGAAAACACGCAATCTTTTCAATACAGCCAATCTTTTGAAAACGCCCAATCTTTTGAAACCATCCAATCTTTTGAAAACATCCAATCTTTTGAAAACACCCAACATTTTGAAATTATCCAATCTTTGGAAAACACCCAATCTTTTGAAACCATCCAATCTTTGGAAAACACCCAATCTTTTGGAACTATCCAATCTTTTGAGAACATCCAATCTTTTGAAAACGCCTAATCTTTTGAAACCATCCAATCTTTTAAAACCATCCAATCTTTTGAAAACACCCAATCTTTTGAAACAATACAGTCTTTTAAAAACACCTAATATTTTGAAAAAAAAAAAAAACCTTCT
>NC_090725.1:187499-204999 GCF_036898095.1 Palaemon carinicauda | reverse complement strand
GATTCTGAAGTATGCAGAGGCTGTTGGCAGCCCGTCTATTCCTGATGCCTGGAAGAGGGAAGGTATGGCCACCCGTCACTGGTATTACGGGTATATGTTCCGTCATCCAAGGCTTGCATTGAAGGCTCCGGAGGGCATGTCACTTTCGCGCTCGATGGCTTTCAACCGCGTAAACGTTGAAGTCTTCTTCAAGGCTTACGTGGAAGCTGTCGAGCGACACAGTTTCATGCCAGCCAGGATCTTCAACTTGGATGAGAGTGGCTTGTCCACTGTGATGAAGCCATGTAAGGTTGTTTGCGAGAGAGGTCGTCCTGTTGCTTCGCAGGTTGCTCGGGAGAGAGGCAATCATATGACTTTCGTGGGGATTGTTAATGCTGCAGGGCATGGTTTCCCTCCAGTGTTTATCATCGCACGAAAGAAGATGAATGCTGATTTTCAGAGAGGGACTACTCCTGGAACCACAGTGCTCTTGCAGGCTAACGGTTGGATGGACCATGAGCGTTTCGTGCAGACACTCGAGCATCTCCATAAGGTGTCTTATTCTTCAGTGGAGAATAAGATACTGCTGATAATGGACAATGCCGAGTGTCACATGAGCATTCATGTGGTTGAGTATGTGATACAGCATGGCATCGTAATTGTCACGCTGCCACCTCATACTACAGCCAAACTCCAGCCATTAGATGTAAGTGTCTTTGGCCCCTTCAAGTGTGTCCTGCGATCCATTCAGGACGATTTTAAACTTTCAAACCCTCACGTGCCCATCACGGAACATATGTTGCCAGAGATGGCGTGCAAGGCCTGGGACAAGGTTTGTAATGTCACCAACATCACCAATGGGTTTCGCGCTACTGGCATCTTTCCCGTCAACCGCAACATCTTTCCAGATGATGCGTTTGCTGGGGCAGAAGTCACAGAGCAGGCCCCTCCTGATGATGATGATGATTTGCCACAAACTGTTGCCGCACCCTTGACACCAGTTCCATCGGAGCCTGACCAACCTCAGCCTGGACCATCGGGAATAGGTAGGATGTCACCAGCCTTCTCTGCTTCAGCGTCTAGGGCTAACACTCCTGAAGCAGCACTCCAACCTCGGCAGACTCCAACTCCAACACCTTCATCTCCTCCAATTCCCGACGTCACTCCCGAAGCTGTGCAGCCCTACCCGAAGGCTCGTCCCCGCCCTGCTGCTAGAGGGCGCAAGAAGATCCGCGCCTGCATCCTGACTGAGGATGAGGAGGCTCTTAGCCAGCTGCGGGACAAGGAGGAGAAGAAAGCAGCCAGAGAGGAGAAGAAGCTGAGGTTGCAGGAGAAGAAGAGAGGACAGGAGGCACAACAGGCGGCTAAGAGGAGGAGGTCTGAGCCAGTTGAGGCGAGCAGCAGTGATGAGGAGGCTATCGACAATCCTGCACTCTGTGACGACTCATCTGAATATTCAGATGAGATTGCAGAAGAGGTCGAGTTTGATGCTGCCTCCTATCCATTCGTCCAGAAGGAGCCAGAGGTGAGGGACTTTTTTTTAATATTTCAAAATCTGTAGCCTAGCCTAGGCTAGATTATGTTCATCTATTGCATAAGTAGGCTAAGTCTAGAAGAAAATTTCTATTTAATTGTCAAATTTAGTATCCGAGCTGAATGGCTTGGTTTTAAAGCCAAATTCCTTATTCATTCATTCCATAGGCTAGGCTATTCATTCTTTTTTTCATATTTCAAAATCTGTAGCCTAGGCTATCCTAGCCTAGATTATGTTCATCTATTGCATAAGTAGCCTAGCCTAAGTCTAGAAGAAAATTTCTATTTAATTGTCAAATTTAGTAGCCGAGCTGAATGGCTTGGTTTTAAAGCCAAATTCCTTATTCATTCATTCCATAGGCTAGGCTATTCATTCTTTTTTTTTTATTTTTTCCCCCAGGTGGGTGACTTTGTCCCGGTCCAGCTTCTCTTCCAGGGGAAGAGGTCTGAGGAGCTTGTCCACTTTGTGGGCAAGGTCATTTCCCTGGAGGAAGACGGGCAGCAGCTGCAGTTGGACTTCCTCAGGATAAGGTCGCCCTTGCTGAAGGACACTTTCCACTTCCCAGCCATCGGGGGTGTCGACAGTGTCGACCGCAGCAGGGTGTTGGGGGTCCTCACAGTCAGCACGGGGACCACCCAACGACAAGCAAACCTCCTCAAGGTCCTCCCTCCCTTGAGGGACTTTAACATGCATTAGTTTTAAGTCATTCACTTTAAAATGCATTAGTTTTAAGTCATTCACTTTAAGATTCATTAGTTTTAAGTCATTCACTTTAACATGCATTAGTTTTAAGTCATTCACTTTAACATGCATGAGTTTTAAGTCATTCAGTTTCCCATTTTTGTTTAATATATATATATATATTTTTGTATTACATTGAGATTTTGCTACCAATTGTTTTATTCCACCTTTCAGTGTCATGTTCTGGATGTTTTTACTAAGGAAAAATATAAAACATTGGTTTAAGTGTGTTTTTGGAGGACCAAAACATCCGTCCGGGTTGAGACCACAACCCCGTCCGGGTCGTGACCACGCGGTCTCGACCCGGACAGAGAATTTTGGATTTTAAAAACGGCTGTAAAACCCAAAATATAATACCTACAGATATGAAACTCATAGCATAAGATGGGGCATTAGTTAAACTTTCTTTTAAGCACAAAATCTCTCCTGTAGCTCAATAACTTTTTTTTATTAATATTATTCATTTTACTGTCCGGGTCATGAACACATCACCCTACCAGGAATTCCTGTGTCTAACTGTACCTCATTGCATATAAAATTTTATGAGAACAGATACAAGGGGATGCCTTTCAACATAAGTATACGTATATAAACTCACATGTATGTATGTATGTATGTACATATCTTAAAGGTTTTAGAAGGTCACTCATGAATGGCAGGGGCAAGGGACAGTGACAATACCCTATTAAGCAGGACAATACCCTAGAGACTGACCGTATCTACATACGATCAGGGCCCAAGCCTCCTCTCCACCCAAGCTAAGACCGAGGAAGGCCAGGTAATGGCTGCTGGTGAACCAACAGACAGACCTATGGGCTTCCTCAAACCCCCGTTCCGTAGCTTACAAGCATGATGAGGTTGCAGTGACCAGAGGAACTAAGGACTTTGAGCGGGACTTAAACCCCAGTCTGGAATAACTGTATGTGTGTATGTGGCTGACCACACAAACATTTCTAAAAAGAAGAAAAAAAACATCTAAACTATTTCAAAATGGTTTTCCTCCCGTAGGTGACAAGAAATGGGGAAATAGTGCCGGACACAGAATGGAAGAAACTCTATGCCAAGCAAGAGAGACTAGAAAAGGAGAAGGAGAAAGAAAACCACAGGAGAAGATTATTGGAGGCTGAAGAGGCGTCGAAGAGAAGGGTGAAGCAAAAGATAAGGAGAAGGGAGGTAAGGAAGGTCTAGTAAATATATCGTTAACGGAAATGGATAAAATACTAATTTGCTTATTATAATGATATTTGATAGAGTAGCTATGATAATCTTGATACGACATTTGTGTTTGTGATCAGGTGTATATTTTTTTATTTTTATTTTTTTTTTTCTTTTGAAAGAAAAAACCATTAACAATTGTTTTTATATCATGAATAATAGACATATTCACACATAAACTAACACACACACACACGTATGTACTGTATATGTGATTTTTTAATTAGAATGTTTATATTTTTATATAATTCAATAAATATATTTATATATATATATATATATATATATATATATATATATATATATATATATATGCTGTATATATATATATATATATATATATATATATATATATATATATATATATATATATATATATATATATATTATATATATATATATACATTATAAATTTATATACATATATATACAATATAAATTTCTATACATATATATACAGTTTATATATATATATGTGTGTGTGTGTATATATATATATATATATATATATATATATATATATATATATATATATATATATATATATACAGATGTTATATATATATATATACATATATACGTATATATATATATATTAATATATATATATAAATATATATACTATGTATATATACATATATATACATATATACTGTATATATATATATATATATATATATATATATATATATATATATATATATATATATATATATATATATATATATATATATATATATGTATGTATATATATACTATGTATATATATGAATATATATATATATATATATATATATATATATATATATATATATATATATATATATACATATATATATATATATATATATATATATATATATATATATATATATATATATATATATTTATATATATATATAACGGGTGTATAAATCAAAGTAATTTACAAACAGGCCCAGTTGGGTCGCCAACCTTCAGCCTCCGAACCCGACCTCATCCACTTCGACATCGAGTGGAGCTTCCGTCCCGTCAGCGTCACCACCGAGGAAGCCCAGCAGACGTCCAGCGGGACGCGGGGGACGTCAAACGGGACGTCAGATGACGTCACGGGCGGCCGCAACAACGAGACATCGGGTCCCTCGGACGTCCTCTCCTCCGACACGAACGAGTCCCGAGGACGTCAGATGAGGATTGGAGGATTCAGGGATTCCTCTCCGGAAATCAGTCCGTTGTGGAAGAAGCCAAATAGTCAGTGTCTTGTGTCACTGTTTTTCTTCTTTGCTTTGTAGGACGCGATATCAGCTTTATCGGCTTATGTCATTTTCTTCCTTTATTTTACAGCTTTCAGTATATCATATGTTGCATTTTGATGTCTTACAGGAAATATTTCACATTACAAATTTGATTGCTTGTCTCTTTATCATATATTAATTATAATATATCTGTTTGTAACAGTAGAATTATCACATTTTTTTCCACACTTTCAGCTATATTTTGTTAACTTTACTTGCCTTTCTAATAAATAACTATAACTAAAAAATTTGATTGATTTGTCTCTTTATCATATATTAATTATAATATATCTGTTTGTAATAGTAGAATTACCACATTTTTTCCACACTTCTAGCTATATTTTGTTAACCTTACTTGCCTTTCTAGTAAATAACTATAACTATTTTCCTTCTCCTTGACCCTGCTTTTCTGGTAGATAACTATAACTATTTTCCCTCCTGACCTTTCCGTATCGTTCCCCAAATTTCGTGTCCTTCCGTCAGTCCTTAATTCGCCTTTTATTACAGAGTATCCCGCAAAGTCTCGATTTATTGGACGTCGTGGGATGGTGGGGGAGCCTTACGTAGCCTCACTTGGCCCTAATCCATCTCCGAGGTACATCCATATCATTCGTCCAACTAATAGCTGCCGAGAGGTAAGGAAATCACTCTTTGTTCTTCTCTTGTTTTTCCACTTGAAGGAATTCTAGTTTCAGTACGGGCAAAGTATCGACAATAACTACTTTGTCTCTTTATTCTTTATTTTTACTTCAGTAAATTACAAATTGAATTAGTCCAACTAATAGCTGCCAGGAGGTAAAGGAATCTTTTTTTGTTCCTCTTCTTTTTTTTCCACTTGCAGGAATTCAAGTTTCAGTACCTGCAAAGTATTGACGATAACTTTACTTTCAAAGTCTCGTCGGTTTTTTTTTTTTTTTTTTTTTTTTTTTTTTTTTTTTTTTTTTTTTGTCCAACTAATAGCTACCGGTAGGTAAAGGAATCGCTATTTGTTTTTCTTCTGTTTTTCCACTTGAAGGATTTCAATTTCCAGTACGTGCAAAGTATCGACGATAACTTTACTTTCAAAGTCTCGTAGTTTTTGTATTTTTTTTTTTTACTTCAAGAAATTACAAATGCATTTATTGCTGAAATAGATATCATAGATTTATAATTTACATATAGCTTACCTACTACTAAAACTTATAAAACGTTTATATATCTATTTTTCGATAACTCTTACCTTGTACTTTAAAAGATTCATGCTTTGTCTAAAGGTGTAGGAAAGTGATAACAATAAGGCAAGTGCGTGTCTTTGATAGAAGTATTTTTCAAGTAAGAAATTCGGTTACCATCTTTCGAACCCTTATGAAAAATTATTGATTTAGAATCTAGACCTTTCTGAAATCAATCAGCCATTCTCAAGGAAATTTCCACTAATATCTATCAGTAATTTTAGTCTTCTGGAAGCGTTTTAAACGTGTTAGATGCATTCTGAGCGAGGATCTGGCAGTTATTTTAGTCTTCTGGAAGCGTTTCAAACATGGAAGATGAAATATCATTGGAAGGAGAAAGGATTAATGAGGTAGAATCATTTAAGTATTTAGGAACTATAATCTCCTATACAGGGTCTTTAGAATTAGAGTTTAGTGAAAGAGACAATGGCTACTGAATATGGATAAACGAGTGAAGCTCATATAGAACGGAAGCTTTATGACCTTGAGAAAGAATCCATACATTCTTTTGTGGAGATCACGCAAGTCACGAGAGAAGCTGCGCCAGAAATATCATAGATTAAGCAACGAGAAAAGGTTAACAGGGCAAAGATATAACATTAAAACTGTCTCAAAGTATTATTATACTAAATCATAATTTAACACTTCGAGAATATTAACATTTTTTTCATTTCCAATTTATCTATTGATATCCACATGTGAAAGATTAAACTCGTTGGTAAAAACAATGATCGTAAAGAATTATTCCACTAAACAGAATGAGCTCTCTTGGTCTGCCCATGAACAAGACTTCTTGTCATGCTAAAATGCATGGTAATCTTAATCAATTATCAAATTAGAATGAACTTACAGTGTTGCAGTATTTCGATAGAACTATGCAACAGAAGTATATATGCACTTTTCCTCTTAACGTTGTTTACCATCTTTCGTGAAATTCTTGATCCACATGTGTCGAAAAAATTTCTTTTCAATATTGAAAACTATTTTTTCAATCTTGCTCTAAAATCTAATTCTAAAGACCCTATATTGGAGATCGTAGTTCCTTAATGCTTAAATGAGATTTAGTTCACCAAACGTTCAGCTGGGCTCCACAAGGCATTAGAAGAGTTGGGAGACCCAGGCCTACATGGTTAAGGACTATGAAGCGGGAAGTATGAGATGATGAATGGAGAACTGTGGAATTAAAAGCTCAAGATAGAGACAACTGGAGAAATCTAAACCGAAGCCCTTTGCGTCAATAGGCGTAGGAAGAGATGATGATGATGATTGAAAACTTATTCGAAAGATGTGTTCTTCAGCTCTGTTATTTAATAAGTTAAAATTGCGTTAGATTCGTTTAGTTAAGTTTAAGTTAAATACTGTAATGTACATACTTTATATGTTACTTAGGTTAAGTAACGTAGGCGTCGTTAGTTAATTCATAATGGAGAAGATTAATTTAGGTTTGGTAAGCATAAGTTATTATGGTAAGTACAGTGCTACTGGCTAAGCCTTAAGGATAGTTGAAAAAAAAAAAAAAAGCAGAGTGTTATAAGCCCCAGAGTTCCAGCAGGAAAAGCCGTAAAAGGGATTAAAAAATCTCCCCTTATATAATAATGATCAAAGTTCTGACTCTATACATATATATAAATATATATATATATATATATATATATATATATATATATATATATATATTTATATATATATATATATATATATATATATATATATATATACATATGTATATATATCCATATATATATATATATATATATATATATATATATATATATATATATATATATATATATATATATATAGATATATATATATATACATACATATTTACATACATATGTTTGTTTGTGTATATATATATCTATCACACTCAGGGGGAGAGCGAGTAGTCATACCCTGGTGAGAGATGGGTACCCCGAGAGGTACACTCTGAATCCACATTCTCCCACAAATTGCCAAATCAGCAGGTTGCAGTTAGGGGAACGGTTAAATCTGTGTGTATATGCGTGTGCATATCTATCTTAGTATTCAGATGTCCTTTTTTGACGGCTCAGGTATAGGAGTAAGAAAGATAAATCAATAGATTCAGAAGGTCAGACTATGAACTTTCCTCACAGCTGTAATGAAAACTTCCAGGAAATCGTTGCTTATCAAACCTCACAAAAAATGAAGACTACCTCCGGATTTAGACAACTGGTTAACCATGGGCAATGTTCATGTGGAATTCAAGACATGGTAAAAGATATTCATGAAGTTCGAAGTTGATCAGTTTCAATTGGGGCAAAAATGGTAACTGGCAATGTGCATGTACAGTGGCTCCTTGGCATGTGCTGTAGGCTATTAAGGATAGAATTACCAAACGCAACTACGATTTTATGGCTTATTCTATTTTTTGCTTAGATTAGCCTGCCAAGAATATGTTAGGCTTTCTGTTAGTAATGAACATAGGGTAGGAACGAATCATATTGATAGATAACATGTAAGTTTCGTCAGCTGGTGCAGTATGGCAAGTTTTACGACGATTCACTTGAAAGGAAAAAATATATGTGAATATAGTATTACAGGGCCTCCCTCTCTTATTTAATTCAAATGAAATAACATTATGTTCATATGAGAAATTGCTAATCATGAGTCTGATCGATATTTTACGCAAAGAAAGAGAGAGAGAGAGAGAGAGAGAGAGAGAGAGAGAGAGAGAGAGAGAGAGAGAGAGAGAGAGAGAGAGAGAGAGAGAGAGATTCATCCTACACTTTCTGACGTCGCAGAGGTTTTTTTGTGTATAAAATTAATGATTTAATAATAAGATTTCATCCTTTTAACACAAAAGATTTATCCTAATTCTCTATAAGTGACTCATTGCATATGTTATTCAAGAAAATAAACTTTAATTTCCTTTAAAACCAGAAGGAACATCATAAAGCCTCTCTTACCTAATGCGTTTGAAATTAATTCTAAAGAAATATAGGTACATTACTCAAACAGCAGCCCATATATTCTAGGTTGGCTACTTTAGAGTCATGGCGACAAATTGCTGTTCTCAGATTGGTCGAATCATCCCCAACTACGATTGGCTGATTTCTTTGTTTTTTAAAGCTTCACAAATCTCATATCGTAACCAAACAACAATTTATTTCTTTTAAATTTTATCTTTATTTATTTTATGTCCTTTAACAAGGCCCATCATCTATTTCCTTATTAGATTGATCTAGTTTGAAGTTTTTTTCATTAAAACTCTAATCTAAAATTCTAATTTAGCCGAAGTATATATAGTTATTTATTTCTTATTCATTGTAATCATTCATAAAAAGCGATTGTCTGACATTACATAGAGCCGCCAATCAAAACAGAAAGAAATAGGCAATGAGAGGACAGATATTTCCTGCCAAGATGTATAATGGTGATAGAGTCCATCTTCTGAGAGCGAAGTGTATGCCTGCTCAAATTCAGTGAGAATACGTGCCTACTTAGGTCTAGCAACCATCCACTCCTTGAAGGGCTGTGAATGTTCTGTCAGGCCAATTGCTCTTCCAGGGCCCTTAACAGGTTCATTATTCTGTTAATAAGCCTGATCAAAGGGAATTCTGGAGAGCCTTCTGGCTGTCTTTTGAACAACCAAGTTTCTTCTGACAGCGAACTGATCTTTGTTGGAGGAATCCTATTCATGTAATAGATATGTACTGGTACCTATCTGAAATAAATTTAGAGGTCTAGTGCAAAGAACCATGGTACCAGTGCTTTCAAAGTCTCAACATAAAAGGAAAAGTCTTTTTCTCAGTGAACACAGATGAAAGTCTGTCCCAGGAGTTCAATCTTCGGGATGGTGTTCCAATACTAGAAAGTTCAACTTTTCGTTATCATACTTTGTTTCCAGTCCTCTTGTCTTATATTCAGACGTTGCACCGGCAACTCTCTTTAGGTAGGCTTCATGTTGCAGCTTGGAAAATGCTATAGCACTGTCTTGGTGAGCACGTCTGGTTCTCGATAGGTAAGGTGCCTTCAGAAATGATTCAGCTGTGGCAACAGAGGCTATATCTGCCTATTATGCAGTTGCCCATCAAGATCCATCTTGGTAGTCTCCAAGTGTCGTCCATACTACCATCTCTAGATAGAATCCACCAACATGACAACATCTTGGACTTTACCAATGTGTGGTAGACCCAGCGCCTGAATAAATTTGGCAATAGTACTGTATATAGCAGAGCATCCAATGTTATTACTGGAATCGTGTAGATCTACGAATAACATCCATTACATGCTTTATCATGGCTGGCGTGACTGCCTTCTCACTGAAAAGAGGAAGAGTTTGGATGATGGCAGCTTTCATTTCTTGAGTAGAACTTTATTGAAAAGGAGTATGGTAGACTGACCAAACTATACAATCTGCCCTGGCCAGATCTTCTTTTGCCAAGAACTGACTAACATCTTCCAGCCATTTCTTTTCTTGTTCAAATGCCCTCTTTAGATAGCTTTGCACAGATTTTATATCACCCTTTAGCTAGGACATAGCCTCTGATGCTTTGGGAAGTGCCACAGCTGGAACATTAGTGAAGCTGTGCAATAGCTGGTGGAACTTTTCCCCTCGTACCATCAATGTCATTCCTTCTTGGATCTGACCCTTTACTAACCAATTATTGATTATAGGTTTACGTTCTTTAACCATTTCTTGCTACTGGAATATCTTATAATATCAACTGATATCATTTTTATATGAAGCTCCTGACCAGATACTGAGAAGAAGGAATTTTACATTCTAAAGATCTGATGATGTTAGATAACTATATCCATTAACAAAAGACAGTGCAATATATTTGTAGTGATTTAAACAAATATGAACCTATGAAAAGAAGCGCACGTGGCTGAGTTTAGTAATTCTGCCCTTCTTGCATGACAGCTGCTAGTTACTACATTAAACTGTTCGTAGTAATTGCCTCTTGCCAATAGTGTGAGGTGTTCCCTAAAACCTTATTTCAAATATGCAACTTCCAATAACATTTGATGATGACGTATTTAGGCAAAGGGGGTTTGCTGTTCAAATAAACTACTAAAAACTCATTCTGTGGTTTGAAGAGCTTTTTTCCCTTTATATTGGGTCATTTTCGCTTGATATATTATATATGTTTATATGGATAGATAGATAGATAGATAGATAGATAGATACAGCAATCAACAACAAATTCACCAGTTTCTAGTCCACTTTCTGGCGATTGCAGCTACAGTTGTGTTCAGATCTTGGGTTTTGTTAATCGTTACTTGTGGTGTCCAGTCAATTTTTTTATAATTTTCTTTATCAAGAAAAATATTAATATCACATTACATATGCAAAAGCCCGTTGGCAGCTGCCCAGTTTCAATCCGGTTCTGGACAAGGCTGTTAGAATTAACTGCTTATCTTGCACGACGTTGAGTGATAAACTCTGAAATCTAAATGTTCAGAATTGTTAGAGTGATTAAAGATTTTATAAAGCATTCACAATAAATTAGTCGATGGACATTGTCAGTGATTAATAGCCTATCAAGAACTCACATAAGTAATTTTGTTTATTATCTAACTTGAAAGGCAAGGAATTTGCTGTTGAATACCAAACCATCAACAATATATAAAATATATGAAAATAAAAGAATGAAAACATCACCTAGGAATAGACAGACCTCAAATAATCATAAGATTATTGATATACATTTTTTGGAAAACTGAAAAAGACTCAGATCGGAAATGTTTTTCGAAAGTGAATTTGCGATCAAGGATAACGCCAGGGATTTTAAAACAAGGTGTGTGAGGTTAGGTTAAGTTAGTTTGATGATTAAGATGATTGATGTCCCTACTGAAAACAGTCAAATTCTATGTCAACACTTTATTGCAGGTTTGGTCTAGATTGTGTCCGCCCCAGCCGATATATTCACGCCCTCCTAGACCCCCTTCACCGCCTCATCTACGCTTGGTGTACGCCAGGGGCGGTGCCCCCTGTCACACCCCGACCGACCTTGCTCTCCTGCAGCAACCTGCTGGTGCCCACAATGTTACAGTTTTTCATGGCATTGTCCAGGAAGGAGGTTAGTCCAGTTCATTGTGGTCTTTGATAAATGCCAAAAAAAAAAAATTAACATTTCATGAAAGTTTGCAAAAAAAAAAAAAGTTTAACATTTCATGAAACTTTGCAAAAAAAAATTTAAATTTTATTAATCTTTGCAAAAAAGCTTTAACATTTCATGAAACTACAAAAAAACCTGTTTAACATTTCATGAAACCTTGTGAAAAAAGCATAAAATTTCATAAAACTGACTTCATACAAAGAGATAATTAGAATTAGCATATCACTAAAGCTCAAGATATCTTTCCATTCCACGTAATAATCATATTCATACGGTTTCATTGCTGAAAATGAATGGTGGCTATTTACATTTTGTTTCACAATTAAATCAAACATAGCTTGAAACATAAGTTTTGCAAATGCTTTGCTTACATATCTTTACAGTTTCATGAAATACAGTAGATACCTTAGATACTGAATTATCATTCTTTATGATTAATAGATGATTCCCAAAACGGCCTTTCTAAACTTTATTTAAGTAGTTGCATAATGTCAGTAATAGATAAACTCAAACTTCTCTTAATATAGATTATATGAAATCATAGTTCGATCAACTTTGCAGAACCACCCACCATGAAAAAAAAAATATTTACATCCAAAACAATTCCCTTGCAATTCTCTTTCATTAAGATTAGTTGCATCGACAAGGCTGCATTCATTGTTGCCAGAAATAATTTAAGAATACAGTCAGTACAGTCACAATACAAGATACAAATATTCTTCTTCCCCATCATTATCCCTACATTAAAGGGTCGGTTGCCTGGTGTGCCCTCTCTAATGTCATCTATCAAAGGCATCCTCTTCTACCAAACCTCTTCTCTCCATATCATCCTTCACCTTATCTCGCATTATAATTCGCTACCTCTCTTTCGATCTTCTTCCCCTAACAGGTTCCTTCTAAGCTCTCTTAACCATCTATTCAACACATGACCACACCATCTCACTCGTGACACTCTTATCACCTCAGTAATCTTAACTACGCCTGCCATTCTTCTTATCTTATCATTTTCCAATCTTTCAACCAGGGATATTCCCTTAATCCACCTCATCATTCTCATCTCTGTTCTCTCAAGCTTTGCTTGCTCTTCTTGTCTTACAGCCCACGTGTCCGATCCATATTTTAACACTGACACCAATACAATAAATCAAATATTTACACCCACAGATGAGATCGAGTTTACCTCCCTCCGTCGGGAGAGTTTCCCGTTTTCTCTAACTATATACGAACATGGGGTCACCACAGGAAGACTTAGCGCTTGCTGTGAACATCGCTACGCCCCTGGAAGTCGTCTAGGGGGACCTTCAGGTCATCTCAGGGTGGTGGAGATCGTTGGAGGTGAACCTTGTCTAAGGTGATGCAGGTTTTTTTTTTAGTTTAGTGTTGGGTTTCAAGATTTGTTATTATTATTATTATTATTATTATTATTATTATTATTATTATTATTATTATTATTATTATTGTCAATATTGTTGTTGTTGCTGTTGTGTGATAAAGAGCAATAGCAGTGATATGAATAAGTCAACGACTTCGATGACTTCAACGATTTCGACGACGATGACGACATCTTTGTCATCGTCATCATCAATGTCGCGGTTATCGTTGAAGTCGTCAACGTCGAAGTCATTGTCGTTGTACTCATCGATGGCGACGAGTACAACTACAACGACTTTGACACCGACGATTTCGGCGATAACGGCGACAATGATGATAGCGTTAACCTACATCTTATTCCAAACCTTTTCCACAACAATACCATCAAATTCAATAACCAAATGAATGATAACAATGATACCAGTTAGACTGATAATGATAAAGATGACATAAACTTCATTCCGAACTACTTTTATTTCCTCAGGTGTCAATTGAGGTCAGTAGAGAAGCGACACCAAACGCGACAGAGAGGAAATATAATGAAACCGAAAGACAAAGGTCAAAGTACACGACCTTATACACCTCCTGAGGAAAATGGTATGTAGACTTTTTATTCTTTTTTTTAAAGGAGGCTGATGTAAGAGGCAACTCATTGGCCTAGTTTAGCATAGATCTTGCGACATATAGCCTACAGTATATGTCACTTCATCAATGCAATGTATGTGAATTCTCAGGATATGATGTTTGAATTGACATACATATTTTTTTCTCTCTTTAACAATTAAGTCATGAAATTCATAGTCTCAAAAAATTCAATCACATTGTTTAGTCATATTTTAGCCAAAGGGAATATTAAAAATCAATAAGAGAAGTTGCTTGATAAAGTCCTTGATCATCCATGTCACTGTTAAATTCACCTGGCTTTGTTCCATCAATAGATCTTGCTTGTGCAGGCTGCCAATAAGAAGGATAGTTATTGCTTGTCTGTTGAATAATAATAGTCTTGTATCGTTACTATTACCGTTGTTTTTTTTTTTTTTTTCTAGCAGAGAGTGAAAGTGGAAGTCAAAGTGGGGAGAGCACTGGTAGCAATAGTCAGAGGAGTGGAAGCAATAGTACCAAATCCAGCCAAAATAGCCAGGCTTCTCTGAAAGGCAGCAGTGACAGTATGTCTAGCAGCGAGGATTCTGGTAGCACTGAGTCCTCAACTGACATTGAGAACGATTCTCAGTGCACTGTAAAAAGGAAAGGCGACAAAGATGAACTTACGCTTTCCTCGGATTCCTGCAATGGGCCCTCGGATCATGATGTCGCAGCTGCATTAGGAGTCACTTCTGGTATATCAGATTCTTCCAAGAAAAGGCGAGGAAGAAGAAAACTTTCGAATGCCGGCAGAAGTGGAAAAGGAAAGCAATTAACAAAGGAAGATCAGAGTATCCAAAGGGAATCTTCAGATGACCAAAGACCCCGCCATATTTCTAGTAGTTTGGAGGGTCAGCTTGATGACAGCATTAAGGGTCGTAGCAAATACCATAAAAAATCCAAAGTAGCTTTTAGAAGTAGGCCAGGCTCCGCCAGAAGTCAAAAGACCAAGCGCGTCAAGTCCAAGAGCAGGCAAAGCACTGTTGACAGTTTCTACAGTCAACAGACCTTCACTTCTTCAGCTAGTGAAAATCAGAGTGCTTCTGGTAATGTCACTGAAGCATCCTACGGGAGCTCTTGGGAAGAAGACGAAGAAAACGTCAACAAAGCGGATGTTAAAGAGGCTGATGAAAGTCAGGTAGATGAAGAAGTGAGTGATGTGTCTGATTCTAAAGAAGAAAAGAGAGAAGAGGGGATGGATACAGAGGAAGAAGAAAATGCAAGAACTGCCTCCAGTGAAGTGGAGGAAGAAGTGTGCAGTGAGAAGGGAACACCGAGGGAGACAGAGGATGAAGTTGAGTCAGAAGTTGCGAGTCAAGACAGTTCAAAGGCAGAAACAGTCAAAGAGAGTGACAAGAGCGAAGAGAATTCCATAACCGAAGACGTTGGTGATGAATCTGACATCGTCGGTCTATCGTGTAGTGACGAAGAGATTATCGAAGAAAAAGACGACAAAGATAAATGAACCCTCTTTTAAAGACATAATGTCTTTACTTGGGTCGCTTTCTATATTGTTAAAGATTTATCCGTCAAAGCGTCTAGTGTTTACAATGTTTTAGTCTATTCTATTAATGAAAAGAAAACTGTTGAGTAAATGCAAATAGATTAGATAAAAACAAAAATATGTGCTGTGTTTTCCTTAGCGGTAAGAATGGGTGACCTGTTAAAAATGCACATCTGCAAAGTCTAGTAAATGTCCATTCTAGATTTGTAAATCAAGTGTACACATTGTAACAATAAAAAGACGTTAAGGAAGGAGATAAAGTTCCTCTATTTAACTATAGGAATAAAGAAATGTAGTCAATGTCTCAGAAATAAAGTACCCTACTCCCTTACTGACCTTTCTTTATAGATATTTGACACCACGTTTCTTGTAAATGAAAATTAATCATTTTGAAGCAATTACTTTGTGGATGTTTTGAATATCCACAAGTAAACTACCATATTTTTTAAAGAATTTATCTGTAATCATTTATCACTTTTATTTATTGTTATTTGGCATATCTCAGAATATTGAAGATGAAGCATAATATCCAAGAAAAAAATAATGTATACCAATTCAGACTAACATTCAGTAAAATTTCAGAGCTAGATCCCTTCAAGTGAAAATGCATACCTGTGCCAAAAAATATAGTTATTTTTTTTTCAAAATACATGCCAGGAATGAAATGTGCAAGTGTCATTAAGAAATCTTCTTAATCTCCATTAATGAGAAAGGATCACCTATAAATAAAATCATGAAATGCTGAACACTGAAAATGATAAAGAACTAGAACAGGGGACACTTAATATTATTTAAAAAGGAGCTCTCTTTTTGTGAGAACTCATTTTGAAATTTAATGATAACTTTGTCTTTTTTATTTAATGATTAATATTCTAATAATTTTCATCTATTCTAATTCAAAACACCCGCCTTTCATTGTAACTTGCCAAAATTATCTGATACTGCGCAAATGAATTTTGCGCAGGCGTAACTAAAGACAGTAAACTAGTAAAGGGGTCAGGGGTTTACTGATTGGTGTAGCACTGTGTGGTTGTGGGTACACTCATTACTCACTGTAGAAACATCCGACTTGATGGACAGAAAACTGAAACTCGCTATAAATCTCTAAAAACGGCTAGAAGTCCACCATGTTAAAGGGGGGGGCACTGTAAGACATTAATTAATTTTTAACATGTTAAACGAACTTTACGAAGTTTTTAAACTATGAAACCATAGTTTAAAAACTTCGTAAAGTGATACTTTTCTAAGTGACCTACGTTTTGGGACTCCTAGCATTATGGTAAGTGACAGAGTTTCATTTTACGGGGAGGTGGTTTTTCGTTGTTTTGAATAGTTAGAACAGTAAGTTACGAAGAAGCCTTGTAATACATTTTTTCACGTTTTGTGGTCCTTTGACTTAAATTTGAATTTAACGTTAATTTTAGCTCTGTACTCCTTTGTTGTATGTGTTATTGGGGAGTCATTTATTGAAAGTGTTTGTTTTTTGTTGTACTTTATTTGAAGTGTCGATATGTTTACGGTCTGTTGGTAAATTTCATGGAAATTCTCCATAAAGTTGTTGGAGAAGTGACTTCATATGAGAGGTGCTGTGGATGGTCAAAGTTTGTCTTCAATCTGTGGAATTTTTTATGGAAATTTATCATTTCTATGGGAGGATTTATTGGAGAACAAAATCTTATCATAATCTGTGGGAGAATTATATGGGAACTTATTATTTTCATGGAAATTTTTGTGGAAATTCCAAAGATTTTAGCGTTTTTACCGTTAACTTTTTAAAAAAGATTCGTGCATGGTTAAATTTACAATACCAAAGCAATAAAAAAGGGCTGTTGCCCAAATTTACCACACAAGACAGCTACAGCAACCTATCCACACGTGCCAAGCGCCAGCCTCTCTATCAGGGGTCAATTCACTTTTGAATTTTTTTTTTCATTTTATTT
>NC_090725.1:10000-187476 GCF_036898095.1 Palaemon carinicauda | reverse complement strand
ATCTAAGAAGTAACCAAAGACGTTACCCAATCCCACCTCACCAGGGGTTATGGGGAAGCGACAAGAATATTATTTCATACCCGATTTACTATTATTATTAATTATTATTATTATCAATTACTATTAACTATTATTTATTATTATTTAACTATTATTATTATTATTATTATTATTATTATTAATTACTATTACCATTACCATTACCCTTACCATTATTATTATTATTATTATTATTATTATCATTATCATTATTATTATTATTATTATTATTATCATCAATTGCTAAGCTACAACCCTGGTTGAAAAAGCAGGATGCTATAGGCCTAGGGGCCCCAACAGAGAAAATAGCCCAGTGAGGAAAGGAAACAAGGAAAAAAGGGATTTTGACGAAGGAAAAATCTATTTCTGGGAAGAGGCCTGTGACGCCCGGTGAGAAAGGTCCTTCCTTTTACCTTTCCTAATATAAATCTTCCAAATATACTAGAGAAAGATAAAAGCATGGAATGCAGAGGTTACAACCCTCGCGCGAACACCTTGTAGGTGTCGTGTATTAAACAAAGGCGTGTGTAAACCACTATTCACAGGTTGTCTTCCATTTAGATAATCCCTTCATCAATGGGGAGGGCCGTGACAGGCCCTAGATAACATGGTTGAACTCCCCAACGACACCCACCACGCGCGCCCTCTAGGACATCCTTCTGCAAGAACATATGGCTTGGCAAGGAAAAAGAGGGGTGGGGTCCGTATCAAATAACCGGGAAGGGTTTCACCGGGCGTCACAGGCCTCTTCCCAGAAATAGATTTTTCCTTCGTCAAAATCCCTTTTCTGGGGGGCCTGTGACGGCCGGTGAGAATGTACCAGAGAATGCCTTCCAAGCCCAATAAATTAATAACATAATAAGGAGAAAACAAACACCATGTAAGGCAATAATATAATACTGTAAGTAAACATAAATCATAAACTAGCCATAGGCATAGGGGATGTAATGCTAAAATAATATGAGGACCAGGGATCACCTGAGTGTCCCGTCGTGAAAGGAATCAACCTTACATGTCTAAGCATATCTAAACTTTACAGGAATGATAATTACAATAACAGTTAAATCATAACAATTAAACATGGCAAAATAACTTAGGGCTAACGAACCACCCAGGAGAGTGGCGACGTGGTGTGAGAGGTGGTCAGGAGGGAGGAGAGAAGAGATGGAATAAAGAAATAATCAGAGATTAATGGGGGGAGATAAGACTCCCCGCTGCAACCGTAGGGTATTTAAAGGCCTGTAAGTTCTTTAGATAGTGGCGTTTGAAAACCATAGGAGACTTCCAACCCGTGTATTTTTTAAGGTCATCAAAGTCCATGTTCTGGAAGTAATTGATAGAGGTAGCTATTGACCGTATATCATGAGCATGGGGAAATGATTCCGGGTTAGCATGTTTAATGAAGTAGAGGATTTGTTGTCTGATACCTTGAATGGTCAAAGTACCACCTTGTTCCCTGATAAATAAGGGGCCAGACGAGCGGGTGGCAGATCTAGCTAAAAAGGTCCTGAGAGTAGTGACTGGACACAGCGAAGGATCCTGGGGAAGAGAGATGATCTTCCAAGGGGACCACCTATTTTGCGGGTCCTCATTTTTTGCTAGGAAAGCTCTGTCTGGGGTAAGCAGTACTTCGCCTGTAGGGAGGAAATCTATGTTTTCCGGGTTACGTGAGAGCGCTGCTAGTTCTGAGATTCTAGCACCTGAGGCCATAGCTGATAGAAATAACGTCTTCCTAAGCAGAGTGATATAAGAGCAGGACTCGTTGTCAGTGTCCGACGCGAGTTTGAGGACATTGTTCAGAGACCAAGAGACTTTTTGTGGCCGATCCAACGGCCGAAGCCTAGCACATGCTTTTGGAAAAGATGAGAAATAGGAATCAGCTAGATTAATGTTAAACCCAACCAGGAATATCTTCTTCAGAGCTGACTTGATGGTAGTTATAGTGCTAGCTGCCAAGCCCTTGTCAAATAAGAACCTAAAGAACGAGATGGCTAAATTCGGAGTCATACGAGTGTGGTCTGAATTCTTTAAGAAACCTGCTAATTTCTTAACAGCCGAATCATATTGACGAATTGTCGAGTCCCTTTTGTCCGCTTCGATGAAGAGAACGTTTTCCGGGTCAATGTTTGCGTCTTTATGCGCTGCAAACTTCATGAAGTCCACAAAGTTAGGGTTTTGGCTATCCTTGAGGAATCTGACACAGTCTGTGTTTGAATTACTTGGGTTAGTTTGGGGAATGGAATCCGGAAGGGTCGGAGTTTCAGCTCGAGGAGGAGAGGAAACCAACTGCTCTTTGGCCAGTGAGGTGCTACTAAGGCCACTGTCCCCCGGAAGGAGCGTAGTTTGTGCAATACTTTCATTAGAAGATTCACTGGTGGAAATAGGTAAATCTTCCTCCAATGGTTCCAATCCAGGGTTAATGCGTCTATGGCATAAGCCTGAGGGTCCATGTTTGGTGTCACATAACAAGGAAGTTTGTGATTCATCTGAGTTGCGAATAGATCTACCTGAAGGCCCGGAACCAGCCTGAGTATCCACTGGAATGAAATTATGTCCAGAGACCATTCTGATTCCAGTGGTTTCATCCTGGATAGTGAGTCCGCTATCACATTCTGGACTCCCGCTAGGTGGGTTGCTGACAAGAACCAGTTCTTTTCTGCTGCCAAGGTGAAGATAGTGACCAGGATCTGATTCAGGTTGGGCGACTTGGATCCTCCTCTGTTGATGCAGTGTACTACGGCTGTGCTGTCTGACACTACTCTGATGTGGGTCGACCTCGGAGGAGAGAGCCTCTTCAGGGTCAAGAACACTGCCATGGCTTCGAGAACATTGATGTGGAAGTGTTTCATGGCGGGTGACCAAGAGCCCTGAAACATCTGACGTTCGTAGTAACCCCCCCATCCACTCAGAGACGCGTCTGTATGAATTGTCACTTGTGGGGGTGGGAATTGAAGAGGAACCGATTTGGAAAGGTTCTTCGATTCGGACCATGGCTGTAATCTCATTTTCAAGACAGAGGGGATTTTCGAGACCTTGTCTCTTAAAGGTACTGTGGCTCTCTTTCTCCAAACTCGATTGATGTCTTTGAGTTTGGCTTTCAATAGGCGATCTGTTACTGAGGCGAATTGCAGAAGGCCGAGGATTCTTTCTAAGGCTCTTCTGGACACCTGCCTGTGTTTTAGAAAATTCTTGACCTTGGAAGCTATTTCTCTTACCTTTTTGGGAGGTAGAACCAGCTTGTGCCGTGCAAGGTCCCACTGTATGCCTAACCATTCGAAGCGGTCTGATGGAAGTAGGCGGGATTTTTGGAGATTGACCCGAAATCCCAGGTTGGCGAGAAAACGAAGTACTTTCTTCGTAGCTCTGTTGCACTCCAGGGCTGACCGAGCCCAAATAAGCCAATCGTCCAGATAAGCAACGATCTGAATCCCTTGGTTCCTGAGTTGTTCTAGCACCGTCTCTCCCAGTTTCGTGAATATCCTGGGTGCAATGTTGAAGCCGAAGGGCATGACTTTGAATGCAAAGGCTTTCCTGCCTAGACGGAAACCTAGGTAAGGAGAGAAGTTTCGAGCTATTGGTACGTGATAATAGGCGTCGGTAAGATCGATAGAGGTGGTGACGGCCCCACGGGGAAGCAGGGTACGTACCTGAGAGATGGTCAACATCCGGAACTTGTCGCAGAGGATGTAAGAATTTAGCTTTGACAAGTCCAGGACCACTCTCAATGCCGACGAGCCTTTCTTCGGAACTGTGAACAGGCGGCCTTGGAACTTCAGCGATCGAACCCGTTTGATTGCTTTTTTCTGTAGTAACTCGGTGGTGTACTCTCTCAGAATGGATGTGGGTCTCTGGAAGAAGGTCACTGGTGGAGGAGGGGAACCTTGTGACCATTTCCACCCCAAGCCTTTGGAGACTATGCTGTGAGCCCACGGACTGAAGGTCCAACGGTCTCGAAAGTGGTAAAGTCTCCCCCCTACCGGAACTATATCATTGCGAGGGAGTGAATCTAGGTTCTTTCCCTCCTCGAGAACCCCTTGTCCTAGGTCCGCCTCGTTGACGGAACTGTCCTCTAGCCCTGTAGCTACCTCTCTGGTGTCCACGAAAGGGACCTGAGGGTCCGTAGCTAGGGATGTATGCGGGTGAGGGCATCCAAACGGGGTTGGGTTGGGTACCTGGGGGAGCAGTGAGGTAGACCACCTGTTGAGGGTGTTTCGGCTGTAGAGGAGACGAAGCAGTGGGAGACTGTGAAGACGAGTGGGCAATCGACGATTGTTGGTAGTGACCTCGGCTCGTCTTGTAAGGGGCAAACCTCTGTTTCTTCCTGAAGAAGTTTTGTTTTTGCCCTTCAACCCTCTTTTTGGCAGTGAGGCCCCACCTCACTTGCAAATTTTGATTTGCTCTCGCAGCGTCTTGTAGTACCTTGTTCACCTCCTCCTGAGGAAAAAGGTTCTTACCCCAGCAGGGGGAAGCTATCAGCCTATTCGGTTCATGCCTGATCGTGGCCTCAGAAAGAACGTGCTTCCTGCAACTAACCCGAGCCGAACAAAACTCGTGTAAGTCGATTTGGAAGGACAGAGACAGGTTCTTTGTGAATACCCGGAACATGGTCTCGGTCGGGTAAAGTGAGGTTAGGGACTCCACGGAGGTAATGGAGTGGAGAGACCTAGCCAACCTATTCCGTGCCTCAAACTCAGTCTTGAGAAGAATATCTGGTAATTTAGGAAGCTTCTCGGAGAACAGATTAGAGGCACAGTCTGGGTCTAACTTCCCTACTGTGAAAGTAGCGGGGGCATCATCCCAGATAGTAACGGTACTCGGAATGAGCATGGAGGTGGGATCGGTCTCTTTAAGAGCTGGCATGGCAGAACCTTCTTTGATAGCCTGAAAAGTAAGAGCTGCCACTTTATCTGTAATAGGCAAGGTAATACCTGGAGAAGCTGTAAATATGGTGTAGGCTCCTTTGTGTGGGGTGAGCTTGGAATTAGTGCAACCCCAGTCTGACAACGTCCTGGCCCAGAAAGATTGGGCCTGCTCTTTAGGGAATATTACCGTTTCCTTCGGTACCTTGTCTAACCTAACCAAGGCATGTTCTTTCAATCGCACGAAGCCGTTGAATGGGAATTCTAGTCCCGGAGGGTAAAATTCTAAGTCCTCTAGAGGACGGGTGCCTATGCCCTCTAGAGTTATGGCACCATCAATATATGGAGCATGTAAGGCAAACCTCCAAGGGTTGTTTTTCTCGAAGGGAGGTAACTTCGATGCGTCCGGGGCTGAAGGAGGGGGCATCTGAGTTCCGGAACGGATGAGACTTGCCACCATATCTTTGAGCTCCGTCATAGCTCCTCGGTCTGCCCTAGACTGTTGAAGATATTGTTGTATCTGCTCTTTCACAATATCCCTGACCATGGCGGCGGATAAAGGGGGCTCCCGAGCTTGATCCTCTAACGAAGCCCTGGACTTAGTAGACTTTGACTTCTTAGGAGTCACGGTTTTAGGTATAGCAATATGAACATCAGGATCCTTTGAGGGTCCCGGAACCGGTGACACTGATAATGGCAAAGCTGAAGGCTTAAAGGTACGTAGTGGCTTCACCTTGGGTCGTACAGGAATGGAGGAACCTAGAGGAGAAGCCGTAGGTTTATCAAAGCCGTGAAAGGAAGTAGAAGAGGAAGGAGTGTGGGGTGAAAGGGGGTCCACCAACTCAACACCACCTACCTGCTCATCCATGGGTTCCTCGTCCAGACCTAGGTAGGGCTCGGCCTCCGTCACTAAAACCTCTTCCTCAGTTAGAATGGTTTCTCTAATCACTTCAATTAACGGGGCCGCTGTCTCCGGTGGAACTGCTGCAGTAGTAGAGCCTGGGAATAGGCGAGAAGCCATGTCTCCATCAAGAAGATAGGGTGCGCCAGCAGGCGCATTCCTCCCAAACCCTGACACCCAAGTCCGGAGAGTAGCTCTCGCCTCCCTGAGAGATTCATCATCAGCCTGAAAGAGGAGAGGGAATTAATGATGAAGTCAAAAGTGAAGTCAATATACAAAGAGCAATTAATTCTTCGCAAAGAATATTAACAGGGACACTAGAACCAACTTACCTCCTCGCTCAGGAGTAGGGCTGACAGCCCATAGCAGAGCATGCATGCCTCCGGAAACCATATCGTATAGGGGGCTTGTCCCGGTTCCCGAGAGAAGGATATGGCGCAATGGGCATGGGCCCGGCATAGATCATGGCCCATGGGATCAGTAAAGGCAGCGGAGCAGCCCCTGGCAGTGCAGCGGACTTTCTGTAAAAAGAAAGAAGACATAAGTCTGGATGTTCCTTGAGATTCTTGTCATTGACTTATGAATCAGAAACACTTAAATCTTAATTAATGTGTGAGTATGGTAGTAGCTAACACCTTAATAAAATAAGAAATTATAATAGAAAACCAGTAACCACATAGCATGAATCTCTAAACTTCATCGATATCGCACTGTTAACTCCGGTTCTGGACTCCTGCTTGATCTCTGTTTTTACCGGAGGTCCGGTAGCAAAGGCCCGTCATCGTGAAATCGTGACCGTCTCCGGTACGATAACATTATCCTCAATGAATGAGTTATCTCCAGTGAAGCCGGAGATACGATGAAAACGGGGGCCTTAACTGTGTAATTGTGATCAAACATGACAAAGGTTCGTGTGTAAAAGGCTTCAGCCGGAGTCCGAGTGCCGGATTTCACCGTTGTACTCCAAAAATCTGCTCCGGAACGATAACTAGTTCTCACCCAATGAGTATCCATTATAGCGGAGCATAACTCAAGGCGGAGCCAAGCATAACTCAAGGCGGAGCCAAGCATAACTCAAGGCGGAGCTAAGGGTGTCGATATAAAACGACCCCAATTAATGACTCATACACTAACGTACCTAATAATAGTGTTAGCTATATTAACAGTAACCACATCAATAAATCGTTTATAATATTAAACGTACTATCATCAATTCTGATACTGAGAAGAGGCCTGAATAACCCGTGATCGTATAAAAACGGAGAACGGGAAATTCACCTCTCTTACTCAAAGAAAACGAGAGAAAGGATAACTCATACCTGTAGAACAGGAAACGAGCACTCTATGCTTTCGCTCTCAAGGTTACATATTAAAAATTAACATCACACAATAAATAAGAAATTTAATAAAATTGATTGCTTTTCTTAGTAATAGTAATAACGAAGAATAACGACAACGTAACCAAAAAACAAGGATATAGTCTAAAACGAACCCTCCAGGAGGGTACAAATTAACAGACTAAATCGCTAAGCTTTAAATCGTTACTATGCTTTAAAACGCTAAGCTTTAAATCGTTACTATGCTTTAAAACGCTATCTTAAATCGCTATTCTTCGTACCAAATTGGACTTGCAAGCAAATAAATACCATAGTAAAAATTAATAATAATTAATGATAACATAAAAGGCCATAAAACGTAAGTGATATAACCTATCCGACAGAGTACCAGATGGGCAAAATTAACTAGAAAATTTACCGAAGCGAACATACCCAAAATGGCTGCCGATATCTCGGCAGGACAATCGCTTCCAAAACTAAAAACCACCATAATGGAAATAGAACAAATGCCCGGTACTGTCAAAAACTGCCAAAACAAACTATGGTACTTAACATTGGTAAGGGTGAAGTAACAACGTCAGTCATGTTGAAATAACGAGAAATTCTTCGAAAAAACACTGTGCCCAAAAAAACTATGCTTGCTTGAAGTCCAATTAAAGAAGGATGTCCTAGAGGGCGCGCGTGGTGGGTGTCGTTGGGGAGTTCAACCATGTTATCTAGGGCCTGTCACGGCCCTCCCCATTGATGAAGGGATTATCTAAATGGAAGACAACCTGTGAATAGTGGTTTACACACGCCTTTGTTTAATACACGACACCTACAAGGTGTTCGCGCGAGGGTTGTAACCTCTGCATTCCATGCTTTTATCTTTCTCTAGTATATTTGGAAGATTTATATTAGGAAAGGTAAAAGGAAGGACCTTTCTCACCGGCCGTCACAGGCCCCCCAGAAATAAAATATTTTAAGAACATTGATAACATTAAAATATATTTCCTAAATAGACTATAAAAACTTTAACAAAACAAGAGTAAGAGAAATTGGATAGAATATTGTGCCCGAGTGTACCCTCAAGCAAGAGAACTCTAACACAAGATAGTGGAAGACCATGGTACAGAGGCTATGGCACTACCCAAGGCTAGAGTACAATGGTTTGATTTTGGAGTGTCCTTCTCCTAGAAGAGTTGCTTACCCTAGCTAAAGTCTCTCTTCTACCCTTACCAAGAGGAAAGTAGCCACTGAACAATTATAGCGTCGTGTGTTAACCCCTTGGGTGAAGAAGAATTGTTTGGTTATCTCAGAGTTGTTAGGTGTATGGGGACAGAGGAGAATATGTAAAGAATAGGCCAGACAATTCAGTGTATAAGTAGGCATAGGGAAAGTGAACCGTAACAAGAGAGAAGGATCCAATATAGTACTGTCTGCCCAATCAAAAAGGACCCCATAACTCTCTAGTGGTAGTAGTATTTCACAAGGAAAACTGTTATACCTGCAGACAGTGAAGGTCAGCTTTGCAGAGCACCCTAGGAACTACTGCCCCGCAGAGAGGCAGATGATGAAGGAAAGAAAGAGCCAGTAATTCTTTCCCAATCATCCCAGGCTTATCCTTCGGTAACTCTGCTCTCACCTTCTGCTACTTGTCCGTCAAGGAGCTCAAGGTATTATAAACCCTTTATTGTGTAACCACCACTTGGGTAATGAAGATTGCCTGCATGCTCCAGTGGGTCACGTCCTGCACGAAGGGTAGGGTGAAGCTCAGAAAAACTTTCACCTTACCACTGATATGGACTGCGTCACAAAGTAGCTGTTTCTAACATTATGGGCCGATTCTGCACTGAAACGTTATGAGCTTTGGGTCACCTCTATGAGGAGGGGAGGGATTCAATGACAGGTATATGACCGTGTGTGTCCCAGTCACGAACGAAATACTTAGGAGGCTCCTTTGACCCTCCTAGGGTTAGTGAAGCATGCTGAACGTTTGAAGCGAGCTATTGTATATTCCTCATGTATGGCCTCAATTTAATCACTTGGGTGAGAAGGAAAAGGATCAATGACAGGTATATGACCCTGTGGGTCCCAGTCATAAACGAGATCCTGATGAGCCTCCTTTGACACTCCTAGGGTTGCTGAACCCTTGGGGTGACCTATTGCATCTTCCTTTTCCATTACTGGATAAAACCTCAACTCTAGGATGATAAAGGAAGATATTCCTTTTAAACAACTCCGGCCAAAGGGAGAGCTCCAGTTCTGGAAGTGTGTCATTGTACGAGTTTACGAACAAGACTGAGTCTCATGAAGGGTTGGGCAAAAATGTTTCCCCAGAAAAGGATTTTTCAGATGGAGGTTGAATGTGCTCACACAAAGATCCTGTCGCGTTAGACAGCACTGAACTAAATTCTCTTTGTAGGAGAGAATAGGGGTGGGGCAGTAACCCCATGGAGTCGTGCCTCCCGTTGCAGGGGAGGAACAGATTTAAGGGATCTGCTTCCACAACCACTTCTGAGATCCAAATTGCTGCAGGATACTGCCTAACTAGCGTAGTTCCTATCCCAGCAAAGTCGGCTCGCGAGGTAGTCCTATATTATTCGGGACAAGGGAGGAGGTAGTAGGCAAAGCAGCAACCTGGTCCTTGAGGGACCTGGCCCGTAAGCCCTTCTGTAGTAGGAACGAAGTGTAGGTGAAACTTGTATGTCGATGAGGGATGAACATCCGCAAATGTACTGGATTTGATCCAGAAACTTGGCTACCTGAATGAGGGTTCTTCGAATCTCGCAGAGGATGAAAAACTTTAGGAACCAAAGAAAACATGTTTGTGAGAAACAAACAAACTCAAAGGGCAAGGAGCATTGAGCTTTGCACTCGTGTATTATTCCAGTAATCAATGGAGGGTGCAGGTTTAAGCCCCAGAAGGAAAAACTGTGTTGAACTCCTTCAATTCTACGTGGGTGGCTACAGACGTAGTGTAAGCCCAAGGGAGAGGAGAAAATCTGTGTCATCTAATTGAGAGTACTCTGCAAAGAGAGGTTCTCAGGAGCAGCTCCCTCTCAAGAAGCTCATTATCTAAAAAAAAGTCTCCGTCAGAATGGATCGTTCCAGAGTTTTATCTTGGAAGGCAAGGTATCTAGGGCTAAACTATAGACGCTGGAAGTAGTTGCGAATTATAGCAGCAGCCTAGAGGAGAGCAAGCTTAGCGGTGATCACGAGCCTCTGAACAGCGAACGACAAGCTACTGTCGCGTGAGACAACGAACGACTAGTTGTCTACCAATCGGCGAATGATGCCATCGTTAAAAAGTCAGAGATCGTCAAGCTGATGAATCAGAGTACTGGTGAATCAGAGATCTGTTGAATCGGAGCAATGGCGACCCAGGAGCAAAGGGATCGGCAATCGGCGAGCTGGGAATTGGGGATCGGCAACCTGGTGATCGGGAATCGGCAACCTGGCAATCAGCAATCGGAGCTGTAGGTAGGTGATCGGAGATCGGAGATCAATGATAAGGGATCAGAGATCAGCGGTTGACAATCTTGGATCGGCGAGGTGACAATTGGCGATCGGCAAGCTGACAATTGGCGATCGGCAAGCTGACAATCGCCGATCGGGAAACAAACTATCGGGAAACAAACTATCGGCAATCGGCAAGTTCAAGATCGGCAAACACAGAGTTCAAGATCGGCAATCGGCAAGTTCAAGATCGGCAAACAGAGAGTTCAAGATCGGCAAACAGCGAGTTCAAGATCGGAAATCGGCGAGTTGACGATTGGCAATTGGCGATTGTTGGTGATGAGCGTTGACATTCGGCAATATGGTGATCAGTGATCTGAAAATTGGTGAACTAGAATCGATGACGATCAGCTATCGGTGAGTTGACGATTGGCAATTGGCGATTGTTGGTGATCAGCGTTGACATTCGGCAATATGGTGATCAGTGATCTGAAAATTGGTGAACTAGAATTGATGACGATCAGCTATCGGCAAGGTGGTAATCAGAGAGGTGACAATCGACGAGCTGGTAATTGGAAATTGACGTGCTGGCAATTGTAGAACTGGTGATCGGATATCGACTAGCAGGAGATCAGAAATCTGACCATTGACGAACTAAGATCAGCGATCACCAAAATAACTGATCGGCAATCTGGCACTCGCCGAACTGGAAGATTGACGTCCTTGTAAGGAAGAGTATCTGCGTCGACATCGTGGGCGCCTCGCTCGCTCGTGAGCGTGACCGACTCGCTCATGAGCGTGACCGACTCGCTCGTCAGTGTGCGCGACTCGCTCGTCAGCGTGCGCGACTCGCTCGTGAGCGTGCGCGACTCGCTCGTGAGCGTGCGCGACTCGCTCGGGATCATGAGGGACTCGCTCGAGGTCGTGAGCATCTAGCTCATGATTGTGAGCGTCTAGCTTGCGATCATGAGCAACTCGCTCGAGATTGTGAGTGTCTAGCTCATGATCGTGAACATCCAGTTCATGATCTTGACCGTCTAGTTCGTGGTCGTGAACTTCTAGCTTGTGTGAACGTCTTCTAGAAGAAGAGCTCATGACTGTGATTGTTTTCTAGAAGTGTCAAGAAGAGCGTCGAGAAAAGAAGACTCCCCTGAGAAGGAGACCAGGCTGCTACACTCGGATCGGGAGAGGCCAGGCCTCTATGCTTGGAATGGGGGAGGCCAAGCCGTTACGCTCGGAGCGGGGGAGGCTAGGCCGTTGCTCAGAGCGGGTAAGGCTAGGCCATTACGCTTGGAGTGGGGAAGGCCAAGCCGTTACGCTCGGAGCGGGGGAGGCTGGGCCGTTACGCTCGGAGCGGGGAAGGCCGGGCCGTTACGCTCGGAGCGGGGAAGGTTTCCCTGTTCTTGATGAATGCCGCACAAGCTACCAATAAAAAAACGCAACATTACCATGCAATAAAAAGAAAGAAATTTATATGTAAATAAAAAAAATTATAATGTTCAAATATATATAAAAACAATTAAGAAAAAGTCAAAGGGCAGTAAAACAGTTGGGAGGAGGAGGGAGAGGGAGAGGGAGAGAGAGAGAGAGAGAGAGAGAGAGAGAGAGAGAGAGAGAGAGAGAGAGAGAGAGAGAGAGACGTCCTGTCTACCCTCTCCAAGCCAAAAGAAACAAAGTGATCAGAATACACAAGTGTGTGTGTGTGTGTGTGTGTGTGTGTGTGTGTGTGTGTGTGTGAGAGAGGGGTGGCTGGGTACCCTGGCTCCCCCCTCTCACCCCCAACTAGTTCCATCTCACTAAAAAGTCTTATGGATAGTTTCAGCTTCGCCGCAAGTCTATCCCTATAAACAACGTAAGGTTGGTAAGTGAAGGAACCATTACATTTTTCCTAACTGTTGTATACAAACCCGAGTTCTTTACTACAGAGATACAGTAGATGCCTTTAATGAAGTGTCTACAACCTTCCCGGTAATTACCAATGGTAGCGGGGGCAAGTACCAGGTCCCCGAGTGGGCTCCCCCTCATTCATACCTTTTTCAAGGTGGGGAATGGGATGGCGGGTAAAGTATCTGTAAAAGGTCAAGGTTTGTATAGTTAGGAAAAATACAAATTACTTCCGCAAGTCTATCCCTATAAACCACTTGAGGTTGGTAAGTGAAGGAAAAAATGACATTCGTAGATAATTTGTATTTTTCCTAACCATACAAACCTTAGCTATTTACATAGGGTATTACTTTCGCCGTAGCTGAAATGGTGAGCCATTAGAATTTTAACGAGGGTCTAGTTCACCGGTGTGTGAGGGGAGAGGGGTAGCTAGCTACCCCTCCCCCCTCACACACCGGTGAACTAGTTCACTTTGCTTAGAGGTAGGATTCCCCAGGGGACAGGGATGGTGGGCAAGTTTGATTAAATAGCTAAGGTTTGTATGGTTAGGAAAAATACAAATTATCTACGAATTTGTCATTTGTTCCGTAACCGAAATACAAACCACGCTATTTAAATAGGGTGACTTAACCCTTGCGAAGGGTGGTAAGTCCCAGCCGTTACTGGCTTTTTGGCTTTTGCCCGGGGACTCAGTATCTGAGTGTGTAGAACTCAAGATAAGGAGTCCCTGCACCTCGCAAGTACCTTGCTCTGCAAGGAGCACGGCCAACGTAAGCGTGTGTGTGAAGGAATGAAGTGTGACTCGTTCTAGGAAGTTGACTTGGAGTGCATTAGATGGAATTCTAGGTTAGGACGTTCCTAATACTACCTCGTAAGGGTATGGGGGACGCGACCATATTATTTTATTACTAGGAACACAAGGAAGCATGGTTTGAGGTCAGCTGTGCAGAGAACCCAGGATGCTGCTTTTCCCAAGAGAGGGGAGGATGGAGAAAAGAATAAGGGCCAGGCATATCTTATTCATGCAGACTAACACCGGGTAACAATGCCCTCAACCTTCTGCTGCTTGTCCGTTAAGGAGCCTGAGGTTTAAACCAGCTGTTGTGCAGCCACCACAGGGCCAATAGAGAACGTATAGAGCCTCCTGTGGGTCACGCCCTGCAGGTAGTGGGCTGTGAAGGTCGTTTGACGCTTCCAAACCCCTGCTTGTAGAACCTGCGTCACCGAGTAGTTTCTCTTGAATGCTAGGGACATAGCGATGCCTCTGATATCATGTGCTCTAGGGCGACGTGATGGAGGAGGGTCTGGATTCATGGAATGGTGGATGACCCTGCAAATCCATGCTGAGATAGTGTTCTTAGTGACCCTCCTCTTCGTCCTTCTTGTGCTCACAAACAATGCTTGCCCTTGAGGAAAAATTGCAGCTGTTCTCTTGAGATAGAGCCTCAGACTCCTTACTGGGCACAGTAGGATTTGGTCTGGGTCATCTGTTACAGAACGGAGATTCAAAGTCCGGAAAGAGTCGAACCGGGAGTCCGGCACTTCTGGATTTCGAGTCTTAGCCACAAACTCAGGGACGAACCTGAATGTTACCTTTACCCATCCCCTTGAATGGGCGATGTCATACGAGAGACCATGAAGTTCGCTGACTCGCTTGGCCGAGGCCAAAGCAAGTAAGAACACCACCTTCCAAGTCAAGTGGCGATCAGAAGCCTGGTGTAATGGTTCCACGGAGGTCTCTTAAGAGACCTGAGGACTCTAACCATGCTCCCTGGAAGAGGTCTCCCTTCCAACTGAGGGCAGGTAAATTCATAACTTCGTATGAGTGGTTCCAGCGAGGGGGAAATGTCCATTCCTTTTAGCCTGAAGGCAAGACTTAAGGCTGAGTGATAGCCTTTCACTGCCGAGACTGAAAGGCGCATCTCTTCCCGCAAATACACGAGAAACTCCGCTATTGCTGGAATAGTGGCATCGAGTGGAGAGATACCCCTTCCACGACACCAACCACAGAAGACTCTCCACTTCCCCAGGGTAGACTCCTGCAGATGACTTTCGCAGGTGTCGAGAAATCCTTTCCGCAACTTGTTGCAAAAAGCCTCTCTCTGTGAGATGTTGGATAGTCTCCAGGCGTGAAGCCGCAGCGATGCTATGGCTTTGTGGGAGATGTTGGAGTGTGGTTGTTTGAGTAGCTCGTGTCGAGGAGGGAGTTCTCTCGGGAGTTCCGTCAGGAGCTGCAGAAGGCCCGGGAACCACTCTGCGTGATGCCATAGCGGAGCTACTAAGGTCATTGACAGGTCGACCAATATTCTGGTCTTGTTGAGCACCCTTCTCATCAGACAGAACGGGGGAAAGGCGTAGTACAGCGGAAGCTTGAAATTCAAGGCTGTCGCGAACGGATCCACTGTCGGGGAGCCCCACAAAGTCAGGACTTTGTTGGCAACTAGAGGATCCAAAGACCACTCGGTGCTCACTATCTGGGATGCCCTGCTCAGACTGTC
Source organism: Palaemon carinicauda (assembly GCF_036898095.1). Lineage (NCBI taxonomy): Eukaryota > Metazoa > Arthropoda > Malacostraca > Decapoda > Palaemonidae > Palaemon > Palaemon carinicauda. The sequence continues at coordinate 172,520 of NC_090725.1, read as the reverse complement.
AGCGAGCACATTCCTTATGCCCGAAAGGAAGTGAGCCAATAGTGGAAACGAGTAGACTTCAGTCCATCTCAGTATCTTTACTGCAAGATGGGATAGCTATTGTGAAAAGGTACCCCCCTGCTTGTTGATGTAAGCCACTACCGTGGTGTCGTCGCTCCTCACCACCACGGAGTGAATCACCAGATACTGCTAGAACTGTTGAAAAGTCAGAAATACGGCCTTCATCTCTAGCAGGTTTATGTGGAGGCACTTTTCTGATTCTGACCATAGGCCTGAGGTCCTGTGGTTCAGGACGTGGGCCCCCCACCCTTCTTTTGAGGCGTCCGAGAACAGCATCAAATCGGGGGAGGACGAGAAGATCCACTCCCTTCAGAGGTTTTTGTGTCACCCACCACTGAAGGTCCGTCCGTTCCGCAGGAGCCATAGGGACCAAAACGTCCGGGGAATCGTGACCTTGATTCCACTGGGACTTGGGCCGCCATTGCAGGGATCTCATCCTGAGGCGCCCATTTGGAACTAGACGGGCCAGGGAGGAAAGGTGACTGAAAAGACGTAACCTTGATTGGGCTGGGAGTTCTTTTTGTATGAGGAAAGGATCTGCAACCCTCCTCAGCCTTGCTATCCTGTCGTCTGAAGGAAAGGCTTTGTGGAGATTGGTGTCCAAGATCATGCCTAGATATACCAGTCGTTGAGATGGAGGCAGAGAAGACTTCTCGAGATTTACCATGATCACTAGATCTTGGCAAAGTCTCAGTAGCTTGTCCCAGTGTCAAAGAAGGGTTGACTCCGAGTCTGACAGGATCAGCCAGTCATCCAGATAGCAGAGGAGACGGGTGCCGATCCTGTGTGTCCACGAAGAGATCAGGGTGAACACTCCGGTGAATACCTGGGGTGCTGTGGAGACCGAAACACAGCACCTTGAACTGGTAGATTTTGTTGTCTAGGCTGAATCTTAAGTACTTCCTTGAAAACGGATGGATTGGGATCTGGAAGTACGCGTCCTTCCGATCCAGTGTACACATGAAGTCTTGTGGTCTCACTGCAAGTCTGACCGTGTCTGCTGTCTCCATGCTGAATGGAGTTTGTTTGACAAACCGGTACAGAGCTGAGAGGTCGATGACTGGTCTCCAGCCTCCAGACGCCTTCTTTACAAGAAAGTGTCGACTGAAGAAGCCTGGGGAACCGTCGATGATCTCTTAGAGAGCATCCTTCTTGAGCATGGTCTCGACTTCTACCCGAAGGGCAAGCCCCTTTGCCGATCCCTTGGCATAGGAGCTCAACGACACTGGATTCGCTGTCAGGGGAGGTAGAGATGTTGTGAACGGGATGCGATATCCCTGACTGATTATCTCCTGGCTTAGGATCTCTGTCGCCAAGAAAGTCACTTGCCGGCTAGCGAGTCTCTCGAGAGGGACTCCCTTGGTAAGCTCTTCCACAGAGTGCAACGGAAGAGCTAAGTCAGACTCCTCCATGATCTCAAAATACCTCCTCTGGTGGAGGTGGGAGGAGCTTGTTGCCAATAGTGGAATGGCTGGAAGAGGCGAGCTCGGAGAGCTGGCAGTCAACCTTATCCCTAGGCCCTCTTCGCCCCTTGGGACCAGGGCAAAACCACACTGGCCTTAGCAGGTTTCTGAGTGCCAAAGACTGGGTCCAGAACCGTGTCCTTGCCCTCACGAGGAGGAACCTCCGGGTCCTTGAACCCGTTGAGATGCCTCATCAGAGTCAAGACCTCCCAGAAGGCATGCTCTGACTCTTGCTGCTCTCCCCCTGGAGAGCTGGCAGCAAAGTCTCCCGTCCCCAAAGGCTCTACTTGGGGGGACTCTTAGAGTCCTTCGGTTTGCTCCTAGGAGGGATACGGGACTCCAACAACGAAGACAGGGCTCTTCTCGCCCCAACACGGGACGATTCTCCTGCTCGAGGTGGGGTTTCTCCCATTGGTGCAGTGGGAGAAGGCCTCACCTCAGTAGAGGAAGCGCGCTGGCGCTCGTGCGATGGGGTAAACCCAGGGGTCGCACATGAGACCGTTGAAAACACTTGCGGGTGCGTGGGCGGCCACGCAAGAGCGCAGGGGCGCTGGCGTGCAAACGCGCGGGCGAGACTTCATAGGGTGAGCAGGAATCAGATTGATTTGCAGGAACAGAATGAGGACCCGTGAGAATGTCAGCGCGCGCGCGTACGAGATTGTTGGAGCTTGAAGATCGTCGGCGCTTGTGCGCGAGAGAAGATTGACAGCGCTTAAAGATCGACAGCGCTTAAAGATCCTCGGCAGGTCAGCAGGTCTAGGAGATGGCGAACAAACTGTGGAGAGGTCCCGAACAGCAGGCTGGTCTAAACAGGAACAATCCTCCGAAGAGGAGTCTCTTTGAGTGGCCTCTCTCACGAACGAGAGAGGTGAACACTTCGTAGAAGAGACTTGAAGACACTGGTGATGGCGCCCCTTAGGGCCGTTGGATCAGCAAGCTGACCTATAAGGAGCCATCCTCTAAATAAGAGTCCTTATGAGTGGCCTCCCTCGTGAACGAGAGAGGTCACAAGACTGATCCTGCAGCTGCTCAGCCCCTTGAGCATAGCAGCAGGTGCGACCGCTCAGCCCCAAGAGCATAGCCACCTGAAGTTTTCAACGCCCTGCCTTGCAACCGCTCAGCTCCTTGAACATGGTTACTAGTGCGGTAGCTGAGCACCAAGCGCATAACCGCCCGAGGACCAAGAAAACCATCCAGGAATTATTAAGGTATGAGAAGTTCCCCCTCTGCAGGGGAAAAAACTCACACCTGGGAAGGGAACCTCCCTCGGAAGGGAAGTTACCTACCCCTGGAGGCGAACCTCCTTAGCGTTCTAAGATGAACTAAGAGCTGACAGTTGTCACGGGAGAACTTCTAAGAGAAGGGAACACGACCATGACGATGTCCTAGAGAGACGGCAGCAACAGCAGACTCCCCAGGCACCAACAAGACAGCTCTGCTTCGTTGGCACACTTTAGGCAAACGAAGAAAAACTGCATAGTTAACTGGGAAAATAAAATAAATAATTAGTTAACAGAAATTCCCCCGGGAGGAGCTCTGAAGAGAAAACCCCGAGGGAATAGAAACGAAAGTTACAAATTTAGTATGCGCCCTTCTCCCCCACTGACATTCACGGGAGAAGGGGGAGGGCGGAGAACTGTAACAAAAAGAGAATTATAACAATTATAATTATGTAATTCATCTAAGAATGTTCACAAACAGTAAGAACCACTGACCCCCAAAGGGAAGTGTTCTCCAAGAATGCTGGCAAGTTAAAAAAGAATTTAGATTTATTAAAAATAATTGAGATAAGTAAACGGAATAGCAACCCGACCCGCACGGGAAAGAAGCTTCCGTAATAGTACGTAGTAGTAGTAAAAGGGTGAACGACCTCAAGTAGAGAGAGAGACCGTAGTCAATCTAAACTCCCACGTTCCCTTCGCTGAGAATCCAAGTTCCCCGTAGGGAAGGAGGAACAGCGGAGAAAACAGATGAATGAAGAAAGTCCAGCGATGACGATTCCCCACAGCGGCCGAATTATCGGAAGCCGAAGGAACGACCGAAGGACCAAGGGAGGGGCCACGCCCCATGACGTTAAACCGTGGTGGCCTGGTACTACGCCTGACATTGTCGTACACTACACACACAGCACAAACACTGAAAAGGAAACTTACTATATTTCTATACACAAATATATATATATATATAAACACAAAATTTTTACTGTACATATATATTAAGTATAAGAAAAAGTAAAAGACAAAAACCATTAATGGCTGCCAAAGCGAGGGTGGGAGCAGACACGTCTGCCCATCACCCGAGCCAAAAGTAAAGTGAACTAGTTCACCAGTGTGTGAGGGGGGAGGGGTAGCTAGCTACCCCTCCCCTACCCCCTCGCTAGTTAGGGGGTAGCAAACCCTCGAATTTCGCTAGTTAGGGGGTAGCAAACCCTCGTTAAAATTCTAATGGCTAGCCATTTCAGCTACGCTGTAAGTAATACCCTACTTAAATAGCGTGGTTTGTATTTCGGTTACGGAACAATTGCATTTTTCCTAACTACAGTACTGTACTGTATACAAATCAGAGTTCTTTACTAAGGAGATACAGTAGATACTCTTAATGAAGTGTCTACACCCTTCCCGGTAATTACCAATGGTAGCGAGGGCAAGTACCGTATCCCCGAGTGGGCCCCCCTCATTCATACCTTTTTAAACGTGGAGAACAGGATGGCGGGTAAAGTACAGTATCTGTAAAAAGTTAAGCTTTGTATAGTTAGGAAAAATGCAAATTACTTCCAAATTTGTTACTTGTTCCTACACAAATACAAACCATTCCCTCTTTACAGTGAAGACTCGCCTCTTGGGTGGGTGGAAATCTTTTCAACTGGGTGAAACTTTCGACCCAAGATCACTACATACAAGCATGATGCGAGGGGTGAGCGCCCTGACAACTCGTAAACCAATAGCCTAAGAATACCAGTGGGTTAACAACCTGTGCTGAAGTGATTATGAACATAAGAATGTAACTAAGGTTGTCATGGTCTATGTACAATTTACTGGTTTGTGAATATATAAAAATGGGACCAGATGTTCCAATTCCCCTTCATAAGAAGATTGGGTGCATAACAGGGAATATAAAAAAATATTCAATATAGGGCATACCTGCAGTCGAAGAGATGCAGCTAACAGGGCCATTGGATGCTGTATCCCAAAAGTGGAAAGATTAAAGAAAAAGGCCAGTCAGGTCCTTTTAAGTCCTCCCAGACTAACACTGTGACCTCTGTACTCGAACGACTGCTAATAGTCCTCTCGGACGAGTGTGTTTGCTGAACACGCTCAACGCTAGGATGGGCCGCTTTATCCTCACCCTTCTGAACTCACCGACTCTTCAGGGATCATTGGCACATATCACCCACTCTCGGGTAGGGGGGCTTGTCTCATCAGCTTCATTGCAGAGTTCCTTGCTAGACTTACCCCAGAGGAGCTAAGGTAGCTAATCAACTCGCTGTGCAGCTAACACAGGGCCTGTCCAGATAGCGTCCTGTGTGTACGGCTTGCAGGTGGTGGGTAATAAACGTAGACTGACCCTTCAATAGCCACATTGGATGTACTGTACTTGGATCACAGAAAAGTTATTTTTGAATCAACCAATGCTGAAAAGCGAGTGCTTGATTCGTGGGCAAAATCCTAGAGTTCATCTAAGTAGCGTCTGAGAGCTTTTATAGTACGGTGCAGTACACAAAAGCAGACAACCAGGATTGTTGGTTCTGAATTTGAGTTAGCTACAAATTCAGGAATGAAGCTGATGAGACTTACCCCCAATAGCTGAAAATGAGCGATATCTGCCAACAATTGCCGAAGGGTCGGCGAGCTCAGAGGGGTGAGAATGAAGGTGCCTATACTAGCATTCAGCGAGTTCCACGAATGCACATCTGAGAAGAGGGCATGGTGGTGAAGTGTTCTTGTGAGCAATATCTTGCAGATCCTCAAATAAAAATCTGCTGGTGCCAAAGGTGTAAGCCAGCTCCTTTTGCTACTATATTAGTGCCCTGCCTGTCAACTCAAAATAGATGATCTGTTGGTGCCAAAGGTGTAAGCCAGTTCCCTTTGCTACCATATTAGCACCCTGCCTGTTATAGCCCCTGGGAATTTAGTCAAATAGAAGATGATCTGCTGGTGACAAAAGATTAGGCCAGCACCCTTTGATACCATATTAGCAACCGGCCTATTGTAGCCCTTGGAAAATACACTAAATGCATTGCCTATAATAATGCAGTACTGACCTGAGCACCTGCTCAGGTCTGTATTTTTACAATTCATTTACATACTTCCCCCCCCCCAACCCATTAAGCGGTGTTAGATATATCACTCCTGTGGGCAGAAAGGTGAGGAAATATGACTTGTGAACGTTTGCTATGTCGTGCCACTCTCTTAAAAATGTGCGAACCCTTAGTAGTCCATCTAGTGTAGTTCTACATAGAGAACAATCTAGAGAAGGAGCTACTAAAATAGCATGAAATAGCTAAGTAGATTAACAAAAACAAGTACAGGTGGAAAACGTTCCAAAGATGTTTGTAACGTGTTGCGTGTAAACATTCCAGAGCTGCTCATCTCAGGGTGTAAATCCAACGTTTGCTCACCTACAGCAAAAGAGACAAGAGCTAAAAAAGATCACAATCAAGGATTGTTTAAGAAGAAAACTCATCAGTACAGTACTCAACTACAGTACTGTAGTTTCTTTATCCTCAATGAAAGGCTGGTTAACCCTGATTCTTCCAATGGAAAAGAAAAGAATAGTAGGAGTATTCACTGAACCTCCAGCTAGAGACTTTTTTGACTGGCCAGTCAAAAGCCCGTCAAAAAGGGTTGCGCGGGGGAGAGACTAACATCCACTATCCAAAAACCCAAACGCAAAAGCGACGAGATAACACAGGTGGATGTGTGTGTGTGTAACCAGGGTAGCTGGTACTATCCCCTAACACCCCACTAACTAGCGGTGGGGTGGTTATACCTCGTTAAAAGTCTTATAGTCTTCCAAATTTGCTGAAAGTATATTATCTAATAAAGAGCAAAATGGTTTGTATTAGTGCTGGAACAATCAAAGTTCATGTTTTTACTCTTATTCTTTGGAAATTTTTAATACAGTACTGTACAGTATTATTGCCCCAAGTCTAATTCAAAATTTCATCTCTAACCTTGCACTTTTTCACATAGAAGCAGTATTTGGCAATTTCTTGTTTTGACTCGCATTGGTTGACGTCACACACAATTGCATACAGTTATGCTCACAACTGTGCTACCACTACACTCCGAGCGTCGTAACTTAGATTGTCGTTAAACAAACACCAGACCTCTCAAAAAAAAAAGTCGTAACTCTTATTGTTGTTAAACGAAGCATCGTCGCTAAATGAGGAGTACCTAAATAGGTAGTGAAGGGTCAAAATTAATGAGAAAAGCATCAATTAACAGACACCCATATATCTGGAAAGCTCAACGATGCTCAAAATTCCAACTTTAGTGAACATCTTTCCTCAATAGATAAGTCATCGGTTCCAGAACAGCTGCTGCATTAATCAGAAACTTTGTGTAGAAGTTGAGCATTACTAAACTTTTCAACTGTGTAATATGACTTAGGCTCAGGAGCATTTATAAGAGCATAGAGCTTCTCCTTAGTAGGCCTTAATCCAGTTGAGTCAATAGTTTAACACAAATACCAAACTCTATCAACACCCATGTAGCAAAAAAAGTCATCAATTTTAGGTAACAGGTATACTGTAACCTGAGTACTGTAGCTTGGTTAACAGTTAACCGATAATCACCACAAATGCATACGTTATCATCACCCTTGAGTACAGGTACAATTGGGGCAGCCCAATTAGTGTGTGCCACAAGCTGAATATTATCTTGCTCCAACAACTTATCATAAGCAGCATTAACCTTAGCACACATAGCCTAGGGAACATTACGAGCCTTAAAATATTCAGGCAATATAGACTCCTTTAAATTAAAAGAAACTTCTATACCTTTAAAAGTACCTAGTTCCTCTTTAAACCTATTAGGAAACTTGCACACCATTGCCTTATCGGTCATAGCATGGACTGAACTATCAGCTAGACTTAGGCTAATATGTAGGACAATTTTTTTTATGATGATTCCTTACAGAAATCCATAATGTTTTCTTATGGTGGGTTGACTAACATCAGTTTAAGTACTTGGAGTCTGTTGTTGCAGCAAATGGTGGAGTGGAAGCAATGTAAATCCATGTGAATGAATGATTTAAGAGTTAGGGCCAGTGAAGAGCGTGGTAACATCTCCAGGAGGGAACTTAAGGGAAGCACATCAATCTATTTCGAAATTTCGTGTAATTTTGTTTATTTCGGCAATTGATTATGATGGAAATGCTCACCGTTCAGTGTAAAGCTATTGTTACTCATGTGAAATTAAAAAATAATAGCAAAGTAATGCCTCTAAGGTCAGATTCTGACTTAGTTTTCAGGAAAGGCCAGCACATTTTCTACTACAAAGCTTCAGTAAAGATGGCCTAGACAAAAAAGAAAAATGTAATTTTCCTTAGTAAAATAAATTTTTGAATATACTTACCCGATGATTATATAGCTGTCAGCTCTGCTGCCCGACAGAAAAAACCTACGGGCGGAATACGCCAGCGATCGCTATACAGGTGGGGGTGTACATCAACAGCGCCATCTGTCAAGTAGGTACTCAAGTACTCGATGTCAACATCGAACCAATTTTCTCCTCTGTCCACTGGGTCTCTATTGGGGAGGAAGGGTGGGTCCTTTAATTTATGATCATCGGGTAAGTATATTCAAAAATTTATTTTACTAAGGAAAATAACATTTTTCAATATTAAAATTACCCGATGATCATATAGCTGATTCACACCCAGGGGGGTGGCTAGAGACCAGCATGACATGTTGACATTATTATGAGCTAAGTATTCCGTATTTCATTTTAGCAGTTATTCAAAATAACAAGCATAAAATAAATAAGTACCTGGTAAGGAAGACGACTTGAACAATTACTCTGCCTTTTTAAGTACGTCTTCCTTACTGAGCCTCGCGATCCTCATAGGATGCTGAGCGACTCCTAGGAGCTGAAGTATGAAGGGTTGCAACCCATACTAAAGGTCCTCATCAAAACCTCTAATCTAGGCGCTTCTCAAGAAATGATTTTGACCACCCGCCAAATCAAGTAGGATGCGAAAGGCTTTTTAGCCTTCCGGACAACCCAAAAATATTTCAAGAGAAAGATTAAAAAGGTTCTGGAATTAGGGAATTGTAGTGGTGGAGCCCCCACCAATACTGCACTCGTTGCTACGAATGGTCCCAGAGTGTAGCAGTTCTCGTAAAGAGACTGGACATTCTTAGGATAAAAGACACGAACACTGATTTGCTTTTCCAATAGGTTGCGTCGAATATACTTTGCAGAGATCTATTTTGTTTAAAGGCCACGGAAGTTGTGACAGCTCCAACTTCGTGTGTCCTTACCTTCAGCCAAGCTTGGTCTTCCTCATTCAGAAGGGAATGAGCTTCTCGTATTAACAGTCTGATAAAATAGGATAAAGAATTCTCTGACATATGCAAAGATGGATTCTTAACTGAACACCATAAAGCTTCAGACGGGCCTCGTAAAGGTTTTTAAAATAGAACTTAAGAGCTCTTACAGGACATAATACTCTTTCTAGTTCATTTCCAACCATACGATAAGTTTGGAATATCGAACGATATTGGTCAAGGCCGAGAAGGCAGCTCGTGTTTGGCTAGAAAACCAAGTTGTAGAACATGTAGCCGTTTCGGATGAGAATCCGATGTTCTTGCTGAAGGCATGAATCTCACTGACTCTTTTAGCTGTGGTTAAGCATATCAGGAAAAGTCTTAAAGGCGAGATCTTTCAGGGAGGCTGATAGAAGTGGTTCGAACCTGTCTGACATAAGGAATCTTAGAACCACGTCTAAATTCCAACCAGGTGTAACCAAACGACGCTCCTTCGTGGTCTCAAAAGACTTAAGGAGGTCCTGTAGATCTTTATTGTTGGAAAGATCTAAGCCTCTGTGACGGAAGACTGATGCCAACATGCTTCTGTAACCCTTGATAGTGGGAGCTGAAAGAGATCGTTCTTTCCTCAGATATAAGAGGAAGTTAGCTATTTGAGTTACAGAGGTACTGGTCGAGGATACGGATACTGACTTGCACCAGTTTCGGAAGATTTCCCACTTCGATTGGTAGACTCTAAGGGTGGATGTTCTCCTTGCTCTAGCAATCGCTCTGGTTGCCTCCTTCGAAAAACCTCTAGTTCTCGAGAGTCTTTCGATAGTCTGAAGGCAGTCAGACGAAGAGCGTGGAGGTCTTGGAGTACCTTCTTACGCGTGGCAGACGTAGCAGGTCCACCCTTAGGGGAAGTGTTCTGGGAACGTCTACTAGCCATCGAAGTACCTCGGTGAGTTATTCTCTCGCGGGCCAGAGGGAAGCAACTAGCGTCAACTTGTCCCTTCGTGAGAGGCGAACTTCTGCAGTACCTTGTTGACAATCTAGAACAGAGGGAATGCATATAGATCTAGATGTGACCAATCTAGTAGAAAGGCATCTATATGAACTACTGCTGGGTCCGGGATAGGTGAGCAAAGTATTGGGAGCCTCTTGGTCATCGAGGTTGCGAAGAGATCTATGGTTGGCTGGCCCCAGGTGGCCCAAAGTCTCTTGCATACATCCTTGTGGAGGGTCCAATATGTTGGAATTATTTGTCCCTTCCTACTGAGACAATCTGCTATGACATTCAAGTTGCCTAGGATGAACCTCGTAACTAGAGAAAAGTCTAGACCTGTTGAAAAGGAGAGGAGGTCTCTTGCGAACTCGTACCATGTCAGAGAGTAGGTCCCTCCTTGCTTGGAGATGTACGTCAAAGCAGGGTGTTGTCCGTGTTCACCTCCACCACTTTGCCTTGAAGGAGAGACCTGAAGCTTTTCCAGGCCAGACGTACTGTCAGAAGCTTCTTGCAGTTGAAATGCATTGTCCTTTGACTCGAGTTCCATAATCCCGAGCATTCCCTACCGCCTAATGTCGCACCCCAGCCTACGTCCGATGCGTCCGAGAAGAGAACGTGGTTGGGAGTCTGAACAGTCAGGGGAAGACCCTTTCAAAGGTTGATAAAGTCCTTTCACCAAGTCAGACCAGACTTTATCTTTCCGGAAACCAGGATCGAGACCGCTTCTAACGTCTTGTCCTTTTCCAGTGAAAAGCTAGATGATACAGAAGAGGACGGAGGTGTAGTCTTCCAAGTGACACAAAATGAACCACGGATGAGTGTCCTAACCAGACTTATCCACAGCCTGACAGGGCAGTGTTCCTTCTTCAGTATCTTCTGGATGGATAGCAGGGCTGGGGGTTGATCGTCTTGTTCAGCAATGTCCTCATCAGAGGGTTCCTCATCCGAAACTGATGAGGAAACGGCAACGGAGTGGGCAACGTCTGACTCGCTGAATCCGATCGCACTCGTGGATGCGTGACGGAGCCGGACACAAGATCATGGTACTGCTGCACAGTCTGTGAACTGTCAACCATGGGGACGCGAGGAAGTACAGCGTCAACCCGAAACTGTCTAGACTGTCTGGGTTGTGCAGTCAACCCCCTACCGGGTTGCTGAGGTTGCCGCACTGCGTCACAACAAGTCACCTCTGCTGGTTGTTGAACGTCTTCCTAGTGACACACTGAACGTCCACAACCACCTCCGAGAGTAGCTTAACGTCAACGTGCGACTGGCAACCCACACTGGGTCGCACCGGTGGAGGAACCATCTCAACTGGCGGACGTGAGTAGGATACCTCAGCGTCAACAGGGCGTACAACCAACCGGTAGGAAGGTTGTTGGCTAGGACGTTCTTCTCCATAAAAAATCCTCTATCAAGGACACAAGCTTGGACTGCATGTCTTGCAACAAAGCCCATTAGGGTCTATGGGAGCAGGTGTGGCAACAGACGGGGTTAGCGACTGAAGCGGAACCATTTACCATCCCTGGAAGCCTTGTTATGCTTTAATGAAAGTCCATAGGAGGCTGAGCAGCTTAAGGCTCCTCTCCAAATGACAGAGTCCTCAAAGGAATATCAGAAGGAGGGAGAACAGCACTTTCTCATCTACAGGAACCATGTCCGAGAAAAGCTAGGTTATCTCAGTGAGGGTCTCACTGGTGCATAAGCAGCAGACCAGAAGGCAACGTTATGTAACTGCTTGACAGTCTGTGCACTGTCAAAAACTGAACTGTCAACCACAACAGGTGCGTGAGGACATACAGCACTGGTGCATTAGCAGCAGACCAGAAGGCAAAGTTATGTAACTGCCTGACAGTCTGTGAACTGTCAAAAAAATGAACTGTTAACCACAACAGGTGCGTGAGGACATACAGCCCTGGTGCATAAGTAGCAGACCAGAAGGCAAATCATGTAACTGCTTGACAGTCTGTGAGCTGGCAACAACCAAAGCTGTGTGGGGAAGCCTCAACTCCTGACTGACTAGTCTGCTGCGGGCGAGTGGCGGTAACCACAGTGGGTTGCGGAGGCTGACACACCGTGTCAAAACACGGCAGCTTGTGGAAGCTCACGCACGGCAACGGAGTGCTCCGTGTGTCTGTGGGAGTCAGCATGCGTCTGGCAGGGTCGACTGCGCATGGGTGGAGGAGCTCTCACAACAAGAGTGTGGGCGCAGGCAGACATGCTGGGAGCACAACCGTGGCAGGTTGTAGGCAAACGGGTGCATCGTCAACCCTCTCCGAAGTCGGAGAGTGGGAGCAGGCAACAACCAAAGCGGAGTGGTGGTGCATGGTGGGGACTGCCGTGGGTTGCGGAAACTAACGCATCGCGTCAAAACACGGCAGCTTGACTCCACCTTCCCACTGCTGATGCGGTAGCTCACGCATGTTAACGGAGGGAGCCACACGTCGGCTAACGTTAACATGCGTCTGGCAGGGTCGATTGCGCATCGGAGCTGGAGCTCTCCGCAGCCGGAGTGTGGGAGCAGGCAGCCTCAGCATGAGCTGGGCGCACAACCGTGGCAGGTTGTAGGCTAACGAGAGCTATGTCAACCTTCTCCGCACGAAACTCCTGCATAACCGCAGCTAACTGAGTCTGCATAGACTGCAGTAAAGACCACTTAGGGTCTACAAAAAACGGCAACAGACGGAGCTAATGTCCGTTGTGACTGAGGGTCTAAAACAGCTGGTGCGGCAACAGACGGAGTTACTGCCTGTTGCGGTACCACCTTGCCTCTCTTAGGGGGTGTGCAGTCGTCGGATGACTGCAGCGAGTCCGAACTGACCCAGTGGCTACACCTAGGCCGTTGGACTTGCGCGGAAGGGACCGACTTGCACTTAAAAGCTGCAAGATGTGGTCCATGGTTTCTTACGAGAAACCTCTTCCGCAAACGAGGAATAAATGGGCTCTCTCGTCTTTGTGTGGGTGGGGCGATCTCACGTCGGCTAACGTGTGTAGATACGCCCGAAACCACGGAGGGAAAAACGTCTGTTCGTCGATCAAGGCCTGTGGAACCCATAAGTCGTTCGACATTACTTCTCCCCTGGGCTTGGGAGCTTGTAAGAGGTCCCGGACTAGGTGAACAACTGGCACGAACAGACGAACCCTCGGACGCAACACTGTAACACTTTGCGCATATCACTTTATCACTTTTGATTTTCTGTTTGCACTTATTTCACTGAAATCGAAACTTTAACTGATTTCTACCTGAAACACGCAATCCTATCCTTCATTAAAAGGTAGTAATTGCGAAAACAGTTTTACAATGCAACAGAAAAACATAAATAAAGATAAAGAATTCAGTGGCTGGAAAAGAGACTAAACACTAGATCAAATAAACTACGTTTACAATCTCTCACCGCATAAAGCCTGGGAACAAGAATAAAACCCTAGAAACGTTTTACCTTCTTCCCCTACAGCGACTTGGGAGAAGAGTAAAAAACGAGAACAACGTTACCCGCTTGAACGAAACGTTTATTCTCCTCTCTCTCCCTCCGTCTCTATCTCTCTCTCTCTTCTCTCTTGATTTAGCACCTGAGAGAAGAGCCCAATTATAAATCGTTAAAACATGTTATTTGCTAAAGGAAAAAAACTGAAAGGTTTCCCAAATAAAAAGTTCCTTTATTTAGAATTAAAACCATTTAAGCTAAGAAAGAATGAACGAAACGCTAGAATCGGTTTACTCTTACTGCAAAGTGAAACCGTGATACACTCTCTCTCTATCGTAACGATAGAGCGCATGTTGAACGTTCTGAACGTCAACAACTGCGGAGACTAAAAAACTAAACGTTAGTTCATCTTTGAAAACAGTACGAGACTATCAAAGAAATTCTTTCATAAACATTAAAATTAAAAAAGTATTAAATTCTTAAAAGGTTAAATACGATATAGAGGGCTCAATGTTAATTAACTTCGGTTCCAAGTAAGGACCGCCTACTATTAGGAAAGGTCGCATATAAACAAACATAAAAAAAAAAAAAAAATTTTTTTTTTAAAAGTTTATAATAAATGGAAAGTTAATCGAAGAGGCCTATAAAGGCGGAGAGATATAAAATAAAAAGATCTAAAACTTGTTAAGCAAAATAACCAAAAACCTAAACACACTTCCGTCTAAGGGAAGGGTCGGCCATTTAAAAGTGAAAGAGAGTCCATACTCTCTTTGTCACCATAATTAAATCTATCCAAAACGAGTTCAAGTTTTGAAATGAAGATAAAACCCCTGCATAGCGAAAGCTCAAAACTGGAATAGTGTACTTCACCAAATCGTCGTGAAAACAACTCCAGTTAGGGACGGCGTATTTAGTAGGTCTTGCCATTGGCACGACAGAGAGAAAATTGGTTCGATGTTGACATCGAGTACTTGAGTACCTACTTGACAGATGGCGCTGTTGATGTACACTCCCACCTGTATAGCGATCGCTGGCGTATTCCGCCCGTAGGTTTTTTCTGTCGGGCAGCAGAGCTGACAGCTATATGATCATCGGGTAAGTTTAATATTGAAAAAAAAAAGTTGACAGTGTTAATCATAAGATAAGGATTTATTTGAGATTTACTTGATCATAATGTAAGGATTTATTTGTTATTTACTTTATCATAGAGGATCTACTTGTAATTTACTTTATCATAATGTAAGGATTTATTTGTGATTTACTTTATCATAGAGGATCTACTTGTGATTTACTTTATCATAGAGGATCTACTTGCGATTTACTTTATCATAGAGGATCTACTTGTGATTTACTTTAGCATAATGTAAGGGTTTGTTTGTGATTTACTTAATCATAATGTAAGGATTTATTTGTGATTTACTTTATCATAATGTAGGGATTTATTTGTGATTTAGTTTGTGACCTGGGAACGGGGTCCGACAACTAGATGTGACCTGGGAAGGGGGATCCGGCAGTCTGGCCCCCGGCTAGGGGTTGTGACTTGGGAACTAGTAAATTAGATTAGGTGGGTTTGATAGGTTTAGTACCCTTTTACAAATATTGAAAGTTGAGTAATCACATTTTGGCCTGTTTTCAGCCATTTACATGAACCATATATTTCTTCAACTGGATATCTTGGGCTTATTTTGCATTACTGACCATTTTTATTTCTCTAAGTCACTTGTTTATGACATTTTCCCACACAAACCCCACCCCCATTTTCCCACTGGGTTCCCCCCATAATTGTCTTTATATATTGGGGTCCATAATCTCATGAACGGGTGGTATGCCCCATTTTTCATGGTCAGAAATGCATAGAACACAAGATAACGAGTAGGAAAAATATATGGTTCAGGTATTTTACTAAAAATTAAAGTATCACATATTTACCCCAAAAAAATTTCAAACTTGGCTTGGCCCAGAGTCGGGGCACTACATTAGAAAAATTCCTAGTGGGCAATATTCGGGGTCTATACCCCAAGGCAGCTCAAAGCAAGATATCATTCATAAGAGAGCTGGCCTGGGAGGAGGACTTTATGTTCATTGCCCTCACTGAAACCCACCTATCTGAAGGAATAAAGGAGCCTGAAATACACATCAGAAACTACACCTCCTTCCGGACAGATAGGAAAGGAAGAACACATGGCGGCACAATCATTTACTTGAGGGATGACATTGCTCCAAACTCAATACCCCTCTTGTCATACTCAGACGGCCAAATTGAACTGCAAGCCATACAAATCCAGCAACATAATATGATGATTATCAACTGCTACCATCCACCTGGCAGCTGTTCTAGAAACTTCAGTAATGCCATGGAAGCTCTCAGTCGCCTACTAGACTCCCTGCCAGTTCCTACACCTGACGTCATCCTCACTGGAGACTTCAACTTTCCCTTTCTGAAGTGGCCCGAAGGAACCCAAACTGGGAGCACCCTCGCTGATAAGTCTCAAGCCGAACTGCTCCTGTCCATTACGAACTCCTCCTTTCTCATTCAGATGGTGTCCATACCAACCAGGGGAAATAATGTACTTGACCTATTTTTCACCAATAACAGTGATGCAATTAACTACGTCTCGGCTGAAAGGACCATCTTCTCTGACCATAATCTCCTCAAGATACACACTACGTACAACAAATCACATTCCCCTGAAATGGCTACACCAACAGAGAAGAACCCTTTCTCCAAACTAAACCTTTTCAGCAGCCAAGTGAATTGGGATCTCCTAAATGCCCAACTACAGTGCACTGACTGGGAGTCAGAACTCCATGTTGGCAACCCTGAGGTAATGCTGAATGACTTTCTAAAAACCATACTCAGTGCCTGTGAAGGTAATGTGCCAACAAGAAAACTGCCAGCCACCAGAAGTAGTCACATACCAAGGGACAGAAAAGTGCTTATGAGGCGACGGGCGAACTTAAATAGACAAATGCAAACAACAAAGAGTGACACCCGGAAATACTCTCTGCAAACTAAGATCTCGCATATAGAAAATGAACTCAAAGATTCACACGAGAAGCAACGTGACTGGGAAGAAACGCAGGCAGTGTGCAACATCAAGGCCAACCCTAAATTTTTCTTTTAGTACTGCAAGAAATTCTCGAAAACGCAAGTCAAGGTTGGACCACTTCAGGCAGGAAATGGGATGATGTCAAACACCCCTGAGGAAACATGCCAGATTCTCTCCCAGCAGTATACCAGAGTCTTCTCGCATCCTACACCTGCCAAGATTGTTCTCGAACCTGCCGAGTTCTTTAAGGTGCACACCCAACATCACTTGACTCTTGTGAACATCCCTTTCACCATAACTGATGTACAGGAAGCGATCAGTGAACTAAAAATCAACTCTGCTGCTGGACCAGATGGTGTGCCATCCATCCTTTTACTAAGATGCAAGGAAGCTCTGGCGCTTCCTCTCTACAAATTCTGGCGCTGCTCCCTGGACACTGGCATTATACCATCAATATTAAAAGAGGCCATCATCTCCCCAATCCACAAAGGGGGAGATAGAAGCCAGGCCAAAAACTACAGGCCAGTGGCCCTCACCTCCCACCTTATCAAAGTATTTGAGAAAATATTAAGAAACAAGATCATTATCCACCTTGAAGAAAACAGCTTGATGAGTAACTCTCAGCATGGCTTTCGTAAAGGAAGGTCTTGTCTCTCCAACCTCTTGGCCCACTATGAGTGGCTGCTCCAGGGCCTTGCTGAAGGCAAAAATGAAGACGTGGTCTACTTAGACTTTGCTAAGGCCTTCGACCGAGTGGACCACGGCATCCTTCTCCACAAGCTGAGGGCCATGGGGATAGCAGGGAAGCTGGGTGTGTGGCTGCACAGCTTCCTTACCAACAGGACTCAGGCAGTAGCTGTTGACGGCCACAAGTCACAGCCTGAGAAAGTCAGCAGCGGAGTCCCCCAAGGCTCTGTTCTTGGCCCCCTACTCTTCCTGGTCCTGATGGCCGACATTGAAAAGACAGTCACGGGCTCCTTCCTGTCCTCCTTTGCTGACGACACTACCCTAAGCCACAGGATCAGTACGTCTGAGGATGTTGTCCAGCTGCAGGCAAACATCCAGAGGGTCTTCCACTGGGCTGACACAAACAACATGCAATTCAATGAGGATAAATTTGAAATAATGAGACTGGGGCCCAATACTGAACTCATCCACTCCACCGAGTTACTTACAAAAACACAGCAGCCAATCCCACCAAGCAATGCAGTCAAGTGCCTTGGCGTCCTCATGGACAATGATGCCACCTTCCAGCAGCACATCAAGGACACCGCCACTAGGGCCAGGCGCATGGTTGGCTGGGTTCTGCGTACCTTCCATTCAAGGGAGCTAGAGGTCATGCTGACACTGTGGAAGACCCTCATACAGCCAATCCCTGACTACTGCAGCCAACTGTGGTCTCCCCATAAACAGGGGGACATACAGGAGCTAGAGTCAGTCCAGAGGAGTTTCACAAGATCAATTAAAGGAATGAGGGACCTCAACTATTGGCAGCGCCTGCAAAAGCTGGGACTCTACTCTCAACAGAGAAGAAGAGAGAGATATAGAATAATATACACCTGGAAAATCTTGGAGAGGCAGGTGCCTAACCCTACCCCTGACTTACTGAGGGCACGTGAAAGTGAGCGTTCTGGGCGCTCATGTGTAAGACAAAGCCTCTCCTCCAGGACACCAGGGAGGATAAAAACCCTCCTTGCCTCCAGCCTCACCCACAATGGCCCCAGACTGTTCAATACACTGCCGAGAAATGTCAGAGACACCACAGGCTGCTCGGTCGCCAAATTCAAGAAAGCACTTGACACCTTCCTGTAGACGCTGCCAGATGAGCCTCCTGTGCCAGGCTACACAGCGTGCTGCAGGGCAGCCTCAAACTCTGTGCCAGACCAGATCACCCTCATGAAGAAGGACTCACGGACTGGCGTCAGCGGTGGACCACCACAGCTGTGAGGAAGACCCTCTAAATTCGACCAAGTATACCAAGTAAGTATACCAAGTAACTTTGTGGGTTCCGTCAATCATATAAAAAAAAAAAAAGTTCTCATAATACAAAAAAGGTACCATAATCAAAACAAGAGTAACAGAATTGAAACAAACAGTTAAAACAATGGAGCCTTTATATCCAAGGACTTCCAGACGCATAGAAAATATGACTTTTTTCATCACAATTTCTATGGAGTTGTTCTAAACAGTGTTCATCATACCTCAAATACTTCCTTAATGGCCCTAATGATGTATTAGTTTTTGCTCTGCTGTATGCTCGCTTAACTCACGATTAATCATTATCTCATGCATCAGCCCAATGAGATATTGTTTCCCTGTTAATATGAATTATACAAAATTAAAGAGGGCGAGTCATACCTTTGCACCCCAGTCTTTGTTCTAACATTGATTTGGCTTACTTTTTCAGAGGTCAGACTTTATAATCTACGTCAGAAGCACCACCTATCCATGTTTTCCTTAACTAACAGATGGAAGGAGGCTCATGTCCCCTGTGTAAGATGACAATTAGAGCTAAATAGATTTTTTACAATAAAATCTGTAACTTACTTTATAGAGATTTCCGCCAGTAGTATATGGGATTCAAATTAGTGTCTTTGCAAAGATCTATTCAATTATGTAAGTTTCAATCAACTAACTAATACTGCACTGTTCTATAATGAAAAGCAAATATCGTGGTATACCACCTGCTTGGAACTTCTGATGCACACCCATCCGCAACCTTAAAAGCAAACTGTAATGAGGTCCTGCATAGGTTAGGTGAACTACACTGCTGCTAAGAATCATTATGGGTACATAAATACTGATATAGTACATGCCATAGGCTAACAGGTTAGGAACCAGCTCAGAGGTTCAAACAATTTAAATACTATTGGAACAATATTTCCAAGCTTACCTGTATATTATAACAACACTCTAGTAAAATTACCTAGTAATGATGTATGGCATTGGCTATGGAAGGATAATGTTAATTGAGAACAGGATATGATTATAAACTTGGGACGGTTCGGTGGCCATTATGGACAAATGGATTTCTTAGTAGCAGCATCATAGTGACGTCCCTGATGAATTGAGTGAATTGACTGTCCTGACAAACAGTGTTGCCAGATAGGTACTCTAAAAATCCCCAAAATTCATGATACAAAATTACCAAAACAACCCAAATATCCCAATTTCCACAAATATATTTTCTTCTGATCATATAGGCTTTGCTAATATTAAAATTAATCACTATATTTCATGTAAGTGCAAGAAAACTAATTGCAACAATATAGATTTTCTCCTCGTTTCTTCTTCATAGAAATTTGTACAGAATATCCCCATGAGACACCCAAAATCCCCTAATCTAAGGATAAATTCCCGTATCTGGCAACACTGCCTATTGGTAGCAGGGTTACCAGAATTTCGCATAGAGGGCCAAACAATGAGAAATGTGCCAAAAAGGCCAAATTTTAAGAATTTTTTTAGTTGTTGCTCTTTTTTACAATCTCGAAGTGTTTAGCAGGTCAAACATCAATTTAAAAAAAAAAGATTCGAATTGACCGACTCGTGATAGTCAAATTTGCTTTCACCCCAAAAATCACATCTGTATATATATATATATATATATATATATATATATATATATATATATATATATATATATATATATATATATATATATATATATATATATATATATATATATATATATATATATATATATATATATATATATATATATATATATATATATATATATATATATATATATATATATATATATATATATATATATATATATATATATATATATATCGTTCTCTGCAGAAGCAGAGCAAATCCCTCAGACATATCCCATTTGCTGCTGTTAATGGTCTTTCTTTAAGTCCACACCGGCAAACTTTCTGTGAGAGGCTGTAGAAATCACGATAGCCGACAAATAGAAAATAGAAAATAATAATACTTGGTTGGAGTTAGTACTTTCATCTTAGTGACATTGATGAACACACAATGCGAATAATTATACACTTCATGAATGGTATCGAAATGATGTTTGGGCATACCACAAAACCTTCAGGTTAGAAATATTCTAGAATACCCATAATATCGCCATTCGTCAGCATGACAATACCAAACAATTTGGGAGGACTAAATTGTAGACATTAATCTAGTTTTTTAAAAAAAAATCACATATATGTTGGATAAAAGAGGGACAAAAGATTACCCATAGCCTTAGGCTCTAATTCACTAGCATTTTGGTATGGATATGGATAATCCATTGTTCCCTATTTTACTCAACATATACATGGAGCTTTTATAAACTAGATTAATACCTCCAGGTTGGTCCTCCCAAATTGTTAGGTATCGTTATCTTAACGATGTTCAGGGTTTTCCAGAAAATTTTAAACTCGAGGGTTTTATTGGTAGTGTAGCCTACCATTCATAAAATTTACTATAGAACAAAAAGTACTGTATCCCACTTTTAGACGTTTTGATGGTTAAACAACATACATACATATACCAAGGCACTTCCCCCAATTTTTGGGGGTAGCCGACATCAAACAAATGAAACAAAAAAGGGGACCTCTCCTCTCTACGTTCCTCCCAGCCTGACAAGGGACTCAACCGAGTTTGGCTGGTACTGCTAGGGTGCCACTGCCACACCACACCCCCGTTATCCACCACAGATGAAGCTTCATAACGCTGAATCCCCTACTGCTGCTACCTCCGCGGTCATCTAAGGCACCGGAGGAAGCAGTAAACAAGCAAATAAATTAAAATTTTCCATATATAAAAATCCCTACTAATAACTTTTAATGTATACATTTCTATTCAAGCCATTCTAAAAACAAATTATTCTGTATTTTCCTTGGTGTACATTACCTCAAGGCACCTAGTGACATGCAAATTTCTCAAGAAAGTGACAGTTGAGGGATTCCAATCTCTTGTATAAGTAAAATACCTTTGTATATTTCTTCTCATTGCGACCCTCTCGACACCACTAATAAGGCGAAGGTACTAATTCCAATCAAATCTGTTTTTTTCCTTTCGAGGCTATAATACAGACACTATATACAGAAGCCTACATTTAAATGATAGCTATAATTAACATCTAAGCAGAATAAATATTCATTCTGGATAGAGGCCTTTAACACAGACTACTCAAATGTATTTGCATTAAGTCGTTTCTATGCCAGCACGGGCCCTTGATCAAAAATCGTTGATAGGCACCGAATTGTACTTTTCTTGATATTAACATTGTTTGGGACTCGAATTGATATTAGTCAATCAGGTTATTGTTGTTTTAGAAACAATCCTAAACTAAGCTACAGACTATTTTCTCAAAACCCAATTTAGCCTAATTACCGATTTGCCGCCATAAACCTGACCATAAATTAGCTAAAAGTATGCATCAATGGGAGAAATATAAAACTAAAGCCGTAGGGAAGACAGTTCATGAAATTGTTAATCGTCAATTTTACAGGATAGAGAAAGCACATGGCCATTAATGTTCACATTTACATCAATTGCGTCTAGTTCAGAATATCTCATGTAGTTCAGGTGGCAACAAATGCTGTGTAGCCTAAATATCCTGTTAAGCTAGTTAAACTATTAACTTATACAAGGAATGAGTCTTGCTAGAGCCTGGAGCTAGGCTAAAGGTAAAAATCCTTCCCAAAGCTAACCGCCAACGTTAGAAATATAAACAAAACTGTTCAATACATTGCTATTTTTGGTACTCAAATAATCTAGAACACTCAAGCATCTTTATTACTGCAATATTTTCAAGTACTGTATATTCTTTTCATGTTAGTATTTAGAGAAAAGATACCAAACTGTGTAAAGGGGCTAAACAACATTTTTGGTAGCCAAACGGAAATAAAAAATAAAAAAATAGCCAAATTTTAGCTTTTTATGGCTTAAAAGGTACAAACTGGCAACGACAGTAAACGGCAAAGAAGGTAAGGAAAAGACCAGAGAGTAGCGAGAATTTCTGTAAACACATTTCCTAGTTAGTAACAGATGGCGCTGATCAGTCCAGTCTTTACATGTCGATTTGAAAATGAAAAAAAAAAAAAAAGTTTAATATGAATTACGTTTATCAATACTGCATTGCTGGTAAATTATGAAATACATACGTGATTACAGAAAATGGACATTTTCTAGTAAAGCCATATCAACAATAGTGTATTACTGTCAAGGGCTTAAAAAAACCCGAATGTACGTGTCTTTTCAGTGACTAGTAGGGCGCATTGTCAATAGATGGCGCTGATCAGAAAACTAATGCACACTTTTTCTGAGTAGCTCTCTGGTCTTTCTTTGATTATCTTGCAACAACGAAGCAGTTGCCAGATGGAAGGAAATTTCCCTGTTTAAGGAAAATTTGGGGTCTAGAATGGAAAAAGGGAAAAAGACAAAATAAATAGGAAAACGGAAATTCTGCTGGAAGATTTCATTTACAGGTATATGAAAAGCAGGATGGATGGCAAAAAAAAAAAAAAATGGATGAAGCCGTGAAATCTAATATAAAACAGCAAGGAATACCTTCAGTATAGTGTTAAGGAAGCTTTCAATCCAACCCAAAGAATTTCTATCAGACAATAGGTAAACAACAGAGTCAGTCTTCATGTTAGAGATAATCTTACTATTTACTTGGAATAATACTGACTCATTTCAGGATGGCGATGTACTTTATGAAAATGGTTCAGAATACTAAAAGTAAAATAAATTAATTTTTTTCTTTAGTTTTCTTTAGTGTGAAGGGAAAAAATAAAATTTGATAAAGAGCAAGGATGGATATTTTAGCGAACACCATATAGCCTATAGAATTTTGAAAAACATATTTTGTCTTCAAAGACATATTTACAGTATTGCCTTAGTAAATATACATACATATATTGTGTATATATATATATATATATATATATATATATATATATATATATATATATATATATATATATATATATATATATATATATATATATATATATATATATATATATATATATAGGTGTGTATATATATATATATATATATATATATATATATATATATATATATATATATATATATATATATATATATATATATATATATATATATATATATATATATATTATATATATATATATATATATATATATATATATATATATATATATATATATATATATATATATATATATATATATATATATATATATATATAATATCTTACAAAAAAGGCAAATTTTGTTTGAAAAGGGAAATTTAGTCTAGCCCATCTGGCAACACTGGAAGTTCTCAACCCAATAGAAAATTTTAATTGAACCTAAACCATTAGAATAGTATTAGTATTGTTTCTTAATAATATTGTAAATTTTTAGTGAGAAAAATTAAAATATAAATATATAGGCCTACACAAAAGGTATATTCCATGGTTGGAAAGGAAGGATACTATAAGCCCAAAGGCTCCAACGGAAAAATAGCCCAGTGATTGAAGGAAATAAATAAATAAGATAAGCAATGGAAATTGAATAGAAAATATCCTAAGAACAGAAAATGACATTAGAATAGATCTTTCTTTCAGCTACTTTCAAATTTGTCATTTAATCCAACACCTAATACAAACTATATTACTCTTTAGGTGGGTGGAAGTCATAACTAATTGGCTGATAACTTGACCCAGGGTGTGACACAAACTTATTAGAGGCACCATAACACCTCGCCAACTCTCGCGTATGTGCGAGAGATGACCGCCTGGGCAATCGGTGTGTGCGAGAACTATGCACTGGGAGTTGACCAGGTATGGATTCTTGGAATGGAACACTGCTTACTTAACCTAGCTATTTTTCATATTTTAGGCTACATAAGTGATATAGTTGTTATCTGCAGATGGAAGAAGCCAGCTTGCAGAGTTCAATGGGAGCTGATCCCCAAGCGAGGGTAATGTCTGCCCTCGACCGACTGGTACTTGTCCTGCAAAGGAGCCGAGGTATCTCAAACCACATTTTGTCCAGCCACCACAGGACCTATGGAGAAGGCATTCAGGTTCCTGTGGGTTACACCTGGCAGGTAGTGGGCAGTGAATGACATCTGACGCTTCTGACCATCACTTGAAATACCTGTGCCACAAAGTATTATTATTATTATTATTATTATTATTATTATTATTATTATTATTACTAGCCAAGCTACAACCCTAGTTGGAAAAGTAAGATGTCATAAGCCCAAGAGCTCCAACAGGGAAAATTAGCCCAGTGAGGAAAGGAAATAATGAAATACATAAACGATGAAAACAATTAACAATAAATTATTCAAAAAACAGTAACATCAAAATATATGTCATATATAAACTATAAAAAGACTTATGTCAGCTTGTTCAACATAAAAAGATTTGCTGCAATTTTGAACTCTTGAGGTTCTACTGATTTAACTACCTGATTAGGAATATATTTCCACAACTTGGTCACAGCTGGAATAAAACTTCTAGAATACTGTGTAGTATTGAGCTTCATGATGGAGAAGGCCTGACTAGTAGTTATGCCCTTAACATCATGAGCTTTGGGTCTACAATCTTGTAGAGGAGAGACTGGATTCAAGGCCTGATTTATAACCTGTTGGATCCAAGAAGATATTTGTATTCTTGGGGACTCTCCTCTTGACCATGACCATGCTCACGAAAAGCTTGTTTACGTGCAGGAGAGCTTTTCAAGTACATAGCAACAACTAATCTGGGTCTGAGGATAAATTATGGAGAGACACAATCCAGAAGGACCCGAACATTCGGGTCCACTACAGGTGGACTTTGAGTCTTGGCAACGGACTCGGGGACAAAGTCGAGTGTTACCTGACCTCCATTCCCTAGCTTGGATATGTTGTTGAAGAGATCTTGTCCTTTATTGGCTCTCATAGCAGAGGCCAAAGCAAGATGGAAAAACAACTGTCTTAAGAGTCAAGTCCTGATCTCAGGACTGACTAGCAGTATAAAGGGCTCAATTCCAAAGCGTGGTACAAGAACTACGCTTCAAGGAGGGGATCTAACTTCAGATTGGGGACCAGTAAGCTCAACACTGTATGGGAGAAAGTTCCGGCATCCACCGGTTTGAATAATTTCAACATTCTCACAAGAGGTA
Organism: Palaemon carinicauda; assembly: GCF_036898095.1. NCBI lineage: Eukaryota > Metazoa > Arthropoda > Malacostraca > Decapoda > Palaemonidae > Palaemon > Palaemon carinicauda. The sequence continues at coordinate 146,944 of NC_090725.1, read as the reverse complement.
TCAGGGACAAACAGTGATTACAAGCACAGTTGGAGGTCTCATTACAATCACCCTATTGTTGTGGTGAATTACCCTGTACTTACTGCCTATGCTAAGCATATTGAAATCACTTTTGGTAGCATCGTGTCCGACAAGATGAACGTTCAGCATTCAACATCTGATGTGACCCCCAGACTGTATGTTTCAGTCGCATCGTAGCCTGATTATCCCACCTTTGAAAGTTGAAGAGACCGTTGGATGAATTGGCAGAACCTCGTCTCCCAAAGAATCCACGAGTCTCCTAAATACTCCTTGGCATATAAATGTAAGATTTTTTTTGCACTCCCCCACAGGTCTCATTGGAAGTTGGATCGCTATTTATCGCACAATAAACTTCCCCATATGTACCCCCTCTAACGATGGTATGACCTAAAATTGTTCCTAGTGGAGTGGAACAATGTGGAGGAAGAGTACACCAAAGTGACTAATAGCCCCTAGTCAGAAAATCTATTAGAACATGCCATGATTAGTAAACTAAATCCTTCTTTTCTGGATCGAGTTTATCGTCGTTATAAAAGCACGTCGATGACCTTGCAGGAATTGGAAGACGGACTACTGTACTCGATATGAAAACAAGCTCACAAAGGAGTTAGTGAAACTTGACGGATCCAAGTAAAACCGGGTTTCCCACTAAGCTTATAGGTGTCAATTGAACTGATAATTTGTTGATCAAAATTGCTAGCCTCTCCCTAAGACAAGCAACACTGCTCTTTAGCATAAAGCAGCCTACATCATAAAATGTTTGGGTAAAAATCTCCCAAAGACGAGTAACTAGATGTCAACTATATGTCCCCGATGCGTAGACATGGATAGGTGGTTAGTTGATTTGCAAGAATAACTCAGCACAGACATTGCAAAGTGTCTCCAACCTTATGTGCCACAACTGCAAATGAAACCACAAATTACAGTACCCTGATGGGAGAATCTTCCAAATGAGAGAAGTCTCCCTGGTAAGGTGGGATGCTCGCCACTGAGCACGTTCTTGCAAGGAAATTGTTCTTTGTTAAGACTAGAATTGTCTGGGAGGAAAGGTACCTGTACAGTCTCAAGTTCAGGCTGTACTAGGGATGAAGCAAAAAGATCAGTATCAGTAAGAAAAAATTCTGGTTCATTATGTCCCATGGGCAATAAGACCTCAATAAATTTTTCAATAATCTGAAAATTATGGCTGTCATTCTCAGTTACCGGAGTTTCTGGAAGCTCCTGTAAAGAAGGATCACAGTAGGAGAGATCATAGGTTGCATAAAGAGACTTGCATTTCTTGCCCTCATGAAAGGAAGCAGCAGTGAAATCTATTCCTCTTAGCCACCTTCTTGCAACATGAACTCACTACAAAATTCACAGGATGAAGAAAATGAACACCACTCACACCATAGTTAGGACATGACGAATGCTGATCTGCCTCGACCCGGCCCATGAAAGTTCCGCAACGGTGCCCTCTAAGGCCAGGACAGGTTTGCATACTACCTGAAAAACCCCTCATATCACTAATATGCACACTGAAAGAAAAAACTCTGCAGCACAGCATGGAATCACGATCGTAGCGTGGGAGAGCCGTCCAGGACGGCAACCAAGAGCATGGCTCAACCTTGGGCTCACCCAGCGTGGAGGTACAGCTAGTAACCATACATGGTTACCAGTTACACACTTTTTCTTTTTCTGGTCATAGCAAAGCGACTTAGGAGTACCAATATAAGTGACTCAGTTTGTATCCTCGTAGGAACAAACTTTACTTAAAAGTGTCTAACAAATTATCCAAGGAATTATTGATAAGCCATAAAGTTCCCTAACATTGTACATACAGTACTTATAACAGGTAATTTTTTTTTTTAAATCACATAAGATATGTCAGTAAAATTTTGTAAGAGAACAAAAACTTTCAAAAATAATTTTACAAGAAATGAAATAGATATTTTTTAACAGATTGAAAGTAGCCCTGGGAAATTCCAAATTATCATGGTAATAAAACTATCCAAAACTCTATATTTTTTATTTGGCTTTCATATTATTTTTGACAAGCAAAGGACTTCTTTCGATTGTTTATAAATCTTGTAAGTATCAACACTATCACCAATTCTTAAGTCAAAGTTATTTCAAATTAGCTCAACAATATATTCAATAACTAGCATTACTGTGCATGCTCAGCAACTACTTAAAACTGTTATTCAAGTATTCTTAGACAATGCCTTAAATTAAAAAACAATATATAAATGCCAATAGTAAGTTCCTTGTAATTTTCCAAGTTCCCAATGCCTATGTTTTGATGGAATAGTGAAATTATAATAAAATGCCAATAAACTGAAAATACATAAATCATTTTCAACAATTTGTGTTTTTGAACTACTTGAGCATACCTCAGGTCATAATCATAAAAAAATACAACCATATTAAACCTCTTTACCATACATAAAATATGTTCACATCTAAAATCTCAAGGGTAATGATTTTACCGGCTAAAATCTCAAACACAGCCTTGATAATTATCAAGAACAGACTTAGAATAACTGGCCAGTTAAACATAGTGATTTGCAGAACACTAATATAAAATGCACAATTCAAGTAAGCAGGGTATTGGGGAAATTTATCATAGGCTGCTACAACCACAAGAGTACAGAGAGCCGAGAGATGGCATTTAATCAATCTCAAGAGAGTAATATAAAAAGTATATTAAAAGGTTAGAAGAGAACTTTGTTTACCCTCTACAAAGCTATATATATATTTATGTTAGAAATACACATCTTCATATACAACCCATCATCAAGCATGATTATGTTCATACAATATATTCTCTATAAAACAAAAGGGAAATATGTTTTATTGTCCTCTTCTCCAGCTAATTAAAATTCTGTATAAATTTACTTTCCCTTATAACAAAGGTGTGTATTAAGGCACATCAAACATTATTGGTTACATATACTTAGTAGAAAGCAAATGCACTTAAAAAATGCTAATGATATTGTCTTTAGCAATGTTCGACCAAAAATATTTAAGGCATCAAATGAGAAAACTTATACTGTAAACAAATATGCAAATTCTTTGACTTGCATTGCAGTTAATCTTTCAAGCTGAAATAAGTGCAAGAAAAGTTAAGGGATTTTGACGGAGGAAAAATCTATTTCTGGGCGAGAGACCTATGCCGACAGGCAAACTGAGCGCTGATTGTACCTCAACACAGTTCAGCGAACGTCTCCCCAGGCTTCCGGACTCGCTGATCCGCCTTGAGTTCGAAGCCTGGTGCAGGCTCAGTCATAAGTAAATTTCCAATAGAGTACAACATCTGTTAAGTTTAATTCATAAAACTTTAAATTACTGTAACCTATCTAATTGCTGCGAGATCTAAGCACCTTTACAAAGTGCCTTCAAGATTATATATACTCTTGAGATACAAGCCAAATTATATAACTAACAAAGGTTACAGGATGCCGAATACCTTGATGCTCACTTTTAATGAAGACAAAATATTCATAACCTGTACATTGAAATTATAACACCTTTCACATTTTTTGGAATATTCCCGTTGGAGTAAAATGACCAAGAGTAGTAGCAGCCAAAGTATTCAATTCAACACTACAGCACATAATCAAATGCACAAGAAAAGAGGCCACAACATTTGCATAACATTTGTCAAAATTATTAGGATGCCTTCTTTAATTACATTATCTGTTGCAATATATTTGTAAAAAATTTAAAATTTAATATTTCACTAACTGTTAGCAAGAATTTACAACCAATGACATTAAACAAGATGAATGAGGAATACTTATCATACCCAAGCAATTCATTCCAAAAATATATATCAGTTCAATATCTAGAACAGTTCCCCTTCTACCAAGTGAACATAAAGAGACTAAAGTCAAGTCCATGAATATTTCATTATTTAATTTTGGGGGGGGGACTAGTTCACCTATGGCATCATGATTCAAAATTTTACCAACTTTCTTCTTTTCACATTAATATTTTTTTAAATAAGCTAAAAATTACTTGGAACCTCCCTCAAAGGCTTATTTATGTTGTTAATATGAAATCCTTGCATGAAGAGTAACACCTTTTGCTCATTGGTAATTAATATGATGGCCAATGAAATCTTTATCTAAAGATTGCCAGTTTTTTGTGTATCTGACAAATTTACTCTAAAAGACCAGAGTATGCAGTTGTAACAGTAATATTGACACAGATTCCAGTAGGATTGAGTTTTGAAAATAGCTATCAAAATCCAACTTTGAATTTCTGAAACTTTTTTCTTACATCAAAACCCAAATTTTAATTTCTGAAACTTCTTTTTTCTTACAAGAAAATTGATTATAATTACCACAGTTAGTTTAGTTAAAATATGTTTTCATACATAAAAGATCAACAAGAGACTCGCTGACACAGAAAAATTTGCCTTTGCCACCAAATCTTAATTACAGAGGTACTATGAATTCAAGATCAATTCAGATGATTTTTGACAATAATGTTCTCAAAAGCAATAGTTTACAGTGCATAAATGACCCTCAATAAAAATAAATACCAAAGTGATATTATATATGACCTTTCCCAAAATCAAAATTGGAATTTTAATAATAAAATTTATGATTTAGATATTTACCTGGTAGTCATCACACTTTATTCCCACAAAGACGGTTCCTTGATGATTAAAGTATGATGGCTACCGAGTATAATTAACTCAAATAATCAAACATTATATTGTAATGTACATATTTCTTCCCATGACACCTATCCCAAAGTTATGCAATGTACGCAAAACAAATTTAATTTAAAACTTACAAAAGTACATATTTAAAAATGGTTAACAATACAACATTATACGGCAACAGTTTGATCTATTAAATTCAAAAGTATAAAAGTGCATAGGAGAACTATTGCATGTGCCTCCTAACACCTGAGCCTGCCTACAGAAGAGTAGCTACAACAATGACAGGTCATACAAGAATGTCGGTCACATTCATAACACTGCTATGGGTTTGGTACCTTGCTGGCTTTTCCTAAAGCCATGCAAAGCAGATCCCAGCACAAATGTAAGTATCAACGGCCCATTCCTCAAGGCACATAACTAGTACACGCATGCAATTATAAAGCTGCTCTGGCTGAGGTATAAATTTCCTGCAATTAATAAATATCTTCACTTAAACATGAGAAAACATGTAATGCAAGTCATCAACCATCCATTATTGTCTTTGAATCTGACATCTAAAACTCGATTAATGGAATACCTTACTGTTCTATTTGTTAACTGGCTTAAACACTCAAGATTTATTTCTGCAAAACATTATCGAGATTCAGCAAATGGAAGGATTTACAGATCTTCAGACCTTTATCTAAAAGTATTGCAAGAGTAAAGATCTAAACTGTTCAAGAAACACGTCAGTAAGCATTCAATAACTTCAAACAATTAACCATGTATAACAGGATTAGCGTCCATTTCTGTATCAAAATCTACTGACCATCACAAACAGATTGGTAACAAGTATTATAAGGGTAGCAAATCTCTTAAGACTAATATAGCTACAACTTATATTCATGCGCACTGTAGCATTCAATTAACTTCTGTGTAAAGCTCTTACATGAAATGCAAATTGCAAAGATATCTACAGGCATACCCTTCATTTAGACAAGGTATCATTATGTGTGTAAGTACAAAAAATCAAGAAAAACTACTTTGAAAAAAAAGAAAAAGATGCAGAGTATTTGAAAGCAGCTACAACACAATTAATCATAACAATGCATAGTGTACAACCATATAAATCCCACACAAATCTCTAAGAAATTAAGTCTTCAGATCATAGCAATGGAATGTGGTAAGAATGGATGTATTGTTGAAAATGTTAAAAGGTGGTCAATCAATGTTAATATAAAAATAAGACGTAAATATCAAATATAAACAACTAAATTGTGAAATAAGATATATAAGCTTCACTGCATCCTATAATGCAGTAGTCATCAACTTGGAGAGAAAAAGGACAGACCTTCATAGATAAAGCAAAATATCAGTTGAAGCATTTCTTAAGATATTAGTATCAAAAATATTTTTCAAATTCGTGACTAGTTCATTAACTTTATAAAGAAAAATAAAAACATTCGGCAAACTTATAACAAATATTTTTTTTAACAAAATTCATTAATAAGTGGCCACAATGTTGGATAAATTTGATATCAATGTAAATAACGTTCAAAATTGTATATTGACCGGTAATTTCTGTGATGACTATGCATTATAAGCACTTAATGGCTAGTAAAATACAAAAGTGATGAATAGTAACAAGCAAATAATGGGTAGAAAATCAAGAATCAAACCATAAATGCAGGTTATTTGAGTAAAGCAAGCTTCGTAGCCTAAATTTTTCCCTTATACTATTCAGACATATACAGCTAAACAAAATATAAAAACTCAGGTCCAAAAACTTTTATTGCAATAGGTTAAATTGAAAATAAAAGTAAACAGAGCACCAACAGCTTAATTAAACAATCAAAACCAAGCTACATAACATACCTAACCAGTCATTATAATGGACCAGCAAGGGTAAGCACCAATAAAATATTTCTTTAATGTACAAGAAAAATACAATTGCTTACACCAAAACTACGTGGTAAATTTTTTGGGGATGAGTTTTATCAGCAGAAATTTGAAAAGAACAAAAATAAAACGTTTGCAAGTGCAAAACAGTTAAGATGTCTTTGCTACTTCATTGTCTAAGGATTTAGACAAGTCTTGAGTAGTCATTGCATCAATAAAGGTTCCACTTTGTGCAGACTAAGAAGCCAAGCAATACAACTAAATGAAATCTATAAACTTCTCTGTAACTATCATTTAAAGCTTACTAACTTATTTGCATCCAAATGCTGCATAAAATGCATTTCGAGATTAACCCTTTTACAGCACATGTACATAAACTTGTATATTCTCCTATTAAAGCTTCGAGTCACCTATAATTAATTATTGTAAAAGTCTGTAATGTATCTGAAGTCAAGTACCCTTTCAGGGCGATACTGCGTTTTACTATTACAACTAAAACGTATCATTAGACTAGCTTATTATACACTGGATTGCTAATTATGCTCAGATTTCAAAGATGACTAGAAGCTCTCCCAGGTATATTCACCGTAACAACTTTAAAAAGTATTAACTATACTTCCATCTAACCTTGAAAACCTAACAAAACAAAAACTTTGGAACAGACTATTCTACGACCTAAATTTAACCTCCTTTCTAATGTAAAACATACTTTACAACCAAATAAGAATATCTTGAAAAAAGACATTGAATGATACACAGAAAATCTTCTCTCAGATACAGTTCAAGTACAGAAAACCACTGATAATACTAAATACTATAATCCCAATGGAAAAGTGTGGACAAATTTGCATAGTGGTACTAAACTGGTACCTCTACAGTGAATAAATGTACAGTAAGACTACTGTACTGTCATTATAATAGGAGATAGAATTACAGAATATAAAACAACCAAAAATCAATTAATCATATACTGGCTAATATAACTGGTGAAATTTAGATGGCTAGCAACAGCTACAAAAAAAAAGTGATCACGGTTATAGCACCTATAAATTCACATGAATCAGTTTTCACAAGGTTCTGCAATAAACAGTAGATGCAACAGAAGCATATACAAGTAAACAAGCTTTTGCTGTTATAAGCAGCTTTAGCTTGTAAGCATTGGTTGAATCCAAGCTTATCATCCTAGCAGTGTGCAATTTTCATTCCTGCGTACTATAAGCTTCAGTAATATTTGAGTTTTTCAATCACTAAGATTTCAAGAAAATCAGAAATGTTTCCAATAAGTACAGTGCATCAAAAGTTCCTGCGTAACTCACAGATCTTTAAAACATTGCCCAACTTCTAAAATTCTGAGTCTTAAAATACCTCCAGCACAGGTAGCCAAATCCAAAGTACAGATGTAAGTGATAGGGATAATAGCATGTGATTCCCGCAAAAACTGACATGCATTCTTAACTATCCCTTTTGAGGTATAAAAATTGAATTCATGTTATTACGCTATTGTACCAACATCTGAAGAATAAATGTACTGTGCATCAAAATCAGTAAAATGGTGGGCGAATGTAAAAATGAGAATTATTAATCTTTACGGAACAAGATCAAAATAACATGTATACCTATCACTGCTCCCTCCAGCAACATACGGAACAGTAGTTTAAGGCAACGCTTATCACGGCAACCACTGTACGAAGGAACTGTCAAAGTGATCAACTATAGACCAATGAAACTTTAATATTGTTATCGGGGATTTTTCTACGGCTTCTTCAAGATGAAACCCTTACATACAACAATGAGAAGTTTATTGTTATGAGAAACTAAATTAGCTCTAACTTCAGACAACTTAACCTTATCTATACTATTCACAAACTAGTGACTCTGTATAGGAAGGAAAGGGATAATGATGAATCTCAAAAGTTAGAAAAATATTTTCTAGCTTTTTCTTCTTGCTACTTTCTACGAATTGCATTATGGTTATCAACAATGAATTAGAAAGAACAGACCTTTACATATTTTAAGGAAGGTTATGAAAACTGTGATAAACCTTATACTGACAATATAAGATGGATAAGACATCTGGTTAACAATCAAATGGGATATACTATAAATTTTTAACAAATTAATGGTGGTCTGAAATACACCACAAACATAATGAGATGTTAGTCTGATTATATGATCAATCACCCATAAACCTGGCTTCAGAAATGTGCTTCATGCATCAATATCTTACAAGATAAATTCTACCCATTCAAATTTACCATACTGATTTACAGTACTTTACTCTTGAGTGACTTCATCGGTCTTCTGAATCCCCTCGGCTAGTGTTTGATGGTTCACCACCATTAGCAACTGAAGCCGAAGCTGCTTGAGTAGGTATAGTTAAGGCAGGATGAGAATCACTACGAGGAATGAAGACCTTCTCTAAGGCTTTGCGAACTGGCGAGTCGATTATAGATGTCGGACCAGATTTGCTTCTTTTTCCAGGAGGGAGGTTTGGAACTGATGAAGTAATCCCTCTATTTCTGTAAAAAAAAAAATTTTTTAAGGTGATTTGCATTTTCCCTAGCTATACAAACCAGACTCATTTAAAATAGGGAATGCACTCTGCAAAGTTGGAACAGCCATTGAAATCGTTAACTACTGTACGGTGAGACCGGGAAAGTAGCCCCGCCCACTTTCCTGTCATTGACTTTCGACCTAATAAAATTTTTCATTTGTTCCTATGTGTAAACAAATCTTTCATCCTTTAAAATAGGTAGATTGGCTTATTGGTTGGAGGATGTCCCAATGGAGCCAAATTGATTGGTTCTTTTTCTTCCCTGTACAGAAGGGAGAAGACTCCAGCAACCTTATATCAGCCAATCAGAGGGATGAGTACCCTAACAGGCCCTGGGCTAAACTAGCTATGCATAGTTAACTCTAGTTATCTGCGATTTATTAGTTTATGAAAATGGCTGCATATGCCAAATTAGCCAAAAATAAAAAAAAAATTCCCATAACTATAAATGGTAAGTCTGTCTAATGATACACACACACACACACACACACACACAATCTCTCTCTCTCTCTCTCTCTCTCTCTCTCTCTCTCTCTCTCTCTCTCTCTCTCTCTCTCTCTCTCTCTCTCTCTCTCTCTCTCTCTCTCTCATACAATACTGTACATAGTTGATATCCTAACTTTTGCAAAAATATTTGCCAATTTCTAACCGTTTCATGTGTTGTCTTGTGTTTTTGGACAATTTTTAATGCAGTGCTGTACAGTACAGTATTATTTATTGATTTTTAATGCTAAATTTCACATTCTGACTTGCGCTTTTTAACATTACACTGTATTTGGCAACTTGAAATTCTAAATTTTCAGTTTCAACTCATGTTCTTTGACAATTTTTGTTAATTTCTAATGGTAAATTTCAAGTTTTGACTTGCAATTTTTACCATTACAATGAATTTGGCAATTTCTAACTTAAAATGTCTCATTTTAACTCATCCTCTTCAGCAATTGTTTGTGGTTAAGAAATTTGGTGTTAAATTTAATGTTTTCACTTTACAGTATAAGAAATTTTTGAATACCAAGAATTGACAGTACCTGGTATAAGATGGCAAATTGTCTTGGTATTTCTTACACCAACCTTTCTCTCAGCATCCATTCTTTCCCCCTGCATTTACAAATATTATTCATCACTTCCATAATGATGTTGAGGCCAATAATCAACCATACTAACTGCAAAACAAAAAGACTAAAACAACCTTTAAAGGATTAAAGGTTGGTCATGAATGGCCGAGGCAAGGGACAGGACATGTCCTAGAGACAGATCATATACATACATGACCAGCGCCTAAGCCCTATCTCCATCAAGCTAGGACCAGATGGGGCCAGGCAATGGGTGCTGATGACTCAGCAGGTAGGCCTATAGGCTCCCCAAAATCACCATCCCTTGCTCAGAAGCATAGGAGGTTGCAGACACTACTATATAAGAAACTACCGAACTTGAGCAGGTCTTGAACCCCTATTCAACAGATTGTCAAGCAGAGACATTTCCAAAAGGCTAAAATAACTCTAATACACAATAGTACGTCTGTACTCGTTGAGGGCAAAGACTAAAGGGAAGAGTCTTCGGCAGGAAAGAGGGTGGGGCTATTTTCCAATGCACACCATTTGTTGTTAAATACTTCGATAACAATTTCAACAGCTATTCCAGTTTTGCTAAAGACATTCCCATATTTTGAAGGATGAAAGGTTTGTATACACATAGGAACAAACTACTTCACTATTTTTTTTTGCCAACTAATAACTCGAGTTAAATAGACAGGTGGTCTATTACTAAGTACAGTAGTGCACTATGAACTTCATCTATACTATGAACCTAAATAGCCATGCAATTTCCTTTTGAAAAGTGCTCCTAAATCATTGTAATAGCTCCAAAGCTCATTCTAGCAAGTTATTTTCCATAATACAATGAATAAAACTATTACTGTACCTCTGTACCAAGAACTTTCTGAATTCCTTTATTAGTCTAGTGTCCTCCATTCATGTGTACTAATGTATGCTATGTTGAAAATGTATTTAGCTTTTTATTGCAATTTTCAATTTCTTTTCTACCTTTATTCCTACAAATGTCAACATAAGTACGTTGACACATGAAGTCAATAACAAGGAGCAATGACATATCTGGGTTCTATTTTGACAAATATTGATAGGAATTTCCATAGTTGGAGAGTCCGAGTAGAGGTTTACAGTACTACGTTTTTTCTTAAAACTATGGAATAACAATAATGGATAATTAATATTTGGGTTTCCTTCTTATTTCAAGGAACTTTCAGCAAGGGGCAAATGAGCATTTCCTTAGCTAGAAAGTAAGACTTCCCCACTTCCCAACGAATGCATCAAATGCGATCCGAGGCTAGACCTTGTCCAAATAATTTGTTCAACAATGAATAAAATTTAAAGCAATGTACACTTCATGAGGCTAGACAATTGACTAAGAAGAGATCAAAGGGAACAGATAAAAAGTAAAAGTAAAAAAAGCTACTCAAGACTAGAGAACAATGGATTGATTTGGAGTGTCCTCCTAGAAGAGCTGCTTGCCATAGTTAAAGTCTCTTCTACCCTTAGCAAGATTAAAGTACCCAATGAACAATTGCAGTGCAGTATTTAACCTCTTGAGCAAAGAATAATTGTTTGGTAATCTCAGTGTTGTCAGGTGTATGAGGACAGAGGATAATGTGGAAATAATAGGCCATACTATCCAGCTATGAGTAGGAAAAAGAAAAATGAGTCATAACTAGAGAGAGGAATCCAATGTAGTAATGTCTGGCTGATCAAAGGAATCAATAACTCTCAAGTGGTGGTATCTAAACTGAGAGAGAGAGAGAGAGAGAGAGAGAGAGAGAGAGAGAGAGAGAGAGAGAGAGAGAGAGAGAGAGAGAGAGAGAGAGAGAGAGAGAGAGACTTTAGGGTATTAAAAGTATGCACAGTAATTGAGGAAAAAAGTGAACTAAAACATACAGTACAGTAGGACCTTAGGTTACAATGGTCATGTCTTACAATATTACATGGATATGACGCATCTCCCATAATTCAAGAGTTGAATTACTGCTGTATTTCACGATTTTGTAAAATTCTGTACATTATATAACTATGTTTCTAGTTGTTTCTATGTATAAAGTGTGTTTCATGTACTACATTTTGACTTTACTATACTGCATTGGCATGGAGGGGTGACTTCAGTACTGTATTTATGCATGCTCCAAATTACTGTATGTTGAATGTTGAAATTCAACTCGCACCATAGCATAACTTGAGAACCACCTGTATGAATATATGCACTCATTACTTTCTCAAGTTCTGTCCATCATAATCCCAGCTTACAATTCTGTCTCTTATTCATTTACTATTTTGGTAAAACGCAAGTAAGGTTAATGGATGCATGTGTTTGGAATTTTGCAAAGCAATCACTTATGCATGTTTCCTTGACTGCTTTCCATCTTATGTAATATTAATATTTTCTTTCTATAGCTAATATTTCTTCTTTCTTTTTATTCAATCTGGCACATAAAATTTAACTTGAATTATATATACAGTAAACTAAAAAAAAATAAGCTTGAAATCCATCTTACCTGATCGAAGACAATTGGCTAGAACTAGTGAAACTTCCATTCAAGGTCTTCTCGCATCTGAAAATTACACTGAATCCTGATGATCTATTCACACATAATTACAAGTATTTGGGAATATTCATGCAAAAAAGAAGTACAGTATATCAAATCTCCAGCATCAGCACAATTCTAACTACTGCTACTAAAATGCTTTTCAGCAAAAATAACAAGTGGTAAAATGATGAAGAGATTTCATAAGAACGAACAAATAAACATGATGTGGTCAAATACAAATGAATACAAAATTTTAGCTACTGATTTAGAATTTTTTTTTCTTTTTTCTATAAATAATTCTCATATATTATAAATCAGATACTGTTAGTGAAGTATGACTCATAAGAATAATCTACCCAAGTGAATCCAATTTCAAATTACCCATAAAATCTTTGGAATACATAAAGCAAAATAATGTTCTCACATATACAATACCTAGAAATAATAGTAAAACGTTAAAAGGTGGAAGTAAAGAAATTACCAAAAAAATTGAGTGAGCCTTTAGGTAAAAAAAAGAACTTGTGACAAACTAGATTACCAAATATGAAATATCAACTAAATTAATTCAATAAGACAACCATGATACAACTAAAGATGTTGCACATTTCTAGATCTTTACTAATGCTTCTCTACAAATTAAATTAAAATTCTCTAGTAATAGACATCTAAATTGTTAAAGCAAATTTTCAAATTTTGTACTATGTTCAATTGTCTTTTTTCAATGAGGAAAAATTGACTGCTAATTTTTCAGTTCACTGATCATACAAAAAACATTAATGAGGCTGCACAAATCAAGTTGAATCAAATTGAAAATAAATAATGAAGGAGTTAATATGAATGAAAATGAAGGGCATATGTGAATGGGTTAAAACTTCAAACTGTATATCACCAATGACATTACATTACTAATTGAAACTAACACATGTCAAGATGGCATTAAACAAGCAAAATATTCTTAGCTTCATACTAAAACATTCATTCCTAATACTTTACTTGAATATCTCTGTATAAATAAATGAACAGAAGATTAAAGATTAAGGACGGATATCATTTTATTTTCAAGTTTATGCGTTCTTTACTAAAATATCTTAAGAAACTTAAACTATTCTTGAGAATTTAGATGTTCAGTTATTTATAAATGACTCAATGCACCACTACTTTGCTATTTCCCGATTCCTATAACACTTAAAAAGAATTCCTTGAAGTTTAATCTAAATACTGAATTGAGATATATCCTACCTCAAAAAGTTTAAATAAGATTTATTATAGAATTAGCAAAAAATTTTCAAGCTGTGTATAAAAATATCATAAAACTTATATCATCTTAAAAACATGAAAAGATGTGACTATTTCTTTTAAAATAAAATCAGAAGCCTTCTAATATAACCCCTTTCCTCAGCTGTATGCACAATTATGATACACAAACACATGTTCTTCTATGCATAAGCCATATAAAGCATAAAAATTGCATATCCTACTCAACTGAGTATTCCCCAAAATATATATAAATGCCTGTACACCCATGCAAAATAAACAGCCTTTTACTGAAAACTAACATCCCCAAAGCATCAAAAAATCTATTATCCATGCAGCTTGGCATAAAATTTTTGACAATGATTACTTCAAAATGTTATTTTCATTAGTAAAATAAATTTTTGAATATACTTACCCGATGATCATGTAGCTGTCAACTCTGTTGCCCGACAGAAATCTACGGTCGGGATACGCCAGCGATCGCTATACAGGTGGGGGTGTACACAACAGCGCCATCTGTGAGCAGGTACTCAAGTACTTCTTGTCAACAAGAACTCAATTTTCTCCTCGGTCCACTGGTTCTCTATGGGGAGGAATGGCGGGTCCTTAAATTCATGATCATCGGGTAAGTATATTCAAAAATTTATTTTACTAATGAAAATAAAATTTTTCAATATTAATCTTACCCGATGATCATGTAGCTGATTCACACCCAGGGTGGTGGGTGGAGACCAGCATACATGTTAACAAAGAAGCTAAGTATCCCGTATCTTATTTTAGCCGTTATTCAAAATAACAAACATAAAATAAATAAGTACCTGGTAAGGAAGTCGACTTGAACCATTACTCTGCCTTTTTAAGTACGTCTTCCTTACTGAGCCTAGCGATCCTCTTAGGATGCTGAGCGACTCCTAGGTGCTGAAGTATTAAGGGCTGCAACCCATACTAAAGGACCTCATCACAACCTCTAATCTAGGCGCTTCTCAAGAAAGAATTTGACCACCCGCCAAATCAACCAGGATGCGGAAGGCTTCTTAGCCTTCCGGACAACCCAGAAATATTTCAAGAGAAAGATTAAAAAGGTTCTGGAATTAGGGAATTGTAGTGGTGGAGCCCCCACCACTACTGCACTCGTTGCTACGAATGGTCCCAGAGTGTAGCAGTTCTCGTAAAGAGACTGGACATTCTTAAGATAAAAGACGCGAACACTGATTAGCTTTTCCAAAAGGTTGCGTTGAAAATATTTTGCAGAGATCTATTTTATTAAAAGGTCACGGAAGTTGTGATAGCTCTAACTTCGTGTGTCCTTACCTTCAGCCAAGCTTGGTCTTCCTCATTCAGGAGGGAATGAGCTTCTCGTATTAACAGTCTGAAAATAATAGGATAAAGAATTCTCCGACATAGGCAAAGATGAATTCTTAACTGAACACCATAAAGCTTCAGACGGGCCTCATAAAGGTTTTTTAAAAAAAGAACTTAAGAGCTCTACAGGACATAATACTCTTTCTAGTTCCTTTCCAACCATATCGATAAGTTTGGAATAACGAACGATATTGGTCAAGGCCGAGAAGGCAGCTCGTGTTTGGCTAGAAAACCAAGATGTAGAACATGTAGCCGTTTCGGATGAGAATCCGATGTTCTTGCTGAAGGCATGAATCTCACTGACTCTTTTAGCTGGTAAAGCATATCAGGAAAAGAGTCTTAAAGGTGAGATCTTTCAGGGAGGCTGATTGAAGTGGTTCGAACCTGTCTAACTTAAGGAATCTTAGAACCACGTCTAAATTCCAACCAGGTGTAACCAAACGACGCTCCTTCGTGGTCTCAAAAGACTTAAGGAGGTCCTGTAGATCTTTATTGTTAAAAAGATCTAAGCCTCTGTGACGGAAGACTGATGCCAACATGCTTCTGTAACCCTTGAAAGTGGGAGCTGAAAGAGATCGCTCTTTTCTCAGATATAAGAGGAAGTCAGCTATTTGAGTTACAGAGGTACTGGTCGAGGATACGGATACTGACTTGCACCAGTTTAGGAAGATTCCCCACTTCGATTGGTAGACTCTAAGGGTGGATGTTCTCCTTGCTCTAACAATCGCTCTGGTTGCCTCCTTCGAAAAACCTCTAGTTCTCGAGAGTCTTTCGATACTCTGAAGGTAGTGAGACGAAGAGCGTGGAGGCCTTGGAGTACCTTCTTACGCGTGGCAGACGTAGCAGGTCCACCCTTAGGGGAAGAGTTCTGGGAACGTCTACTAGCCATCGAAGTACCTCGGTAAGTTATTCTCTCGCGGGCCAGAGGGAAGCAACTAGTGTCAACTTTGTCCCAACGAGAGAGGCGAACTTCTGCAGTACCTTGTTGACAAACTAGAACGGAGGGAATGCATAAAGATCTAGATGAGACTAATCTAGTAGAAAGGCATCTAAAAGAACCACTGCTGGGTCTGTTGAGAGCCTCTTGGACATCGAGGTTGCGAAGAGATCTATGGAGGATGGCCCCAGGTGACCCAAAGTCTCTTGCATACATCTCTGTGGAGGGTCCAATATGTTGGAATTATTGTCCCTTCCTACTGAGACAAACTGCTAAGACATTCAAGTTGCCTTGGAAGAAATTTGTTACTAGTGAAAAGTCTAGACCTGTTGAACAGGAGAGGAGGTCACTAGCGAACTCGCACCATGTCAGAGAGTAGGTCCCTCCTTGCTAGGAGATGAACATCAAAGCAGGGAGTTGTCCGTGTTGACCTCCATGACTTCGTCTTGAAGGAGAGACCTGAAGCTTTACCAGGTCAGACTTACTGCCAGAAGCTTCTTGCAGTTAAAATGCATTGTCCTTTGACGCGAGTTCCATAATCCCGAGCATTCCCTACCGCCTAAGGTCGCACCCCAGCCTACGTCCGATGCGTCTGAGAAGAGAACGTGGTTGGGAGTCTGAACAGTCAGGGGAAGACCCTATAAAAGGTTGATAAAGTCCTTTCCTCAGGTTAGACCAGACTTACCTTCCGGAAACCGGGATCGAGACCGCTTCTAGCGTCTTGTCCTTTTCCAGTGAAGAGCTAGATAAAACCGAAGAGGACGGAGGTGTAGTCTTCCAAGTGACACCAAATGCACCACGGATGACAGTGTCCTAACCAGACTCATCCACAGCCTGACAGGGCTGTATTCCTTCTTCAGCATCTTCTGGATGGATAGCAGGGCTGGGGATTGATCTTCTTGTTCAGCCATGTCCTCATCAGAGGGTTCCTCATCCGAAACTGATGAGGAAACGGCAACGGAGTGGGCAACGTCTGACTCGCTGAATCCGGTCGCACTGGTGGATGCGTGACGGAGCCGGACACAAGATCATGGTACTGCTGCACAGTCTGTGAACTGTCAACCATGGGGAAGCGAGGAAGAACAGCGACAACCCGAAACTGTCTAGACTGTCTGGGTAGTACAGACAACCCCTTATCGGGTTGCTGAGGTTGCCGCACTGCGTCACAACAAGACACCTCTGCTGGTTGTTGAACGTCTTCCCAGTGACACACTGAACGTCCACAACCACTGGGTCGCACCGGTGGAGGAACCATCTCAACTGGCGGACGTGAGTAGGATACCTCAGCGTCCGTAAAAAATCCTCTATCAAGGACTAAGTTTGGACTGCATGTCTTGCAACATAGGCCAAGGTCTATGGGAGCAGGTGTGGCAACAGACGGGGTTAGCGACTGAAGCGGAACCATTTACCCTCCCTAAAAGCATGTTATGCTTAAATAAAAGTCCATAGGAGGCTAAGCAGCTAAAGGCTCCTCTCCAAATGACAGAGTCCTCAAGGGAATATCAGAAGGAGGGAGAACAGCACTTTCTCATCTACAGGAACCATATCCGAGAAAAGCTAAGTTCTCTCAGTGAGGGTTTCACTGGTGCAAAAGCAGCAGACCAGAAGGCAACGTTATGAAACTGCTTGACAGTCTGTGAACTGTCAAAAACTGAACTGTCAACCACAACAGGAGCGTGAGGACATACAGCACTGGTGTATAAGTAGCAGACCAGAAGGCAACGTCATGTAACTGTATGACAGTTTGTGAGTTGGCAACAACCAAAGTTGTGTGGGGAAGCCTCAACTCCTGCCTGACTAGTTTGCTGCTGGCGAGTGGCGGTAACCACAGTGTGTTGCGGAGGCTGACACACCGTGTCAAAACACGGCAGCTTGTGGTAGCTCCCGCACGGCAACGGAGTGCTCTGTGTGTGGGAGTCATCATACATCTGGCAGGGTTGACTGTGCATGGGTGGAGGAGCTCTCACAACAAGAGTGTGAGAGCAGGAAGCCATGCCGGGCGCACAACCGTGGGAGGTGTAGGCCCACGGATGCATCGTCAACCTTCTCCGCAGTCGGAGTGTGGGAGCTGGCAACAACAAAAGCAGAGTGCTGGTGCGTGGGAGGGGCTGCGGTGGGTTGAGGAGCATGCGGTATGGAGCAGAGCATGCAGTAAGGTATGCAGAGCATGCTGTAAGGTATGCAGAGCATGCTGTAAGGTATGCAGAGCATGCTATATGCAGAGCATGCTGTAAGGTATGCAGAGCATGCTGTAAGGTATGCACAGCATGCTATATGCAGAGCATGCTATATGCAGAGCATGCTGTAAGGTATGCAGAGCATGCTGTAAGGTATGCAGAGCATGCTGCATGGGCAGCGGAGAATGCCGCATAGTGCTGGAACCCGGCAGCTCTACAGAACCTTCCCACTGCTGATGCGGTAGCTCACGCATGTTAGCAGATGGTGCAGCAAGAACATGCGTCTGGCAGGGTGGACTGCGCATCGGTGGTGGAGCTCTCACAGGTGGAGGGTGGGAGCAGGCAGCCGCAGTATCTGCTGAGCGCACAACCTCGGCGGGTTGTAGGTTAACAGGCTGCATTGTCAACCTTCCAGCATGATACTCCTGCATGAAGGAGCAAGTTGAGACTGAATAGTCTGCAGCATGGACCACTAGGGTCTATGAAAGACAACAACAAACGGAGCTAATGTCCGTTGTGACTGAGGGTCTAAAACAGCTGGTGCGGCAACAGACGGAGTTACTGCCTGTTGCGGTACCACCTAGCCTCTCTTGGGAGGTGTGCAGTTGTCGTACTGCAGCGAGTCCGAACTGACCCAGTGGCTACACCTAGGCCGTTGGACTTGCGCGGAAGGGACCGACTTGCACTTAAAAGCTGCAAGATTTGGTCCATGGTTTCTGCGAGAAACCTCTTCCGCAGACGAGGAATAAATGGGCTCTCTCGTCTTTGTGTGGGTGGGGTGATCACGTCGGCAACGTGAGTAGATACACCCGAAACCACGGAGGGAAACGTCTGTTCGTCGATCAAGGCCTGAGGAACCCATAAGTCCTTCGACATTACTTCTCCCCTGGGCTTGGGAGCTTGTAAGAGGTATCGGACTAGGTGAACAACTGGCACGAACAGACGAACCCTCGAACGCAACACTGTAACACTTTGCGCATATCACTTTATCACTTTTGATTTTCTGTTTGCACTTATTTCACTGAACTCGAAACTTTAAGTGGTTTGTACCTGAAACACGCAATCCTATCCTTCATTAAAAGGTAGTAATTGCGAAAACAGTATTACAATGTAACAGAAAAACATAATGAAAGATAAAGAATTCAGTGGCTGGAAAAGAGACTAAACACTAGATCAAATAAACTACGTTTAAAATCTCTCACCGCATAAAGCCTGGGAACAAGAATAAAACTCTAGAAACGTTTTACCTTCTTCCCCTATAGCGACTAGGGAGAAGAGTAAAAAACGAGAACAACGTTACCCGCTTGAACGAAACGTTTATCCTCCTCTCTCTCCCTCCGTCTCTATCTCTCTCTCTCTCTCTCTTGACTTAGAACCTGAGAGATGAGCCCAATTATATATCGTTAAAACATATTATTTGTTAAAGGAAAAAAACTGAAAGGTTTCCCAAATAAAAAGTTCCTTTATTAGAATTAAAACCATTTAAGCTAAGAAAGAATGAACGAAACGCTTGAATCGGTTTACTCTTACTGCAACGTGAAACCGTGAAATACTCTCTCTCTATCGTAACGATAGAGCGCAAGTTGAACGTTCTAAACGTCCACAACTGCGGAGACTAAACTAAACGTTAGTTCATCTTTGAAAACAGTACGAGACTATAAAAGAAATAAAAAGTGAAAGAGAGTCTATACTCTCTTCGACACCAACACTTCCGTCTAAGGGAAGGGTCGGCCATTTAAAAGTGAAAGAGAGTCCATACTCTCTTCGTCACCATAATTAAATCAAATTAATTCCAAAAGCTTGCTAAGCTAATGATAAAGCTTCCTGAATAGCGAAGGCTAAACTCTAGAGCAAATACATCACCAAATCGTGAACAATAACTCCAGAATCAACAGCGTATCCAAGTAGGTCTAGCCGGTGGCACGACAGAGGAAAAATTGAGTTCTTGTTGACAAGAAGTACTTGAGTACCTGCTCACAGATGGCGCTGTTGTGTACACCCCCACCTGTATAGCGATCGCTGGCGTATCCCGACCGTAGATTTCTGTCGGGCAACAGAGTTGACAGCTACATGATCATCGGGTAAGATTAATATTGAAAAATAAACATTTGAACATTTTCTTCTACAATTTGATAAGGTAAAATATCAGCCTAAATACATAAATTAAGTATTCAGATAACCATTTAAGCTTTATATACTTTTGCACAGGCTTAGATTTCTACCCCTGGGATAAACATGAAAGCAGGAAGCTTGAAAATTTGTGTTAATGAAGTACAACAGTGTAACACTGTCTCCAAAAATTACCACCACTGTTGACATGCCCAAGAAACATACATGCCACAATGATCAACATATATTCAGCCAATGTCAAACTTGTTGAAAGGTATAATACTTTACTTAAGCCCTGTTATATTGAAAAAATGTTACTAACCTTACACATTAAAATTCTCACCTATTTCAGAAATATACTTCCATACATAAATAAAATGGCTATAAAGTACATGAAAAGATGATGTGTGTGTTGGCAGCACGTGTGTGAGAAAAAATGTAAAAATGTATATATGTACAAATAATTAATGAGAACTAAATGAATAGCTGTTTTCTCAAAGATTTATGTAATTTGTTAAAACAAACAGACATGTTTGCATATGTCTAAAATACAAACAAGGAGACTAACATGAGAATACAAAAAGCATATACCTAACATCTCACTAATATATCTCCAGTATTTTTTACATTAACAAAATGAAAATAAAAATTCTAGTGTCGGCACAACTGGTACAAAATAAAATTTATCTAAACACAAACTGTGACTGACTTTCACTAAGAAAATCCAGACAAAAATATCTTAAGGATATGTATAGTAAAACAAACTTACATGCTTAGTAATGCCATGTTCAGATCATGTGTCGAGCCCGGTCTGTGAATTTCATTTTCTTGCAACTCACACTCAAGCCTGAAAGCACACAAAATATATTGGCATAAAAAATCCACGTTTCTATATGAAGTCTGAAAATTTGGTAACCATAAAAGTGCAATTGAGTAGATAATTAATGCAGATAGGTATACAAAATTAAATCAATTTTACCGATAATAATGAAGCTTTATAAGCAAATTAAAAATCTTCCATAAAGCAAATACCAGTGCTGGCAAAACAAAACTTGCATGAGATTAACCACAAACTATATCATAACACAGACAACTGTACATTAAATACAGTGATGTTAAATTATAATTGATGTTTACCATAATCAAATAAAAAGAGTTAGAAGGGGAAGAAAAACCCTACAAAGACAAAACACTTACCTGAGCGCTTTCACTAGAGTATGTTGTTGAGCCATCAAAAAATTTACTTGAGACTTAAGAACAGCAATCTCACCATCCCTGTCTCTCAGCTGTTCTTGAAGATCCACGATATTTTCTTCTAGACTTTGGCACATAGCCTGAAGTAGTGATGGTGTGAATTACATCTCTGTTTCTCTACAGTCAAAAGTGCATTGTTGATACAATACTGTATTACACTAAAAAGAATACAGAACTAAACCTAAGTAAAATAATCTGAATTCTTATGTTGTCCCATCAGTGATAGAGTGATTGTGCAATGATCTGTTAACTACATCATACCTTTATATAAAAAAAAATACTTAAAACCTAAAGATTTCTACAAAATTACTAAAAAAGTGAGCTAGAAAGAAATTACCATAATAAGTTGGATAACTTGAGAAGTCTAATGAGATGAAGTCTGCTAACTTAACAGGTGTTACATACTGAGTTCATAACTTTACCAAATTAGGTCACTGACATTATAGACAAAACACCTCACAACTCAAGGATTACTTGGGGGGAAAGAACCTAAGAATCACTGGTCAAATGTTTGTTAAGTTTAAGAGTACAGTAATCCTTACAAAATAACCTAAAATGAAAGGCACTGCATGACCTCTGGCATCAAATGAAATAACACTAACATTCCCACAAGCACGAATACCCACCCGACTTTCCTCGAGCGTGTCGTGGGCCCCTGGAGGATCATCTAGACAAAAGAAGTCTCGGACACACTTCTTTTCACGGATTCTTGCATGACCTGAAAATGAGACTCAAGTGTTACTTTTATAATAAAAAATTAAGAAGTAGACATGTTTGATACTGGGAGATAATTTGCATTGAAAAATAGAATTCTTAGACAGCTGATTTATATGGATATAGAGTCATGTTGAATTTTTTTTTTTTATCAAATTATGGCCTAATGAATAAAACTTTAAACCAACTTTGCACATGCATGTTTTTAAAGTTTACAACAAAAGCACTACAAAATTACTGAGTGAAAAGAATATTAAGCAACAACCACTTTACAATGGAATATAATATACAGCACTTCAGAGCCGCACAATGTTTATAATGAGTTACATTAAATACAAAAATAAATTCTAAAAGTCTTTTGAATTTTTCCTAGCTATACAAACAAAAGCATAAGTCCATAAAATCAGGAACATCTTCAGATGAGCTGGAACTGCCCTTGAATTCATCAGTGAAGTAGTTACCAGCAGGTGGTGAGCACATGTGATTAGCTACGTGGACCCACATATTGGAAGCTCTTCACTTTTGACCTTTGGCTGAGAGAAGGGTGGTTGAGGTGGAAACTTAACTTTAAAGGACTCAATTTTATATAGCTAAGAAAAATGAAAATTATTTTAATAATTTATTTGTTCCTATTCATATACTATACAAACCATTCATCCTTTAAAATAGGAAGACTCACTGAATGATGAAACCCAACTGTTTGGTTCTTTTTTTTCCCTTAGAAATGACAGTCTGCCAGTTCCTGTGGGAACAAGGGAGACTACTCCAGCATCCCCTTATTTGTCTATTTCTGGGCTCAACCTGTGTCGCTCCGTGAAATGCTCCTTATAGCACCATTTCTAAGGTATAAATACTGCTAGATATAGCAGAGAAAAAGTTGCATGGAATGCCAGGAATATACCCAGCTCGATCACCCTTATAGGGTGTCGGTATATAAGCTGGGGCGTGTTAAAATAACTACCAGAGGTCCTTTACCAATTACAGTGGTCCCTCGGTTATCGCGGTTAATGGGGACCGAGACCACCCGCGAAAACTGAAAATCCGCGAAGTAGCGGCGCCTCTTCAAAAATGCTTAAAAAAACGTATATATACCCCCCTGTATACAGTACACAATATAGAATACGGGTAGAGAGAGAGAGAGTGAAATTCATGTTATAAGAAAAAAAAAAAAAGAAAAAACTGTAAAATATGTTGTCTGTTTACAATAACAATTGAGGGTCTAGAACACTGTTCTACCGAACAATTTACTTGCGAACAACCAATTATCGTTATCAGCTTTCAAAAACAAGCAAACACTACAACTAGCTAACATAATTAGTCCGTCGTTTTGCGCAAAAAATTAACATTTATAATTTCTATTTCTGGGGGTTTAAGATTACAGTAATACATAAATAAAATTGTACCATACCCTATAGAAAATGGGTGGAGAGAGAGAGAGAGAGAGAGAGAGAGAGAGAGAGAGAGAGAGAGAGAGAGAGAGAGAGAGAGAGAGAGAGAGAGAGAGATTCATGTTAAACAATCAAACAATAAAACAACATTTAACTTACCTCTTACAATAAGTTCTTCTAAGCGTAGTTGATGAAAAGACCTGTGCAGTACGATGAGGTGATAACGATGAATGATTGCACAGGGGCATGGAGAGCTTTACTGCTCCTCGGATGACGCCGCAGACGATGCAGGAGAAGCTGCAGGAGGCGGCGTAGTGGCTACAGGAGGTGTCGTAATGGATGCAGGAGGTGGCGTAGTGGCTATAGGAGGTGGCGTAGTGGCTATAGGAGGTGGCGTAAGGGATGCAGGAGGCGGTGTAGCGGCTGCAGGAGGATCTTCTTCTGGTTTTTTGCGCGTAAGAAACATCGTTATTGGGAGTTGTGAACGTTGTCTTTTTTTGTCGATGAAGATGCGCCTATAAACAGCCATGACGTCATCAATACGATTGCTGAATTCGACGGCTCTTACCATGTTGTCATCCATTTCTTTGGCCCTTTTTTGGAGGTCTTTGGCAACATTGAAGAGGTACTGTAAATTATGCAATGTAAGGCCACCTTCTTCAGCTTCGTCACTAGCAGACTTGTCTTCCTCCTCACTCGCCGATTTGGTCATTTCCTGTAGGTCCTCCTCTGTCAGTGGGTTTGAGTGGCAGTCGATGAGATTGTTAATTTCATCAGCCGTCATATCCGAGAAGCCTTCAGTCTGCACCAACCGAGCCAGCCTGACAGCCTTATCAACGGCAGAGTGATGGATTTCGTTAGGCGTGAAACCCTCATAGTCATGAGTGATTTTGTTTGGCCACAATTTCTTCCAGCTGGAGATGAGTGTCTGTTCTTTCATGTCCTTTAGGGCATTCTGAATATTAGCCAGACACGTAGCTATGTTGTAGTCCTTCCAATAAGCTTTGATGCTGAAGGTCTCGTCGGTCTCTTCAATGGAGGAGATGAGACCCTCCATTGTTGACTTAGTGTAGAGGACTTTGAAGGCCCTAATAACCCCCTGATCCATGGGCTGTATAAGGGAAGTGGTGTTGGGGGGAAGGAACTCCACCTGTACCCCTTCATAATGCAAATTAGTTGCATGACCTCCTGCACAGTCCATGAAGAGAACCACTTTAAAGGGCCTGCCCTTTTCAGCCAGGTAAAGCTTTACCTGTGGTATGAAAGAGTTAAGGATCCAATCAAGTGTGAGGGCCTTGGTGATCCATGCCTTTTTATTGGCCATCCAGTACACTGGCAGTAAGGCTTTTTGTTCTTGTTTTTCAATGCTCGAGGATTCTGTGACTTGTAGATAAGGCCGGGCTTCAGCATGAATCCTGCAGCATTGCCACACATGAGCAGAGTCACCCGATCCTTGTGAGCTTTGAAACCTGGCTTTTTAAGTTCGTCCTTGAAAAGAAATGTTCAGGACGGCATCCTCTTCCAGAAGAGGCCTGTTTCATCCATATTAAAGACTTGCTCCGGGACATAGCCATTTTCTTCTATTATTTCCGGAAAAACATCCTCAACATAATGCCTCGCTGCTGCTTCGTCTGCAGAGGCTGCCTCTCCATACAACGACACACTCTGAAGTCCGAATCGCCTCTTAAACTTATCAAACCAGCCCTTGCTGGCAACGAAAGTCGTACGTGGTCGTCGTGGGCTAGTCTGGCTTGAGGTACCAGGCAGAGGATCATCTTCGTCGCCGTCGTCTTCTTCCTCATCTTGAACGTTGTCGTCGTCACCACCCTCAGGCACCATAGCATCAAACAAAGTTTTAGCCTTACTTCGGATCATGTTTGTATCCAGGCTGATTTTCTTCTCCCTACAATCATGGATCCAAATAGCCAGTGCATTTTCCATTCGCACCATGGTCTTATTCTGGGTGTTTACAACCCTTTTGGCATCTTTCGTGAAAGATATTGCAGCAGTTTTGCGGATGTTCTTCTCTTCCTTCTTTATGTACCGTACCATGGATTCATTAAGGCCATATTGTCGGGCTACGCTCGCGTAGCTATTTCCCGCTTTCAACTTGTCCAATAAACTCACTTTTTCGTTAATTGTTAACATCTTTCGCTTTTTCTTCGGCTCACTAGATGCACCAAGGGATAAAGAGCGTTTGGGAGGCATCACGAAGGGCTTCACAAAACTTTTACACTTAAAAAATCACCGCGAGACAAAGACTAACTAACCGCGATCTATGGCGAGAAGCGTATACGAGAAAAGCGTGGAGCGATGGGCATCGAAAGAAGCTTGGGCTAGTGAACGGGCCAATGGGGAGTCGAGTTCTCAGCGAGTGCTGGCCAATCAGCTTGCGTTTATGCCCGTGATGCTTAGCGTATACGTGCATTTCTTTTTGTTTTAAAATTTTGTAAAATGATGCAATTACTAATTCTAATTGAATATTTTGTTTTCAAAATTTGTAAAATAATGTAATTTCTAATTTTAATTTAATATTTTTCATTATTATTAATTTTTTAATATTTTTTGATATTTTTAATTTTTGAATATTTTTTAGACCCGCGAAGCTCTGAGCCCGCAAAAGTTGAACCGCGAACTAGCGAGGGACCACTGTAGTCCTCTCCTTTCTCAATATCCCCCGATACTACGAGGTGCCGTTCTACATCCGACTACTGCCTGCAACTGCGGCTACTGCTCCCCCCCCCCTTACTACCACTACCCACGCTTCTCCCATCATTCCTTTTCTAGCACCATGATATCCACACGTGTTTGTTTTCAGTAGCCTTTATGTGACTGCATTTTTTAAGATGTCTGACGTTTTGGAGAACCCATGATGATGATTAATGGGTTGGTATATATTCCACCATCGTCCCGCTTTTCTAAAAAGGGAGAGATGCTTCTCTAGAATTTATAGAATGGAGCTCAGAAGTGTAGCATACCAGCAGCAAGTCGGATCCAGCGAGTAACGCTTCGACCACTTTGTCCCCAAGAGAGGGGAACAGAAAAATGAAGAGGAGCCTGTCATTCTACCTTTTATTCCAGACTTACATTTATCCATTACCATACACAAAATGCTGCCTATCCTGTGTGGGACCAGTGATGGCTGCACAACTCCTTGAGCAGCCACTATAAGATCAACCACAAAGCTGTCGAGGGACTTTATGTAGGTATACTCCCATAAGTAGAAGGCCATGAAGGTGGTGGTCCAATGTGGCCACACCCCAGCCTTCAACACTTGGCTGATTGAGAGATTCCTCTTAAAGGCTACGGTGGGGCCTATACACATGAGCATCTTTTGATCACCACCAGATGCTTCACGTAGAGAGGGGATGGAATAGGCCTCGAACCCAAGATCATGCACCAACAGGTTCTGTGTTTTGGCCATGAAATTTGGCACAAAACTAAAGGTGACTTCCTTCCATCCCTCAGTATGAGTGACTAAACACGAGAGAGTGGGATGGGCATATTCACCGGGACATGCAACACAGACACAGGGGATGGGGTCACAGGCACAGAAGAAGGGACTATAGACCATGGAACCACAAAAACAAAGGTTAGGGAGAGGGGCTACAAGCCCTGGAACTACATGGACATGAGTCAGGGTGAGGGGCACAGGGATAGGGAAGGGAGACACATGAGTGATTGGATCAGAAGTGATGCAGCAGGGAGTGAGCCAGCACTGGGCCAAAGTGCACTTTTGGCCCTCCTAGAGCTGACTTACGACCAACTTTAGGTGTAAACAACTTGTGCCAGAGCTTTTCCTCCCAGCAATGGTGGGGAAGAACATGCATTCACACTCCGTTTGGGCAATAAGATCACAGGAGGCATCAACACCGGGGTCACTGGCACCAAGGTTACAGCTACCATGGCCTTAGTCCTTGCTGTCACCATGGGAGACACTGGCACAGGGGACGGCGGGGGTGAAGTATCCGCTACTAGCTCCCTCAACAATGTAATAAAGAGCCCAACTGAAAAACCCAAGGAGGTACAAGACTTCCTTAGATCAAAGCCCTTGTCGGTTGATTGCACGGCAACAGGATATAAGCCCCCAACTTCTAATGGGGGGCACACACACCACCAAAACCTCAAAAGCCTCTTGACATAGATTCGAGGTCTCCTTGCTCCTGAAGCATACTCCATGGGGACCGAGCCAGGGGCATATGCCTAGAAGCAGTGGTATGAATTTCACTCAATAAGGGAACAAAAGATGTGAAAGACTTCATCATCTTATTGGCCACTGCCAAAAACCACACTGGAAAAAGCTTAGCTTTCCTCCTCCCTTTCAGGGCATATACAATTTTGCCCGCTATTCAACGCACTACAGCCAGTTTAGCCATAAACAGGTTCAAACGTCCCCCTATTCCCCAGCATGTATGAATCTCCTTCACATCTACATACACAAATAGCAATAAATAATATTCAATTCTGCAAGAAAAATGAAAAGATCAAAACTTTTGGTTTGAAAGAGAGAGTATGTTCGTACTAGTTGTAGCCTAAGACAAAAATTAAGAGCTTCCGACAGGTTGGGGGGACCTGCCCATGCTGACCACCTGTTGTTAACTACCTTGTTAATGAATTCAACAACTATTCAAACTCTCCTGACGACATTCTCTCTATTCTAAAGGATGAAAGATTTGTATACACGTAGAATCAAACAAAAGCTAAATTATTAAACCTTATAACCCATTAGAAAGCATTGCACTAGAAAACTGGAATTGAAGATCAACATTATTATCAACACAATGTTATTCTACAATCTCATAAATGCAGCTAATATAGCAAGTACCATTCAGTTGCCAAGAAATAATATGAGATGGGAAGTGTCTGTCCCATAAACCAATGGTTAAGGCATTACATTAGATGAAAGTTTTGCATTTATAGAGGACCTCCAAATACAGTTATCATAGTCAAATAAAAAATATAGAGTGAGTATTTACAATTTTCTTACCAATGATATTATCTATAAATGCCTGCAGTCCTAGCTGTCGATCTTCAAGGAAAATGGGGTCAAAGTTATCTCCAAACCACCTTTTAGGAGGTAGAGCAAATCTTAGGCCAGGAAACTCAGATCGTAACTGTTGGTTAATAAAAAGCATTAAACCATATTTCAATTTTCTCAATACTATAAAGTATAATACTGTAAAGCAGGAACATATCACCACATTCGTGACAAAAACACAAAATCACTTTAATACTTTAGAGTAATACCTCGATACGAAAACAATTAGTTCTGGAGTGGATTTTGTATCATGATATTTTTTGTAAATTAGGGCAGTTTTAATTCAATTCCAAGCCCTACAAAAACACCACATTAAATTTACAATGATATACAGCCAAATACATTTGAATCCTTCAATATACCTAACCTAAATATTAATACTTGCAAATGAAGTACAGTAGTTCTCTGAACAAAATGCAATAATAAATGGAAAATACAATGCATACTGTATTTTACTGTACAATAGTGTACATGTATATACAAAAAATATACAGTAGCCTACGTACTGTACTTTACCAATGTTACCCTTAACGTAGAGAGGTACGTTTTCTACCAGGCATAACCAAACCGTTTTCTTCAACTCGCAGATATTTTCAACCGTAGCTATTTTACGGTTCGGTAATACAATTAATATTCATTGGTGATACGTCAATAAATAACTTTTTTATATGCGCGTATTTTAAAGCTACTGTATTTTATTGTAATACAAGAAAGATTCATTGATGTTGATATGTACTTGTACTTACTTTGAATAATGATTAACTTTAATTTTTCGATAAAGTTTTTTAACTTATTTATTTACCGAAATGAAAGAAAAGTGTATCGCTAATGTTTCGATATGCATAGTAGCATTGTGCGTATGTACATAATGTACACACAAATACAGTACTGTTCATTGTTTTTTATTCTAAAAATGTACTTATTATAAAATTGATCGTAAATAAAGGATCATGACATGAAAAGGTAAAAATATGTTACAATCTGTTATTTATATACTGAAATGAAAGAAAAATAATTTATATCGCTAATGTGTTTGATATGTGTAGTAGCATCGTGCGTTCGTACATAAAATACAGTTCTTTTCAATGTGTTATTTAATTATAAAATGTACTTAATATAAAATTCACTGTAAATAAACAACCACGAAATATATTACGATCTGTTATTTATTTACTAAAATGAAAGAAAAATATATTGAAAATGTTTTTAAATGAGTTGTAGCAATGTGCATATGTACATACTGTACATACAATACAGTACAGTTTATTGTGTTTTTTCACTTAAAAAATGTACTTATTGATAAAAATAAGAGAGCAGATTCTTACATCAGTAACTAGCATCAATGAACGGAGATACTGTAACCAATAGGAGAGCAGGGCTATGATGGCGAGTTTATAGTTTTGCGGAGAACAAATTTTAAAATCATTTTTAAGCAGCCGCGCGAATCTCATTTTATATCATGAGGGGTTTTTCTTTTTTCATAATATGAGGCAAAAAATCTTTGTATTTCTTTTCGTATCATGAATTCTTCGAATACAGAAACATTCGTATCGAGAAGTATTACTGTACATTATCGTATTAAACTACATTACTGCGATGTTTCTACTACTGCATTGAACGTGATATAGTACTTAGATTTTACTTTTCTTGATTTGCATCAAGATAAAAAAAACCATTCTAGACAAAAAAAATAATAACCATACTGTATTTCCCGTGTCATAAGACGCACTTTTTCCTGAGCAATACCCCAAAAAATCACCCTGCGTCTCAACAAAAAGATAAAGTGGTAGAGTATATGGAGTTTGACAACCCTCAATTGCTTCAAACACCCAAGTAATGACATACAAGCACTCACACTCACCAGGCATAAAATATAAGCCGGAAATTATCATTCATCTGTTATAAACAAATTTATTTTGGTACTGAACTTTCTTTGATTAATGAGAGTAAGATTTGTTTTGGTTTTGGTGATCAATCAGCTGATGACTCGCCAACTCCATCTACACACAAACATGCAACTAATGGTATTCTACCAGACAACGCTACAATATATTACTGTAGTTGTTTATGCAGTATTTATCCATTTCTCTTATTTTGATATTAAGCAATACAGTATTTTGGTAATGACTTTCTTGCCCAGGTTCCAAAATAATAGAGATAGTTGTTGCTGAACAGAACCTTGAAAAAACATCTCACTGCAAGTTAAGCACAATGTTACCAAGATAGCTGTAAACTAATTAGAACTAGAGTTACACAACCACCAGAAAAACTATTTAACAAACTAAACAAAAAATATTCACTAGCCTACGTACTGTACTTTACCAATGTTACCCTTAACGTAGAGAGGTACGTTTTCTACCATGCATAACCAAACCGTTTTCTTCAACTCTCAGATATTTTCAACCGTAGCTATTTTACGGTTCGGTAATACAATTAATATTCATCGGTGATACGTCAATAAATAACTTTTTTATATGCGCGTATTTTAAAGCTACTGTATTTTATTGTAATACAAAAAAGATTCATTGATGTTGATAAGTACTTGTACTTACTTTGAATAATGATTAACTTTAATTTTTCGATAAAGTTTTTTAACTTATTTATTTACCGAAATGAAAGAAAAGTGTATCGCTAATGTTTCGATATGCATAGTAGCATTGTGCGTATGTACATAATGTACACACAAATACAGTACTGTTCATTGTTTTTTATTCTAAAAATGTACTTATTATAAAATTGATCGTAAATAAAGGATCATGACATGAAAAGGTAAAAATATGTTACAATCTGTTATTTATATACTGAAATGAAAGAAAAATAATTTATATCGCTAATGTGTTTGATATGTGTAGTAGCATCGTGCGTTCGTACATAAAATACAGTTCTTTTCAATGTGTTATTTAATTATAAAATGTACTTAATATAAAATTCACTGTAAATAAACAACCCCGAAATATATTACGATCTGTTATTTATTTACTAAAATGAAAGAAAAATATATTGAAAAAGTTTTTAAATGAGTTGTAGCAATGTGCATATGTACATACTGTACATACAATACAGTACAGTTTATTGTGTTTTTTCACTTAAAAAATGTACTTATTGATAAAAATAAGAGAGCAGATTCTTACATCAGTAACTAGCATCAATGAACGGAGATACTGTAACCAATAGGAGAGCAGGGCTATGATGGCGAGTTTATAGTTTTGCGGAGAACAAATTTTAAAATCATTTTTAAGCAGCCGCGCGAATCTCATTTTGTATCATGAGGGGTTTTTCTTTTTTCATAATATGAGGCAAAAAATCTTTGTATTTCTTTTCTTATCATGAATTCTTCGAATACAGAAACATTCGTATCGAGAAGTATTACTGTACATTATCGTATTAAACTACATTACTGCGATGTTTCTACTACTGCATTGAACGTGATATAATACTTAGATTTTACTTTTCTTGATTTGCATCAAGATAAAAAAAACCATTCTAGACAAAAAAAATAATAACCATACTGTATTTCCCGTGTCATAAGACGCACTTTTTCCTGAGCAATACCCCAAAAAATCACCCTGCGTCTCAACAAAAAGATAAAGTGGTAGAGTATATGGAGTTTGACAACCCTCAATTGCTTCAAACACCCAAGTAATGACATACAAGCACTCACACTCACCAGGCATAAAATATAAGCCGGAAATTATCATTCATCTGTTATAAACAAATTTATTTTGGTACTGAACTTTCTTTGATTAATGAGGGTAAGATTTGTTTTGGTTTTGGTGATCAATCAGCTGATGACTCGCCAACTCCATCTACACACAAACATGCAACTAATGGTATTCTACCAGACAACGCTACAATATATTAGTTGTTTATGCAGTATTTATCCATTTCTCTTATTTTGATATTAAGCAATACAGTATTTTGGTAATGACTTTCTTGCCCAGGTTCCAAAATAATAGAGATAGTTGTTGCTGAACAGAACCTTGAAATGTTATTTTTATTAATAAAATAAATTTTTGAATATACTTACCCGGTGATCATATAGCTGCAACTCTGTTGCTCGACAGAAAAACCTACGGTCAAAATACGCCAGCGATCGCTATGCAGGTGGGGGTGTACATCAACAGCGCCATCTGTCGAGCAGGTACTTAGTACTCCAAGCAAACAAAGAACCAATTTTCTCCTCGGTCCACTGGGTCTCTATTGGGGAGGAAGGGAGGGTCCTTTAATATATGATCACCGGGTAAGTATATTCAAAAATTTATTTTATTAATAAAAATAACATTTTTCAATATTAAACTTAGCCGGTGATCATATAGCTGATTCACACCCAGGGGGGTGGGTAGAGACCAGCATTACATGTTTACATTATTATGAGCTAAGTATTTTGTATTTCATTTTAGCAGTTATTCAAAATAACAAACATAAAATAAATAAGTACCTGGTAAGGAAGTCGACTTGAACAATTACTCTGCCTTTTTAAGTACGTCTTCCTTACGGAGCCTCGCGATCCTCTTAGGATGCTGAGCGACCCCTAGGATCTGAAGTATCAAGGGTTGCAACCCATACAACAGGACCTCATCAAAACCTCTAATCTAGGCGCTTCTCAAGAAATGACTTTGACCACCCGCCAAATCAAGTAGGATGCGAAAGGCTTCTTAGCCTTCCGGACAACCCAAAAACAATAATAAAACATTTCAAGAGAAAGATTAAAAAGGTTATAGAATTAGGGAATTGTAGTGGTTGAGCCCTCACCCACTACTGCACTCGTTGCTACGAATGGTCCCAGAGTGTAGCAGTTCTCGTAAAGAGACTGGACATTCTTAAGATAAAAAGACGCGAACACTGATTTGCTTTTCCAATAGGTTGCGTCGATTATACTTTGCAGAGATCTATTTTGTTTAAAGGCCACGGAAGTTGCGACAGCTCTAACTTCGTGTGTCCTTACCTTCAGCAAAGCTTGGTCTTCCTCATTCAGATGGGAATGAGCTTCTCGTATTAACAGTCTGATAAAATAGGATAAAGCATTCTTTGACATAGGCAAAGATGGATTCTTAACTGAACACCATAAAGCTTCAGACGGGCCTCGTAAAGGTTTTTAAATAGAACTTAAGAGCTCTTACAGGACATAAGACTCTTTCTAGTTCATTTCCAACCATACGATAAGCTTGGAATATCGAACGATATTGGTCAAGGCCGAGAAGGCAGCTCGTGTTTGGCTAGAAAACCAAGTTGTAGAACATGTAGCCGTTTCGGATGAGAATCCGATGTTCTTGCTGAAGGCATGAATCTCACTGACTCTTTTAGCTGTGCTAAAGGTGAGATCTTTCAGGGAGGCTGATTGTAGCGGTTCGAACCTGTCTGACATAAGGAATGTTAGTACCACGTCTAAATTCCAACCAGGTGTAACCAAATGACGCTCCTTCGTGGTCTCAAAAGACTTAAGGAGGTCCTGTAGATCTTTATTGTTGGAAAGATCTAAGCCTCTGTGACGGAAGACTGATGCCAACATGCTTCTGTAAACCTTGATAGTGGGAGCTGAAAG
Source organism: Palaemon carinicauda (assembly GCF_036898095.1). Lineage (NCBI taxonomy): Eukaryota > Metazoa > Arthropoda > Malacostraca > Decapoda > Palaemonidae > Palaemon > Palaemon carinicauda. Next base: position 112,470 of record NC_090725.1, on the reverse strand, counting down.
AGATCGTTCTTTCCTCAGATATAAGAGAAAGTCAGCTATTTGAGTTACAGAGGTACTGGTCGAGGATACGGATACTGACTTGCACCAGTTTCGGAAGATTTCCCACTTCGATTGGTAGACTCTAAGGGTGGATGTTCTCCTTGCTCTAGCAATCGCTCTGGTTGCCTCCTTCGAAAAGCCTCTAGCTCTCGAGAGTCTTTCGATAGTCTGAAGGCAGTCAGACGAAGAGCGTGGAGGCCTTGGTGTACCTTCTTTACGCGTGGCTGACGTAGAAGGTCCACCCTTAGGGGAAGTGTTCTGGGAACGTCTACTAGCCATCGAAGTACCTCGGTGAGTTATTCTCTCGCGGGCCAGAGGGAAGCAACTAGCGTCAACCTTGTCCCTTCGTGAGAGGCGAACTTCTGCAGTACCTTGTTGACAATCTTGAACGGAGGGAATGCATATAGATCTAGATGTGACCAATCTAGTAGAAAGGCATCTATATGAACTGCTGCTGGGTCCGGGATTGGTGAGCAATAAATTGGGAGCCTCTTGGTCATCGAGGTTGCGAAGAGATCTATGGTTGGCTGGCCCCAGGTGGCCCAAAGTCTCTTGCATACATCCTTGTGGAGGGTCCATTCTGTTGGAATTATTTGTTCCTTCCGACTGAGACAATCTGCCATGACATTCAAGTTGCCTTGGATGAACCTCGTTACTAGTGAAATGTCTAGACCTTTTGACCAGGTGAGGAGGTCCCTTGCGATCTCGTACAATGTCAGAGAGTAGGTCCCTCCTTGCTTGGAGATGTACGCCAAAGCCGTGGTGTTGTCCGAGTTCACCTCCACCACTTTGCCTTGAAGGAGAGACCTGAAGCTTTTCCAGGTCAGACGTACTGCCAGTAGCTCCTTGCAGTTGAAATGCATTGTCCTTTGACTCGAGTTCCATAATCCCGAGCATTCCCTACCGTCTAATGTCGCACCCCAGCCTACGTCCGATGCATCCGAGAAGAGAACGTGGTTGGGAGTCTGAACAGTCAGGGGAAGACCCTCTCTAAGGTTGATATAGTCCTTTCACCAAGTCAGACAAGACTTTATCTTTCCGGAAACCGGGATCGAGACCGCTTCTAGCGTCTTGTCCTTTTTCCAGTGAAAAGCTAGATGGTATAGAAGAGGACGGAGGTGTAGTCTTCCTAGTGACACAAATTGATCCACGGATGACAGTGTCCCTACCAGACTCATCCACAGCCTGACTGGGCAGCGTTCCTTCTTCAGCATCTTCTGGATGGATAGCAGGGCTGGGGGTTGATCGTCTTGTTCAGCAACGTCCTCATCAGAGGGTTCCTCATCCGAAACTGATGAGGAAACGGCAACGGAGTGGGCAACGTCTGACTCGCTGAATCCGGTCGCACTGGTGGATGCGTGACGGAGCCGGACGCAATATCATGGCACTGCTGCACAGTCTGTGAACTGTCAACAACCATGGGTGCGCGAGGAAGTACAGCGTCAACCCGAAACTGTCTAGACTGTCTGGGTTGTGCAGTCAACACCCTACCGGGTTGCTGAGGTTGACGCACTGCGTCACAACAAGTCACCTCTGCTGGTTGTTGAACGTCTTCCTAGTGACACACTGAACGTCAACAACCACCTCCGAGCGTCGCTTAACGTCAACGTGCGACTGGCAACCCACACTGGGTCGCATCGGTGGAGGAACCACCTCAACTGGCAGACGCGAGTAGGTTACCTCAGCGTCAACAGGGCGCACAACCGACCGGTTGGAAGGTTGTTGGCCAGAAGGTTCTTCTCCGCATTTAAGTCCTCTATCAAGAACACAAGCTTGGACTGCATGTCTTGCAGCAAAGCCCATTAAGGGTCTACGGGAGCAGGTGTGGCAACAGACGGGGTTAGCGACTGAGGCGGAACCATTTACCATCCCTGGAAGCCTTGTTATGTGTGACATAATAGTACAGCAAACTTCAAAGGCTCGACAAAAGTTGAGAAGTTGACCTGTAAACAACTTGGAGCGTCTCCTGGCTAGGCGCCAGGGCGAGTCTACCAGACTTGAGAAGTGTATCTGGGCAGAGGCATGAACTCCCAAGCCGAGAACTTCTCTCGTGTCCTATCAGACTCTCGCTCTATAAGCCAGTTTAAAAGAAGGGAAATCAAAGGCTGTATCCCTAAAACTCCTCCTGGTGCAAAAACCAGTCGCCTAGCCAACGTAACGCTCTCTAGGAGAGCGAGAGAGCACTAGCTTAACAACAACGGCTTCGAAGTAGCTAGGCCTAGTGTAAGTTCTGACGTTTAGGCGAACGAGGAGCAGCAGTTACAAGATCTGGACGAAGATCCTTAAAAAATCATCATGATTTAATTAAAGTCCATAGGAGGCTAAGCAGCTTAAGGCTCCTCTCCAAATGACAGAGTCCTCAAAGGAATATCAGTAGGAGGGAGAACAGCACTTTCCCATCTACAGGAACCTTGTCCGATAAAAGCTAGGTTATCTCAGTGAGTCTCTCACTGGTGCATTAGTAGCAGCCCAGAAGGCAACGTCATGTAACTGCTTGACAGTCTGTGAACTGTCAACAATTGAACTGTCAACCACAACAGGTGCGTGAGGACATACAGCACTGGTGCATTAGTAGCAGACCAGAAGGCAACGTCATGTAACTGCTTGACAGTCTGTGAACTGTCAACAACTGAACTGTCAACCACAACAGGTGCGTGAGGACATACAGTGTTCACTCGAGACTGCTTTGACTGTCTATACTGAGCAGTCAAAACAACTCTAGAGTGCGGAGGTTGACGCACCGCGTCAAAACAAAACAACTTAGACCGTTGTTGTACCTCGCGAACGTCAACGGAAGGTTCCGTGCGTTACTGAACGTCAACATGCGGCTGGCAGGGTACACTGGAACGCATGGGTGGCGGGACTCTCTCAGCTGGAGTGCGGCAGAAGGTTGCCTCAGCGTCCACAGGACGCACAACCGTGGTTGGTTGTAGGCTAGAGGTTGGTGCAGTGTCAACCTTCTCCGCACGAAAGTCCCGCATCAATGACGTTAACTGAGACTGCATGGTCTGCAGCACAGACCACTTAGGGTCTACATGAGCAGGTGCGGCAACAGACGGTGTGACTGCCTGATGCGGTACCGCTTTGCCTCTCTTAGGAGGTGAGCAGTCGTCGGAAGACTGCAGCGAGTTCGAACTGACCCAGTGGCTACAACTGGGCCGTTGGACTTGCGCGGAAGGGACCGACTTGCGCTTAATAAGCTGCGAGACCTTGGTCCAAGGTTTCTTATGAGAAACCTCTTCCGCAGACGAGAAATAAATGGGCTCTCTCGTCTTTGTGTGGGTGGGGCGATCTTGGGTAGATACGCCCGAAACCACGGAGGGAAACGTCTGTTCGTTGATCAAGGCCTGACGAACCCATAAGTCGTTCGACATTACTTCTCCCCTGGGCTTGGGAGCTTGCAAGAGGTCCCGGACTAGGTGAACGACAGGCACGAACAGACGAACCCTCGGACGCAACACTGTAACACTTTGCGCATATCACTTTATCACTTCGATTTTCTGTTTTGCACTTATTACACTGAAATCGAAACTTTTACTGATTTCAACCTGAAACACGCAATTCTACCCTTCATTAAAAGGTAGTAATTGCGAAATCAGTCGTATAATGCAGCTATTAATACTAGCAAAAAACAGAAAACATATATAAAGATAAAAAATTCAGTGGCTGGGAAAGAGACTAAACACTCGTTCAAATAAACTACGTTTACAATCTCTCACCGCACATAGCCTGGGGACAAGAATAAAACCCTAGAAACATTTTACCTTCTTCCCCGTACAGCGACTAGGGAGGAGAGAAACACGAGAACAACGTTACCCGCTTGAACGGAACGTTTTCTCTCCTCTCTCTCCCTCCGTCTCTATCTCTCTCTCTCTTTCTCTCTTGATTTCGCACCTAAGAGAAGAGCCCAATTATATTTCGTCAAAAAAAACATGTTATTTGACTAAAGGAAAAAACTGAAAGGTTTTTCAATTAAAAAGTTCCTTTAAAATAGAATTTAAAACATTTAAGCTAAGAAAGAATGAACAAAACGTCAGAATCGATTTACTCTTACTGCAACGTGAAACCGTGATACACTCTCTCTCTATCGTAACGATAGAGCGCATGTTGAACGTCCTGAACGTCAACGACTGCGTAGTCTAAAAAACTAAACGTTAGTAAAAATTTTAAATTCTTTAAAGGCTAAATACGATATAACGGGCTCAACGTTGATTAACTTCGGTTCCAAGTTAGGACCGCCTACTATCAGGAAAGGTCGCATACAAACAAAACATAAAAATTTATTTTTATATGTTTATAATAAATGGAAAGTTAATCGAAGAGGCCTAATAATGGCGGAGAGATATAAAATATATAGATCTATAACGTGTTAAGCAAAATTACTAAAAACCTAAACACACTTCCTTCTAAGGGAAGGGTCGGCCATTTAAAAGTGAAAGAGAGTCCATACTCTCTTTGTCACCATAATTAAATCTATCCAAAACGAGTTCAAGTTTTGAGATGAAGATAAAACCCCTGCATAGCGAAAGCTCAAAACTAGAATAGTGTACTTCACCAAATAGTTGTGAAAACAAATCCAGTTAGTAACAGCGTATTAGTAGGTCTTGCCGGTAGCCCGACAGAGAGAAAATTGGTTCTTTGTTTGCTTGGAGTACTAAGTACCTGCTCGACAGATGGCGCTGTTGATGTACACCCCCACCTGCATAGCGATCGCTGGCGTATTTTGACCGTAGGTTTTTCTGTCGAGCAACAGAGTTGCAGCTATATGATCACCGGCTAAGTTTAATATTGAAAAAAAAATCTCACTGCAAGTTAAGCACAATGTTATCAAGATAGCTGTAAACTAATTAGAGCTAGAGTTACACAAACACCAGAAAAATTATTCCACAAACTGAAATTTCTAGAGAATTTTTTATTTGATCAATAATTAACTTGGTATGAAAATGTGCACATGAGGAATTTTGAAAATATTACAGGAATTTTACTTCTTTACCAAAATTTGATCAGGAACACTGCTTTCATGTCAACAAAAAACTTGGAAACATTGTTATGCATTATCTTTTATATGGATACATAATAAAATTGGGATAACAGGTGTACAGCTAATTAATATTTGCCTAACACATTTCATAATACATCCAATTATGAAACTTTACTGTCCTAGACTAGGAATTGCGGCCTACAATGAATTGCAAAACCCTAAATTTCTTTTTTTCCAAAAATTGCTTGGCTAAATATAAAGTGTGTCTTACCACTGTCGTCTTACGACACAGGAAATACAGTATATAACTAGACAAAAGCCATGTCCAAGAAAAAAATATCCAATTCCAATCTAGGGCAACTAAATACTGTAACTTATTGCAACTATATCTTTTGATAAAACAGAAAATACTGTACACACAGTTCAGAGAAAATCTAATATAAGAACAATTCCAATTGAACTTTGGGAATTCTCAATTTCTATATTCCAGTTTAAGGTTTAAAGACTACTCATGAATGGCAGAGGCAAGGGACAGTGACATTACCATAAGCAAGCAGGGCAATGTCTTAGAGACTGACCATATATACATATGATCAGTGCCCAAGACCCCTCTCCCTCAAATATAGGACCAGGGAAGGCCAGGCAATAGCTGCTGATGACTCAGCAGGTAGGCCTATAAGCTTCCTCAAACACCCCAACCTTAGCTCACAAGGATGGTGAGGTTGCTTCCACTTAAGGAACTATTGAGTTAGATCAGGAATCAAACCCCAATATAGCGATCACCAGTTAGGGACGTTACCAAATAGGCCACCAAAACCCTTAACTAATAAATTGATTTTTTTCAACATGAAAAAACTCATACTTACTCTCTTGTTCAATCTCATGAAGTCTGTATAACGGCGAAAGACAAACCACTGATCACCAGAGGGTCGATGCATAACTTGTATTTTAAAAACCTGTAAAAAGAAATTGTGAATCAAATCTTTACTCAACAAACTAATTGCTACCTTCTCATAGTGTACTAAGAAATAAAATAAGCACACAATACTCCACTGTGCCCTAGGCAGATCAGCTTGGGAAAAATTTCAAAAAGTCCTAAACATTTTCTGAATATTTAATTTAAAAATCAACATAAAGCCTTAAATAAGATTGTTGCTTCAAAGCTTATCCTAAGAGAAATGCTTAGCATCTCACACTTCTCAAAATTTTTGAGAATATCTATGAGCTCCAGGAAATATTATGAATGTCTAGTTATAAATTACCCTATAGCCAACATACACAAGTTAATTACCTCAAAAAGCAGTTTCCCAGAAGCTAAGCTAACCACCTGAAACCACACATCACCACAAATGTACATAATCCATAACAAAAATAAATGAAAACATACTTACTGTGAATCGTGATCGTTCCTCCAGAACCTCATAACCAACAATGGGCATTCTATACAAACAAGTATTATTGTTTCCACTGTTCTCTGCAAATTCAAGAGCAGTCATGGGACTTTGAAGAGGAGAGGAATCTGTTCCGGGGCCTGTTGAAGAGTCAGATTGATATTCTTGAAAAATTTCTATTAACCCTTTTACCCCAATGGACGTACTGGTACGTTTCACAAAACTCATCCCTTTACCCCTATGGACGTACTGGTACGTCCTTGCAAAAAACTGCTTTTTACATTTGTTTTGCATAATTTTGATAAATTTATGAGAAACTTCAGGCATTTTCCAAAAGAATGAGACCAACCTGACCTCTCTATGACGAAAATTAAGGCTGTTAGAGTAATTTAAAAAATATATATTGCAAAATGTGCTTGACAGAAAAAAAAATGCCAGGGGGTTAAGAGTTGGAAAGTTCCAAATACCCTGGGGGTAAAAGGGTTCAATATACAATCACATCACAGTATACTGTACTAATGCCATCAAAACAACATGAAATATTTTAAAAGTAATTTGTATTTTGCCAAGCAATACAAACCTAGATCCTTTAAAATAGGGGAATGTTTTCAGCAGAGCTGGAACAGATGCTGAAGTTATTAAAGAGATGGTTAATGACAAGTGGTGAGTGCAGGGAAGCAGCCCAGCCCACCCGCCTGTTGAATACTCTTCACACTTGACCTTAGACTTAGGACTGAGAGGGGTGGTTGACATGGGAAGCTTAACTTTAAAGGACTCCGGTTTGTATAGCTAGGAAAAATACAAATTACTTTTAAAATCTATTTGTTCATACATGTATACAAACCTTTTGTCACGTCAAATTAAGAGACTCTAAGTGGTTAGTTGAAAGTTCCTTTAGAACTGAACTGGTTGGTTATTTTTCTTCACTCTGTCAGTCTACCTGATCCCGTGTGGGAGCAATTGAGATGACTACACCAACCCTCTATCTATCTATCACATGGATGAATAGGCTGATAAAGCCTGGCTGTACACGAAGATTGGTAAATGGTCTAAAAAGGAATCCCCTCCCCAGAAGGGGGGAGAGCAGTCAGAATGATATACCATCCTCCGCCCCATCAAGGAAGGATTAGAGAGAAACTTCTCTAGAATCTAAAGAATGAAGCTCAGAAGTAAAGCTTACCAGCACACAAAGTCAGTTCCAGTAAATAATAGCAAGACTGCTCCATCACCAAGAGAGGAAAAAGAAAGGGGAAAGAGGAAAGCCAGTCATTCTTATCTTTCATTCTACAATTACATTTACACATTACAAAAGACAAGATGCTTACAGTCCTTTGTAGGTGCTGGCATGTCTACACAACTACAAGATCCACCACCACAGCACCAAGAGCACTAGTGTCAAGGAACTTGTGGATATACTACCAAAGATATACACCTATGAAGGTTCTATGGAATTTCCAGAGCCAAACCTTCGACACATGGCTGGCTATAATATTTCTCTTGAAAGCTGAGGTGGGGCTTATATCCTTCACTTCATGAGCCCTGTTCCTGATTGGTACATTGACCTTCTTAATTGTAGAGGTGTATGCCATACAGATCGTCTCACAAAACCAGAAATAGAGCATATTCATGGACACCTCGTTCATGGTTCTGTCTGTGCCAAGGAAGAGGCACTGATACTTAGGCCTGAGGTGTTGGGTCCTTTTCAAATACCACCTCAAGTTACTCAAGGGACACAAAAGCATCTCTTTTTAATTGCAACCTGACAATTCATGTCGAGGAGATGGAGGAGGTCTCGATCCTGGGGTTGCACACATAAAGGTTATGGGTTTTGGCCATGAACTTGGCACAAACTCAAAAAGAGACCTCCTTCCACTCCTCAGCGTGAGTGGCTAAATAAGAGAGATATGCAACTTGCCTACTCTTCACTGATTCCAAGGCTAGAAAAAATACAGTCTTCAGGACCTAATATGTCTTACCTTCTAAAAGGCTCAAACAAAGTTTGCATAAGAACCTTGAAAATAGGGGTCACATCCAACTCAGGGGACCTCATGTCCCAGGGAGGACAAGACTGCTAAAAGATCCTCATGAGCATAGATACACAAATGAAGCGGAGAGGTCTACACCCTTCAGTCATAAAACCATACCATATGCTGAGCAGTAAGCTTTTGACTGCCGCAACTGAGAATATCCAGATATCTGTATAACCAGGAGCCACAGTAGCATGCCCACTCGGTGATGGAAAGAAAAGACGTGAAAGGCTTGCCTTCTTTGGTGCCGTCTTGGGTGTTGCCAAGATCAACCACAGAGAAGGCTTTGGTCTCTTCTTCCCTTTAAAAAGCATAACAGAAGGCCACAATCTGTACACAATAGAAGGGAATGATTACAAATTATCATGTTCCCTACAAGAAGACCAGTTTGACCATAAACTGGTAGCAGTGGCCACCCTTTCCCGACCAAGTGCAAATTTCTTGTTATTTATCTATATCAATAACAGCCACCATTCACTTCCTTTGAAGTAAAATAAAAAGATCAAAGCCCTTGGATAGGTCGTAACAATAAATCCATACTCAGTGAGGCCAAAGACAAAAGTTAAAGAGTTCAACCGAGTGTCGTTGAATACCTCATTAATGAATTCAATGGCCGTTTTAGCTAAGGTCATTGATGCCGATTTAAAGGATGAAAGGTTTATATACATGTAAGAACAAACTGGGTGATAAATAGACAAGATAAAGAATTCATAAAAGAAAACTTTTTTTCTCAAAGTATAGCAAAGATGATCAGTGACAAATGCCTACCAAGTACATAACAAGCTCTATCTAAAATTAGCAAGATTTGAATGTGATTAAAAATCATTCTGAGGACTGTAAAAAACCTTTAGTATCTTAACCTTTACTTTATTTCTGTCAAACTGTTAAAAATTAAAATCAAAACAGCAACAATATCTACTGCTGTCAGATTATCTGTATGTAGTCAAATAATCAACTAATACTCAGGATAGAGACAAATTTTTCATTATTGCAAGCAGATGCAGTACTAACGAACATACAGCATATGAGCATATGAAATAGCAATACACCATACACTGTATCCTAATTGTAGGACTTAGTGTAATTCAACAAGTTTATTTTTAATATCTAGAAATTGATGATAAGAATAAAAAAACTACAATAATAATAAAAGTGCATTTCATCGTTCCATGACATGAAGAGCCATATGCTTCACCTACCTGAATCGTTAGTGTTTTCCGAGCTTGGTGTCGAATCAGTCGATGTCAAGTTACTGTTAGACCCATACCAAGTACTCCCCAGAGTAGGTCTGAAACAAAAACAGAGTTAATCAAATCACAATATAAAACTAAACATAAAACTCCTTTCTAAAATTATCAGTACAATACTGCCACTCTGCTTTGTCATTTTGACCTCCTAGGATGATCTTAGTCTGTTTCTAAGCTTTACTTTCATCAACAAAATTATCTCAAGAGATTAATTCACTACAGTAGTAAGGTATCTTAACAGAAACCTCTACTAAACATCCTCATGAAATCTGTTAATGAAAATATTTCACTATACAGTATGAAGAAAGTACATACTGTACTTTAATTAAGAAGTGAAATATACAGCATGAACAAGTTACCGTTTAATATATAATGATGTTAATGAAGGAAAAACACAAAAAATGTAATAGTTATAAATTTCAAATGTACACTGACCCTGTAGGCCCTGTTTGTAATGCATGGTATGTAACTTTGAAAATATTAAAAAGAAGTAAATTTGAAAGGGCTATAAGAAATAAATCAATATAACTTATTACAATTCACTCTCTACATCACATAAGCCTTCTTTAATGAAACCAGGATCATAGCAAGGGCTAAAAAGTTCACTCGTTCACTCCTCCAAAGACAAAGCTAAATAGAATTATACCCTCACCACAAGAGAGAGATATATCAATATCAAGAGTGGGGAAAATAAGACAGAACACACTGGGAGTTTAAAGGCTTAAAGGCAGCCCATAAATGGCAGAGGCAAGGGACAGTAATATTGCCTTATCAAGCAGGACAATGCCCTAGAGACTGACCATATTACATATGATCAGCACCCAAGCCCCCTCTCCACCCAAGCTAGGACCAAGGAGGGCCATGCAATGGCTGCTGATGACTCAGCAGATAGACAAACCTATAGGCTTTCCCAAACCCCCATCCTTAGCTCACAAGGATGGTGAGGTTGCAGTCACCAAAGGAACAAACATGTCTAAGAGGGACTCGAACCCCAGTCTGGCAATCACTACCAAGCCACCAAAATGATAGAACAAGCAATGGCTGTGAGAAATGAGGAATGCTGAAATACTGTCACCTAAGAATTATTTTGAAAATAAGCAACAATATGGTACATCTGAAAATACAAAAGAAATATATTTGACGGCTTCATATCAAAGCAATTAAAGATATCTACAAACAAGCCTTAAAGGAAAAGAGTAAAGTAAATTATTTTTAAATTATCCTATTATTTATTTTGAAATAGAGTATGATTAAAGCATTACATTTTTTCTCCACGGGGTCTTAGCTAGAGGGGCACTCAGTAGAGCGCAGATCTCCACCGCGGCAGCTGATTTCTCAACCTTTTGCTTGACCGTGACCTTGACCTTCCAAAATTTAATAATTTCCAGCTTTTAACATAACAGTTAATCCCTACAAGTTTCATTACTCTACAGTTAAAATTGTGGCCAGGGAGCTGTTCGCAAACAAACACACACCCATACAAACAGGGGGTAAAACACAACTTCCTTCCAACTTCGATGGGGGAGGTAACTACGCAGCAATTCTTTGCAGGCCTGAGTTCAGCTTTTACATCAGATGAAGACCCTACATGAATAACTTACGCCACTAAGTGTCATTAACGGTTAAAATAGAGGCCCTTCATCCCATTAGTCATAACAATACACTGAAGATCACCGAGATAATCCTAAACAATCGGAACTTACCTCTCAGCTCTTATCGGAGAAAGAAGATTTGGATTTTGGTTGCCATTTAAAGTTATATTCCTTGTAATCCTTCCTGGGTTATCTAAAGGATGGCGGATAAGGGACGAGTCCTGTGCCAAGTTATCATTGTTTAGCATTTCTCTCGACGCAGAACGAGACGGAGATTTAGAATTCGCAGGTGAAGCGTTAGCAGAGGCACGACAAGAACCTGATCTCGAGTTTGAAGGTGTGGCTTCTCGTGAGGCTGCCATTCCCCGGTTCACTGCTACTCGAGTCGACGCCATTTTGAGGTTATCTAATCATCTTCAACCTTGATAAATGACATTACAGATTAAAAACTACTGAAAATAATAATGCATTAGGTTCTAGGTAACAGAATTTTTCTGATATATCAAAATATTTCTTAGATTTGTATTTTTCCTAACTATATAAACATGAGAACTTTAATAAGATTATGATTCCAGCAAAGCAGGAAATTGGCTTTTAAAATTCATTACGAGGTGTAAGTAGTTACTGGCAGGTAGCTGGTAAGCACTGCCAAACCCCTCACTCCAACACACTGAGTAACAACTCTGACCTCCACCTAGGCATTGAGTATGAATGCTTTAAAAAGGTGAGATTTGCTCCTACAGAATGCAGACCCTCATCATTTAATAGAAGACATATCCTTAGGAGGAAGGAAGTTCTTGGAGCAAAGTGGAATTTCAAAAGTTCTAACTTCCAGCGAATACATTTATGTTGAACAGGTTGACAGGAGTCTGTCCTTCATAGTTTATATATAACATATCGATTTTAACATTTTTAATGATTGTAAAATATTTCATATTCTTCATTCATTACTTTTTATATAGTTTATTTATTTCCTTATTTTCTTATCTCATTAGGCTATTTTTCCTTGTTGGAGCCTTTTGGCTTATAGCATCCTGCTTTCCCAACTAAGGTTGTACCTTAGCTAATAATAATAGTAAGTCCTAATAAAGAGCACAGTTAATCCAAAGTTTCTTTACAGAATATTCATAGATTCTGCTTTACAAAAGCAATGTTTCTGAGGTGACATCCAGCAATTCTTACTACTATATTTGTTTTGAACACTTGGACACAAAATTCAAGTCAAGTCAAGGTCACAGACTCTACAAAATATCGGGACCAGGGATGTTGTTAATATCTATCTGGATGTCACCCAACTCTTTCCTATCACCATAAATGCAGTTTTACTTTCATTTAGTTTTAGTTGTTTCATTACCATCGACTCCCTATCACTAATAAGAACGTGGTTTAAAGTTTCAGCGGTATCATCAGTGTCATTTTTGGAGAAGTAAAACTGTGTGTCATCTGAAATAATTTAAACTTTACTTCATGTCTCATTAGTACTTTTGCTAGACCTAAAGTAGAGATAAAAAATAAGATTGAGCCCAGTGAACTTCCCTGAAATACCTCTCTGCTTAATGGTTTATAAGATGAGAGAGTTTCCAATTTGTACACAGTACAGTAGTATCTGTCAACTATGTAACTTTTTAGATACTCAAAGGCTTCATCTTCAATGCCAATGGACCATAAATCCTTAAATAGCCATTCATGTACAACTACCAAAAGCAGCACTAAGATTGAGTAATAGCAAGATGCCACAAGCACTTAGTTTTTAGTAGATTCCACTTTCTTTCATTACACCTTTTTTGCCCCGTTTTGTTCTTAAAGTCTCCCCATTGAACCAGAGAGATCTGCCCTTAGCAGTTAAGTCTTTTCCATCAATGGGCACATGTTATCATATTATTTTTATTTACCCTATTATATTCAGTACGGTTATAAGGGAATCAACACATAGACTCTAATAAATGTTGGTTGCCATGATTGCAGGAAAAATTTATAACAATTTATTTTCTTTGTAACTTCATCAATTAAATACATAAGAAATTTTATTTATTTCTAAAGCTTTTTTCTTTAGCAGTGAGCATTTCTGTAAAGGTAATCTAAAAGTTATAAGCTTGTGCACTGAAGAAATACAGTAATCCACTCCTTTTCTACAGTAATAACCGATTCATTATTTATTCCATCACTGAAAACTAAGTCCAACACATGCCAAGTAACGTTGTTGCACAATCAACGTTATTAACCAACAAATATGATTTCAATATTTTACTAAAATCTGAAGCATTACAATTTGATGTGTCATCCATCCAAAGCTTTAAATATCTACAGAAAACTAATTCCTTAGTTGCCATGTAAATCATCTCAATGAACATACCTAACTCATCAAAAAATATATTTAAATTAGTTCTCAGAGATTTGTTAACTATTGCAATAGATATTCTATTTATGTGCGTAAAGTTTACCCTCTTGTACAGTATTTAAACTTGTTACAATGGTTATTTTACCATCTTGAGATTAGGCTTTGAGAACAAAAAGTCCAACTCCCCCTACCCTCTTACTTTCTCTCTCTACCCTCTTACTTTCTCTCTCTCTCGGAATATGAAAAAAGCATGTGTATTCAGGGTCATTTCCCCTAATTTAGCCTTGTCAAAGTCATTTAGCCATGTTTCAGATATCGCTAATATGTCAAAAATATTTCTCATTTATCAAATCTCAAATCCTAACAGTTTTACTGTACGGTAATACCAGTAGATTGAATATCTATATAGCTGCAATTTATGACGTCCTTAGTATCAATGATCCGTATTTTCTGCTAGTCTCGTCAATTCCAAATCTAAAGCTTGAATTCCCTATATGATCATTTTGTTTTTTCAACATACAGCAATTTATACATTTCACTACTTAGGAGTTACAGTACATTCTTTGGTGTCATAATTTCCTGCATATTTCCCACAACTTTTTAACCCTTTAACCCCCCCGGCTATTTGGAAATTTCCAACCCTTAACCCCCAAGGGGTTATTTTTTTCCCAGCACATTTTGCAGTATATTTTTTTTAAATTGCTCTAACAGCCTTAATTTTTGTCATAGAGAGGTCAGGTTGGTCTCATTCTCTTGGAAAATGCCTGAATTTTTAAAAAAAAATATCAAAAATATGAAAAAAAAAAATTCTTATAGCATTTTTTTGCAAGGACGTACTGGTACGTCCATGGGGGTAAAGGGATGGCTTTTGTGAAACGTACCAGTACGTCCTTTGGGGGTAAAAGGGTTAACATCCAAGTTCACATTCACCGAAATCACATTGTTCTCCTATCAAAGGATGAGAATTTGTATTTATGTAAGAACAAATAAGAATCCCATATTCTTAAATAATTCACGAACAATCTACTTAGAAACCGATAAGCTTCACTTATGAAAAGTGGAATCATTGGTTCCTAAATCTTAACCTTAACCTAAGGCATCATTATTACTTTCAATTCGCTAGATCTCTGAATCACTTCCAACTTTAGAAAGTTATGGGAAAGGTCATATTCTCTAAGTGGATACAATGCAGTTCAGTATCTCAAAAATATTCAAAGATTACATATTTTGAGAAGCATAAGTCATAAAACATTTAAAAACTTCATAATTTTTGGGTTAAAATTTAAAAGTATAATAACTGTCCATGTGTAATTAGGACACTGCCCTCCAATGAACAATACATCCCATTTAAATTATTCCTCCACAAAAACACTAAAAAGAGGTATGGTCGATATTCATGACAAGGCAAATATTTATTGAAATCTCTAGGAAAAATGTTATTTTGATAATAAAATAAATTTTTGAATATACTTACCCGGTGATTATATAGCTGCAACTCTGTTGCCCGACAGACAACTCTACGGTAAAAACTCGCCAGCGATCGCTACACAGGTTGCGGGTGTGCCCAACAGCGCCATCTGTCGTCCAGATACCCAGTACTCTATGTAAACAAAGACTCAATTTTCTCCTCGTCCCACTGCGTCTCTATTGGGGAGGAAGGGAGGGTCCTTTAATTTATAATCACCGGGTAAGTATATTCAAAAATTTATTTTATCAAAATAACATTTTTCAATATTTAACTTAGCCAGTGATTATATAGCTGATTCACACCCAGGGGGGTGGGTAGAGACCAGCAATATATGTTTACACTTTTATGAGCTAAGAGTTTTTATTTCATTTTAGAAGTTATCAAAATAACAAAAACAAAATAAATAGGTACCTGGTAAGGAAGTCGACTTGAACAATTTCTCTGCCTTTTAAGTACGTCTTCCTTACGGAGCCTCGCGATCCTCTTAGGATGCTGATCGACCCCTAAGATGTGAAGTATCAAGGGTTGCAACCCATACAACAGGACCTCATCAAAACCCCTAATCTAGGCGCTCTCAAGAAATGACTTTGACCACCCGCCAAATCAACCAGGATGCGAAAGGCTTCTTAGCCTTCCGGACAACCCAAAAAACAACAATAAAAACATTTCAAGAGAAAGATTAAAAGGGTATGGAATTAGGGAATTGTAGTGGTTGAGCCCTCACCCACTACTGCACTCGCTGCTACGAATGGTCCCAGTGTGTAGCAGTTCTTGTGAAGAGACTGGACATCTTTCAAGTAAAATAGCTGATTCACACCCAGGGGGGTGGGTAGAGACCAGCAATATATGTTTACACTTTTATGAGCTAAGAGTTTTTATTTCATTTTAGAAGTTATCAAAATAACAAAAACAAAATAAATAGGTACCTGGTAAGGAAGTCGACTTGAACAATTTCTCTGCCTTTTAAGTACGTCTTCCTTACGGAGCCTCGCGATCCTCTTAGGATGCTGATCGACCCCTAGGATCTGAAGTATCAAGGGTTGCAACCCATACAACAGGACCTCATCAAAACCCCTAATCTAGGCGCTCTCAAGAAATGACTTTGACCACCCGCCAAATCAACCAGGATGCGAAAGGCTTCTTAGCCTTCCGGACAACCCAAAAAACAACAATAAAAACATTTCAAGAGAAAGATTAAAAGGGTATGGAATTAGGGAATTGTAGTGGTTGAGCCCTCACCCACTACTGCACTCGCTGCTACGAATGGTCCCAGTGTGTAGCAGTTCTTGTAAAGAGACTGGACATCTTTCAAGTAAAATGACGCGAACACTGACTTGCTTCTCCAATAGGTTGCGTCCATTATACTTTGCAGAGATATATTTTGCTTAAAGGCCACGGAAGTTGTTACAGCTCTAACTTCGTGCGTCTTCACCTTAAGCAAAGTTCGGTCTTCCTCACTCAGATGTGAATGAGCTTCTCGTATTAACAATCTGATAAAGTCTGACCAAGCATTCTTTGACATAGGCAAGGATGGTTTCTTAACTGAACACCATAAAGCTTCAGATTGGCCTCGTAAAGGTTTAGTACGCTTTAAATAGAACTTAAGAGCTCTAACAGGGCATAAGACTCTTTCTAGTTCATTGCCTACGATCTCCGATAAGCTGGGGATATCGAAAGATTTAGGCCAAGGCCGAGAAGGCAGCTCATTTTTGGCTAGAAAACCAAGTTGTAGCGAACAAGTGGCTTTTTCTGACGAAAATCCTATGTTCTTGCTGAAGGCATGAATCTCACTGACACTTTTAGCCGAGGCTAAGCATACCAGGAAAAGAGTCTTAAGAGTGAGATCTTTCAGGGAGGCTGATTGTAACGGCTCCAACCTGTCTGATATGAAGAATCTTAGTACCACGTCTAAATTCCATCCAGGGGTAGCCAAACGACGCTCCTTGGTGGTCTCAAAAGACTTAAGGAGGTCTTGCAGATCTTTATGTTTGGAAAGATCTAAGCCTCTATGCCGGAAGACCGATGCCAACATGCTTCTGTAGCCCTTGATAGTGGGAGCTGAAAGGGATCGTCCTTTTCTCAGGTATAAGAGAAAAACAGCTATTTGAGCTACAGAGGTACTGGTCGAGGATACAGAAACTGACTTGCACCAGTCTCGGAAGACTTTCCACTTCGATTGGTAGACTCTAATGGAAGAAGCTCTCCTTGCTCTAGCAATCGCACTGGCTGCTTCCTTCGAAAAGCCTCTAGCTCTCGAGAGTCTTTCGATAGACTGAAGGCAGTCAGACGAAGAGCGTGGAGGCTTTGGAGTACCTTATTTACGTGTGGCTGACTTAGAAGGTCTACCCTTAGAGGAAGACTACTGGGAACGTCTACTAACCATCGAAGTATCTCGGTGAACCATTCTCTCGCGGGCCAGAGGGAAGCAACTAACGTCAACCTTGTCCCTTCGTGAGAGGCGAACTTCTGCAGTACCTTGTTGACAATCTTGAACGGTGGGAATGCGTAGAGATCCAGATGTGACCAATCTAGGAGGAAAGCATCTATATGTATTGCTGCTGGGTCCGGGACTGGAGAGCAATAGATTGGAAGCCTCTTGGTCAGCGAGGTTGCAAAGAGATCTATGGAAGGTTTTACCCCAAGTGGCCCAAAGTCTCTTGCACACATCCTTGTGGAGGGTCCATTCGGTTGGAATTACTTGCCCTTTCCGACTGAGACAATCTGCTATGACGTTCAAGTCGCCTTGGATGAACCTCGTTACTAGGGAGATGTCTTGACCTTTTGACCAGATGAGCAGGTCCCTTGTGATCTCGTACAACGTCAGTGAGTGGGTACCTCCTTGTTTGGAGATGGTCGCCAAGGCCGTGGTGATGTCCGAGTTAACTTCCACCACTTTGCCTCGAAGGAGAGACTTGAAGCTTTTCAAGGCCAGATGTACTGCCAACAGCTTCTTGCAGTTGATATGCATGCTCCTCTGACTCGAGTTCCACAGTCCTGAGCATTCCCGACCGTCTAGTGTCGCGCCCCAGCCCACGTCCGATGCGTCCGAGAAGAGAACGTGGTTGGGAGTCTAAACAGCCAGGGGAAGACCCTCTCTTAGGTTGATATAGTCCTTCCACCAAGTCAGACAAGACTTTATCTTTTCGGAAACCGGGATCGAGACAGCTTCTAGCGTCTTGTCCTTTTTCCAGTGAAAAGTTAGATGGTATTGAAGAGGACGGAGGTGTAGTCTTCCTAGTGACACAAATTGTTCCACGGATGACAGCGTCCCTACCAGACTCATCCACAGCCTGACTGAGCAGCGTTCCTTCTTCAGCATCTTCTGGATGGATAGCAGGGCTTGATCTATTCTGGGGGCTGATCGTCTTGTTGTTCAGCAACGTCCTCATCAGAGGGTTCCTCATCCGAAAACTGATGAGGAAACGGCAACGGAGTGGGCAACGTCTGGCTCGCTGAGTCCGGTCGCACTGGTGGATGCGTGACGGAGCCGGACGCAATATCATGGAACTGCTGCACAGTCTGTGAACTGTCAACAACCATGGGTGCGTGAGGAAGCACAGCGTCAACCCGAGACTGTCTAGACCGTCTGGGTTGTGCAGTCAACACCCTACCGGGTTGCTGAGGTTGACGCACTGCGTCAAAACAAGTCACCTCTGCTGGTTGTTGAACGTCCTGAACGTCAACAACCACCTCCGAGCGTCGCTTAACGTCAACGTGCGGCTGGCAACCCACACTGGGTCGCATGGGTGGAGGAACCACCTCAACTGGCAGACGCGAGTAGGTTACCTCAGCGTCAACAGGGCGCACAACCGACCGGTTGGAAGGTTGTTGGCCAGAAGGTTCGGTAGCAACCTTCTCCGCATTAAAGTCCTCTATCAAGGACGCAAGCTTGGACTGCATGTCTTGCAGCAAAGCCCATTTAGGGTCTACGGGAGCAGGTGTGGCAACAGACGGGGTTAGCGACTGAGGCGGTACCGTTTACCATCCCTGAAAGCCTTGTTATGCGTGACATAATTGTACAGCAAAACTTCAAAGGCTCGAAAACAGCTGTGAAGTTGACCTGTAAACAACTTGGAGCGTCTCATGGCCAGGCGCCAGGGAGAGTCTACGAGAATTGAGAAGTCTATCTGGGCAGAGGCATGAACTCCCAAGCCGAGAACTTCTCTCGTGTCATATCAGACTCTCGCTCTATAAACCAGTTTAAAAGAAGGGAAAGCAAAGGCTGTATCCCCCAAACTCCTCCTGGTGAAAAACCAGTCGCCTAGTCAACGTAAAGCTCTCTAGGAGAGCGAGAGAGCACTAGCTTAAAAACAACGGCTTCGAAGTAGCTAGGCCTAGTGTAAGCTCTGACGTTTAGGCGAACGAGGAGCAGCAGTTACAAAAAGATCCGGACAAAGATCCTTAAAAAAATTCATCATGATTTAATTATAGTCCATAGGAGGCTAAGCAGCTTTAGGCTCCTCTCCATCTGACAGAGTCCTCAAGGGAATATCAGTAGGAGGGGGAACAGCAACTTCCTCATCTACAGGAGCCTTGTCCGATAAAAGCTGAGTCTCAAGCAAGGGAGAGACCTACCGTGGTGGCAATGCTTTACAAGCAGAGTCCACACTCACTGGTGCATTAGTAGCGGACCAGAACGCAACGTCATGTAACTGCTTGACAGTCTGTGAACTGTCAACCACCACAGGTGCGTGAGGACGCACAGCGTCCACTCGAGACTGCTTTGACTGCCTAGACTGAGCAGTCAAAACAACTCTAGAATGCGGAGGTTGACGCACAGCGTCAAAACAAGTCAACTCCGATTGTTAGTGAACGTCTTGAACGTCAACAGGAGCATCAGCAAGTGGCCTAATGTCCAAATGCGGCTGAAAAACCACACGAGACCGCATCGAGTGTGGTTCTAAACAACCTGACTGACGTGACTAAGCTACGCCAACGTCAACAGTAAGCACAAAGGAACGTTAGGTTGGCTGAAAGCCAGGATATCGATGAGATAAACGGCTAGACTCAACGGACTAATCGGCAGAATAGTCTTCCATAAGGGAGGCAAGCATATACTGCATGTCTTGCCATACAACCCATTAAGGATCAACGGAAATGGTTGTGGTAAGAGACGAGGGTAACGTCTGTGACCGCAACACTTTGCCTACAAAAAAAGACTCTCGGAGTCTGTGTTACGCTTTTGTTAGGCGGCGAGCAGTTATCCGATGACTGCATAGGGTCAGAGCTGTCCTAATGGTTGTAACCAGGACGCTGGACCTGTCCTGAAAGGACTGACTTTCGCTTAAGGGCTTCGAAACCTTGTGACAGGTTTCTTATGCGAAAAGCCTTCGGATGACGAGGAGAAACAACGTCTCTCTCGTCTTATGGTAGGGGAGATCTTGGTAAGATACACCCGATACCATAGAGGGAAAACGTCTGTTCGTTGGTCAAGGCCTCTCGAACCCATAAGTCGTTTGACATTACTTCCCCCCTGGGCTTGGGAGCATGTAAGAGGTCCCGGACTAGGTGAACGACAGGCACGAACAGACGAACCCTCGGACGCAACACTGTAACACTTTGCGCATATCACTTTATCACTTCGATTTTCTGTTTTGCACTTATTTCACTGAAATCGAAACTTTTACTGATTTCTACCTGAAACACGCAATTCTACCCTTCATTAAAAGGTGGTAATTGCGAAATCAGTCGTATAATGCAAGCTCATTAATACCAGCAAAAAACAGAAAACATATTTTAAGATAAAAAAAAATCAGTGGCTGTGAAAGAGACTAAACACTAGTTCATATAACTACGTTTTCAATCTCTCACCGCACATAGCCTGGGGACGAGAATAAAAAACTAAAACGTTTTATCCTTCCTCCCCGTACAGCGACTAGGGACGAGAGTAACTCGAGAACAACGTTACCCGCTTGAACGGAACGTTTTCTCTCCTCTCTCTCCCTCCGTCTCTATCTCTCTCTCTCTTTCTCTCTTGATTTCGCACCTGAGAGAAGAGCCCAATTATATTTCGTCAAAAAAACATGTTATTTGACTAAAGGAAAAAACTGAAAGATTTTTCAAATAAAAAGTTCCTTTAAAATAGAATTTAAAACATTTAAGCTAAGAAAGAATGAACAAAACGTCAGAATCGATTTACTCTTACTGCAAAGTGAAACCGTGATACACTCTCTCTCTATCGTAACGATAGAGCGCATGTTGAACGTCCTGAACGTCAACAACTGCGTAGCATAAATAAACTAAACGTTAGTTCATCTTTGAAAACAGTACGAAGACTATCAAAGAAATTCTTTCATAAAATATTACATTTAAAAAGTTTTAAATCCTTAGCTCTTTAAAAGCTAATTACGATATAAAGGGCTCAACGTTGATTAACTTCGGTTTCCAAGTTAGGACCGCCTACTCTCAGGAAAGGTCTATATAAACAAAACATTAAAATTATTTTTATATGTTTATAATAAATGGAAAGTTAATCGAAGAGGCCTAATAAAGGCGGAGAGATATAAAATATATAGAGGAAAATCTATAACGTGATATAATTACTAAAAGCCTAAACACACTTCCGTCTAAGGGAAGGGTCGGCCATTTAAAAGTGAAAGAAAGTCCATACTCTCTTTGTCACCATAATTAAATCTATCCAAAACGAGTTCAAGATTTAAGATGAAGATAAAACACCTGCATAGCGAAAGCTCAAAACTAGCATAAAGTACTTCACCAATTAGTTGTGAAAAAACTCCAGTTTAGCAACAGCGAGTAAGTACGTCTTGTCGATAGCTCGACAGAGAGAAAATTGAGTCTTTGTTTACATTGAGTACTGGGTATCTGGACGACAGATGGCGTTGTTGGGCACACCCGCAACCTGTGTAGCGATCGCTGGCGAGTTTTTACCGTAGAGTTGTCTGTCGGGCAACAGAGTTGCAGCTATATAATCACCAGCTAAGTTAAATATTGAAAAAAGGGAAATAAAAGAAAATCTTCAATATCAAATGAACAATATTTGGAACACTGAATACTGTACTGAATTCTACATGTACAGGGTATAGGTGAATTTCCACTACAACATACCTAATACTGTAATGCAATACAATTCATTACACTGTATATAAATTAAGGTATTGTAACTACAATTTACTAAGAAATAAAAACAAATACAAATATCTACAAGTCATTCAATAATTTTTAACATGAGGCTTAAGAGTTAATCTATATATAGAATATGGATTAGTAAAATATTTTACGGATGGCTTACTCACCAAAAACTTATTGGCATTGTTACAAATACAACCAGTCCTGAAATAAAAGATAATACAATTAGATCAACTTGATTTCAAATATCTTACATGAAAATTTTAAAACTGCACAACCAAACCAAGCATAGACTTTGTTACCAGATTACTATATTCATTTTATTACCTATCATTATTTCAACAAAAATAAAAAATTTTAAAAGTAATTTGCATTTTTCCTAGCACATAAACCTGAATCCTCGAATTCGGGAAATTACTTCGCCGTGAGCTGGAACAGGTCTTTGATATGGATAACGAACAGTTAACCGACTGACGAGGGTGCAGGGCGAGGAGTGCCGCTCCAATCCATCGGCTCATACCTCACTTATCTTTGGCCCAGAGCTTAGGAGGGTGGTTTGAGGATTAAGCTTAAATTAAAGACTCAGGTTTGTATGGATAGGAAAAATACAAATAACTTTTAAAACCTCTTCCTTTAATTAGGGCGACTTTCTGCATAAGAGGGTTGGAAGTTCCTTTGGAACCAAAACTGGTAAGTTCTGTAACTTCCCTGGAAATGTTGCAGGATTGGCCTATGAAGAAGCGAAGCGAGGGCACTATCACCCACTATCTGTTTATCAAAACGATGAGAAAATTATGAGACCTGGGTCGTACAGTACCATGCTCAGTGGGTGGAGCTACTGGGTATGGAGGTGAAAACTGTTACAGTGCGCAATAGCGAGGATTAAGTTATATGGAAGCGAGTTACTCGTCGTGCCAAGGTAAACATAAAAAAACTTAGAAAAATGTCAAACTTACCATAATTTGAATATATTTTGGGTATTATTGTAGTGAAATACAGGGCAATGTAACCTAGGAAAAAAAACTACTTTTCTTATAGAAAGAAGAAAGGCTACCGAATGTTTTCACGTTTTACTAAAGAAAAATATAAAATAGAACATGGGGGTTGACGTAATGCAACAAAAATTAACCTTTTAAATTGCAATTTATTTGAAAATTGTGGATTTCCGTCATACATTTTCACCAGAATCCGGGGTGTATGCATGATAGCGGCCACATGTATTATCATGCCTAACTTAGAATACGGCTGTGTAAGTGGGGACGCAAGGGGGTTAGTCGGTTAGCCCCCTGTTAGTTAAGTAGGTAAGGAAACGTGTTGTAGGTTAGGTTAAGGGGGAATGTTTAAGTTAGTTGATGTCCATTCCTAATGAACACGTGAGGAAATGGCTACTAATATACAAAGACTCCCAGACTCCTTCAAAGCTCATGCCATTACACCATAAAGATCTGCTATATTCTTCATGAATGATATTGTACTATACTACAAATTTCCCATAGTTTCTTTATTAACTGGTATAGGTTGGTTAAGTTAAATTACGTTATATTTGGTTACTCTATTAACACATAAGTTCGGTTAAGTTATGTCATGATTTTAAATATAATCATTTAAGAAATTTTATCAAAATTCCTTTAGGGGCTCCATTATAATGACTACGACGAAGCTGATAATGGTGTTAACAACTAGCTTAATATAATGCTTCCTGGTTTATATTACTGTTCGTAGTCAGCCATATGCCACATAACCCATTTACAATCTGAAAGCCAAAATTATCTGCGCTTAAATAGGGCCATGTTATGCATAGTCTAACCAGATTAGCATAAGATCTAAGCCAAGTAGAAAATGTCAACACAGCCTTGAGTCTACAATAACACACTTTAATTTGACTATTTATCTCCTAATTTAATTAATGAGTTTAAAAAAAACGATTCAAACATCATACATACCATAATTAATACAACATTCGTCCTTTTTTTATTAATTAGGAGACATTTATCCAGGAAGTGATACGCAGTTGACAACAAAAGAAATATTTCGACTGAACCTCCCACTTAGAACTTAGTTAGAAACACCACCAATTCAAAATAAATATCGCTCATCGGATTTGTATTTTTTTATATGTATTTTTATCTTTATAAATATATAATCTAAAATTTTATACTTTTTTAAAGTCTAAGTTTCCACTAGTCATTAAATACTACTCAAACGTTAGAAAACTTGGAAACATTACCAATTTTATCATTTACTCTATAATATTTTTCTCAATTAAATTCTTCTAAGGTAGACTAAAATTTATAAGTTTATTCATCGTAACAATGCCTATATATTTTTAGTTTTTTTTTTTTGCTAATCTTTATGTTCATATTAAAGGAATTTCAATAAGGATAATGATAATAATTGTTCCTACGCGTTCTTAATTTAAAGAATTTGGGTAATATGATTTTTGTGTAACAGTCAAAGGAAAGTTTTCCGACTAAAAACCATTACAAAACTTTTTCTTACAGCTAACTAAAATGCAAAATGCTTCAAACAAATTAGTATTCAACGTTGATTCATCAGTCACCTGATATCATAAACAGGTTCAATTTTACGGTTGTGGATATACTCTTTAACGGCCCCCCAAGTAGTCATGTGGTTTATTCTTAATTTTTTTTTTTTTTTATAACTTTCCTTTATTTTTCCTTATAATTCTCTTCACTTGTGGTGAAAACATATACTATAATCTCCAATATTATCTCCACTAAATAATAAAGTCCAAAATCTT
Organism: Palaemon carinicauda; assembly: GCF_036898095.1. NCBI lineage: Eukaryota > Metazoa > Arthropoda > Malacostraca > Decapoda > Palaemonidae > Palaemon > Palaemon carinicauda. The sequence continues at coordinate 87,540 of NC_090725.1, read as the reverse complement.
TATTAATTTATATGATTGTTAGAGTCTAGTGACTTCCCTTCCAATTTTCCTATATTCAAGGTAATATAAAGAATGAATTTAATCTTCCATATTCTAAAAATAAAAAAAAAAAAAGTCAAGGAAAGATTATTTTGAAAGTGCCTTTGATGCTCAAATTTTTGCTACTGAAATATTTTTCTGTTTGGGATTCCTGTTACATTTTTTATATTGCCTAGCACATTTTTACTAATACCTCAGAATAATTTTTTTAAATTAGTTGAATTATGGATGTGATTTGGCGTTCACTGGGTATCTTAAACGGTGAGGATGGCGATGGTAATGATAAATTTACGCTCTTGAAAGGTGAATTAAAATCAAGATAATTTCTCGACATTCTGGTATCTTTACAAGTTTCTGGCTTCATGACCTCTACTTGTAATTGTGTTCATATTTTTATCATTATCATTAAAATTAAGTTGGTATGCAGTTAATTGATATTATTAATTTATTGGGAACAATGCGTTTATGCTTCACTGTGGACTACTACTTAACCTTACTTTAACGGCTGCTTTTCTGGTCCTATGATGCAAGGGAACCCTACTCTCTACAGGACCTTCACAGTAATCTTATCGCATATATTCCCTGGTATTAAGCATTTCACACCGCACATTGACCGTTTATTCTCAAATCCACGTTATTGAAGCACTTAGATAACAAGAAAGTCTTTAGTTTCCTCTTAAAAGCCTCAATATTTTTAGTCTTTCCGATGTCTAGTGGGAGATTCTTGTATAGTGTTGGGGCCGCATATGTGAAAACTCTAGTTAGTATCGTTAACATTGTAGTCAGGTATAGACAATGTGGTGTTGCATACAGAAGAAAATTGCTTCATTAATACAGCCACTCCTCTGAAGTTCCTACTGTACATTTGTAATGTAATATTCTTACTTGATTGTGTTTATTATAAGTACTTGACAACATTTGAGTAAAAACAACTTTCATATTTCGAGCAAGTTTTTGTATGTCATGGCAAAGTTAACAATATCGATCGACACTTTCAAAACTTCCCGTACACAGATAAAAAGACTAGCTTTATTACACTCTCTTGCTTGAGGGTACAATGTCAGACTTTTCTCTCAGTCTTGTTTTTATTTATTCAAAACTTTTCGTACACAGATTACTAGAATTCGTAAATTAAGGGCAGAAAAAAAAGACTCGCTTTATTACACTCTTGCTTGAAGGTACACTCAGACAAACTTTTCTATCTTGTTTCTCTCCGTCTTGCCTTTTTTTTTTTAAATCTTAAATAGTATTTTTATGAAAGATATATCTTAATGTTGCTACGGTTCTTGAAATATTTTAGATTGTTCATTACTTCTCTAGAAGTTTATTTCCTAATTTTTCCTCACTGAGCTATTTTCCCTGTTGGAGCCCTTGGGCTTATAGCATCCTGCTTTTCCAACTAAGTTTGTAGCTTAATAATAATAATAAGAATAATAATAATAGGGCAGATCGATGAATGTAGGCTACAATTTATGTGGAAATATTTATCAACAAACTTGATAGTTATGTTACCAATAAAGGCAGCAGCAAACATATTTCGTTGTAGACTTACCGTAGGCGTACGTGATAAGTTTCAAGTTATAAAGATGATAACAAATCCTTAAATAACATTGGGTTGATTGAGAGATATATGACATTTGTTTTGTGTTGGAAAAGATACTTCTATTTTCTAGTTGTAGTAGTAAGCGCTTGCTGAGTGCCCACACACTCACAGCTGATGAAAACGATTTTCCTTAGTAAAATTATTTTGGTGTATATGAAAAATCACCAGTAGAAAATGCAATTACTCATTTCGATGCATTATGGCGTGAGTAGCGATTATTTATAATTATATACCATATGTTGATCTATAAAGTAAAAAGGTAAGTTGGATAAGACATGCACGCAGTGTTGCCACATTTTTTTTTATTAAAAAATCTGCATATTTACTGAAAACAATCTGAATAAATCTGTATATTGTAAAATTAATCTGTATAGAAAATCTGAGGAATTGGTAGGTTATATTTTAGGGTATGTTACTAGAAATAACACGTAATTTAGAGTAAATCAATTGGTTGAAAGATAGAAGAAAAAGAAAAAAAAGGAGATTTCCTGTTTATTAATGTCAAAAGAATTGAAATTTTGATTTTTTAAGGGAAATGTATTGTCTCCTAAAAATCTGTACATTTTTTTTTTTTTTATGAAAAAAACCTAAAAATCTTAATCATGCTGAAAAACCTGTATATTTAAGATTAATCTGTATATGTGGCAACACTGCATGCACGTTATGAGCGGTAGTCTATCGTAAGAAATACACTTCTTAATATGGCTTTATCGATAATACATCAAGAAAATTAAATCAATCCATCGTAATTGTATTCATAAAATGTATTTATTAGTCAAAGAAATGGGAAAGTGTAGACGAGGATGACTGGAATGAAGGGGGGAATGAATATTGTTGAACGCTAAACTACAAATACTGAACGCGATGCTAGATATGCTAAATAAGAACTATGGTAATTTAAAAAAATAATACTATCAGTGGGAAGGCAATAACCTCTATCAAAAACATCCAAATAAAAGCTCTTATATATGTTTATGACAGGATGTTACTAAGATATAACAGATATAAAATAGATAAATTCAGAGGGAACTGCCACAATATGGACGAACTTAGAAGATATTCTCATAGCACCAATCCTCAGAAGTCAATGGTTACTGTATAATAAGAAGACACAAAATGGATAATTTAGAAAGATTGAAAGGATGTTAGAAATGAAATATTAAAGCAGTAGAGGAGTAGGAATACCTGGAAGAATGGTAGGCTACTCAGAAGAAAAGATAACACGATCTTAGTATAAGTAAAAGGGACGCTAAGCAAAACGTTAGGAAGTATGGAGGCGTTGAAATGGTTGGAAAATTGTTACTAAAAGGGGAAATAAGGACATACGAGACAAGATTGGTGCCTACAGTGCTTACAAATCTTGAGACGGGATGCTATAAAGGAAAAACGAAATGAGAGAGACAGAGGGAACTCAGTGCAAGATTATTAAAGAAACGTTTGAACAAGCTGAAACTACATCTCATTGATGATTAATAGTAGAAAATGCATTTGGCCAGTAAAGAATACAATGAAGTATAAAAAGGGGATGCTTTTTCATAACATCAGATTATAAACATTTAGTTACAGAAAAAGTAGAAGACCCTGCAAATAAGGGAAACTTATGGAGTATGTTACAGAAAAGGTCTTTCAGAAATATGCAAAAAGTATATATTGAAATTGAATGGATAAGAAAAATATAGAAAGCAAGAACTCAAGAAATAAATAAGGGGTAAAGTGATAAATGAAATTAAAAGAAAACAGAAGAAAAGAAAGGAGAAATGGCAAATATAAGGTTTTGTTAAAGTTTTTTTTTTTTATAGTTTATACGGAAATATTCATATTAATGTTGCTACTGTTCTTGAAATATTTTATTTCTCCTTGTTTCCTTTCCTCACTGGGCTATTTTTCCTGTTGGAGCCCCTGGGCTTACATCATCCTGCTTTTCCAACTACAGGTGAAGCTTAGTAAGTAAGTAAGTAAGTAATAATAATAATAATGATAATAATAATAATAATAATAATAATAATAATAATAATGGCAGAGGCGATTACAAAGGTGAATTTGACACCCAGGAAGCAGTAATAGAAGACAAGGTTGAATATAGTAGACTCAAAAGAAAATGATATATCCAAGAATGAAAATTGAAATAATAGGCTTTATGAGTTTTGTAGAGAGGCAAGTAATACAAGTGAACATTTGCTTAGCTCTAAAGAATTAAGAACATTTAGAAGCGATGGCATAGAATGAAAGAAATTAGATTAGAATAGCCAACCAAAGAAGTTGTTCGATATACTGTATTAAAAGAGCTATGGAACTTAAAAATAAAAGGGAGCAATATATGCTGTCTGTGCAGGAGATTACTAATGACACTGAATTTTCTGCAGATTGCAGCGTTTTGTACCCACACATCAAGTATTCACGGGGAGAGCATGGGCATACAATTCCCTCCTTTCCCTCATCCTTGTCCTTTTCTAAATCTTTACTTTCTCACATTTGTACTTCGTGGTTCTTCTTTGGAAGAGGAGAACAGTTGTTGTATTCCCACTGGGGTACAGTTAATTGATGGTCCTACTGGCACATTATTTCGGGGGTTTCCTTTACTACTCTGGCTATTCATAATCTCTGATACACGCTTCTGAAATTAATCTGAATGCATAAGGACAACAGCTAAGACTTCTCTGGAGATGGGACCAGTCCTGATCACTTCTGTGCTAGTACTGCTTTGGTGATATGAGGAGAAGAGTCTGTTCTTTTTAGGTCTTCTTACTTTTCCCAATATTTAGAATCTGCAAGGATTTATCCAGAGTTGTTGACGAGACCATACTCTCGATCATCACATACACAGCTGAATTCCTGTGCCTGGTACTTAAACCTTTCTCAGCCAGAGTTAGAGTGTACACATCCACATGAGACTAGTAATCAATGCCTAGATTACATGAAAAGGACTGATTTGCCTTTTTTCAACATTAATGATAAAGTACGTGAATTTCATCAAGTATTTCTGCAATTTTACTGTAGCATAAAGGAAATGTCAGTCACCTGTTGTACAGTATAGAAAACTAGGAAATGGTAGGAAAATTTAAACGTCAACTTTTCATAAGTTTTAGAATCATTGGCATAAACCGTAAGTCTTAAACCACTCAATTGTGCTCTAATTATATTTCAAAACATCAAACTTTTAAACAACCAACGAAATGACTTTGTTAACAGTACAGAGTCCACAGGGTCACACATTACTGCACACACAATGGATCAAGTAATGGGAAAGATCAGAGAAAGGACAATTGGTATCGGTCATGACACTAAATCTTGGTTGCCCTATGGCACTGCAATATCACTCTACTTACAGAAAAAGTTAAGCATTCAGAACCAAACTGCTCTGCAAATCAAATGCAGTTTTTGTCATGAATTTATTTTTAGATCAGGCCATGAAAAGCAATAACAAGTTTGCCAACAGGACTCTAGACGTGTTTGAGAGGAAAGTCAGTGCCATTCTTCCTAGCACCATAAGTCTCTTGAACTTTAACCTGTCCTCTGAAGAGGGCATACTGGTGATAATAAAAAAGTCTGCTAATATGCTTAGCCATAAGTCTAGCCACAAGAGATGGATATAATTTTGTTCTAAGCCACTCTGTTTGTCAGCCTGCACGGACAAAATCATATGTCAGCAAGTGATGATCTTTCAATACTCCAGCCCATAGAACCTCCATTGATGAGTCAGTAGAGGGGAGGGAGCTTGGGGCTGGGGTCAACTGAAGGCAAGATAATTCTGACCTCTAGATTAAATTGTTCATTTGCTCGATCACTCCTCAAACCATCAAAGTAGCCTGAATGATAAATCTCACATCATAAGTGCACCCAAAGGTCTGTTCAATCACTGAGATTTAGTTTGAAGGAGCTCTTGTGGAAGCTTCATCCTGATTATTAAATTCATGAATCTGCCCAAAGATCTACCTCTAGTGTCTCTATTGATAAACTTGCAAGGGCTCTGCAAGGATAGACCTCTTTAGTCCCAATAGGTCCCAGGGAGACTGAAAATGCCCACTTCTAAATGAAAAGAGCCTTGACACATCAACCTGACCCAAAGAGTGCCCAACAGGGTTGTGACCCTGTGTCAGGCATAATTGATAGATCATGTTAATAGATAAGGATCAGGAGATAATATAAAGTGAGTATAGTTATCCCTGTTATCTTAATACTGCATGCAGAAGCAGAACTGGTACTTTGCTTGAGTGAGCAGTCACAAATGGTACCGTATGAGCATGGTCACGTAAAAGAGCTGAATGAACCAGTCATTGGTGAGCAGTCATGAGCATTCTGCTGAGAAGACGACCCAGTGAACCTTATGAGCAGGGAAGGTTTCAATCTGTTGAGAATTTTGGGGCAGTGAGAGCCATGAGCATGCTGATGGATCACGTCATGTGAGCTTGATGGGGTACATTGCCCTTCTTCAAGGAAGAATGACATATTCCAAAGCTCCAGCTTGTCCAGAGATGGGAAAATTGCTGGGAAGATGACATGGGAGTTGGTAAGGGGAGCACACTTGTATGCCTTTCTCTTGCTCCAAGCCTGTCTTCAACACCAACTTACACTACTGCACAGGACAATGTTGAGGTGCATATACGAAGCAGTCCGAGATACTAGAATGAACAGCGACCACAGGATTGTCACTGGAAAAAAAACCTTTAGTACGGGTAGCAAAAACATATGAAACTGAGCATTATGCTGTAACCACAAGCTCTATAAATGTAGCACTTATAAACTTAAAAAGCTAAGCCAGAGAAGGATACGAAGCTCTCAATACCATTTATGACTGTGTTGAAACATTTTACATTTTACAGACAATTATGCAGGGCAAAAGGATTTATTTGATGTTTCACTGTCAGCAGGTGTGTGCATTGGTCAGTTACAAGCTGCTAAGTAGCAAGAGCCAATGCCTTACTTCTTTACAATCCAAATCTACAACCAACCAACAAAGATACCTATCTCGCCACAATCAAAGAGAACTGGATATATCCTCTGGTCAAAGCACAATAGTTTAACAAGATCACAAAGTGGCTATTCTAGATTCTCATTAGGCTTACCTAAAAGATTTTCTTTTAAATGAAGGGTGATCACTGAAGTAATGTAAATTTAAGCAAATGGATATTATCCACGTTAGAATGATCACTATTATACAGTATCAGCATCTTCCAGTTACCAAAGCAACAAAAGACCACATGGAGACACCCACGGTCTAAACACTGGCACACCCTGGACTACGTCCTGACCAGAGCCAGAGACCGAGGAGACGTCCGCATTACCCGATCCATGCCCGGAGCGGACGACTGCTGGACGGACCACAGACTCCTCATCTCCCGACTCTCCGTGACGACCCTACGACCACCCAGAAGGGCACCTGACAGCGTACCACACCAACGCTTTGATTGTAGTAAGCTCTGTAACCCACAGGTGGCACAGAACTACAAGGAGGCCTGCGAACAATACCTCGCAGACCCTGTGGGTCAGGCCACTGTCGAGCACCACTGGACCACCCTCAGAAACGCCATGGCCCGTGCCGCGGAGGAAACACTAGGCTTCACCACCAAGAAACGGCAGGATTGGTTTGATGAGAATGATGCTATCATCTCTCTTCTCATTGAAACCAAACGACAAGCACGCCTGACTTTGGGAAACCAACCAACAGCAGCTAACAAATGTGCTCACAAGGTGGCTGAAGCTGGTTGCCAAAGAGGTATCCGTGAAGCCCAGAACACCTGGTGGCAAAGAAAAGCTGCAGAAATACAGAGTTTCGCTGACCAACGTGACCTGCGCAGCTTCTATGCAGCAACAAAAGAAATATTCGGTCCCACACGGTCATCAGTGGGCAGCCTGAAGGACGCGGATGGGGCCACGACCCTCACCGACAGCGAGGGCATCCTGGCCAGGTGGAGGTCTCACTTTGAGAACCTCCTCAATGACCAAGCAGACACCCCAGACGATCTCTTGCGAATGACCCCGCAGCATCCCGTCCGTCACTGGATGGCACTACCACCCTCCATCCATGACTTCAACAAGGCCCTGCAGCGCATGAAGCCCGGCAAAGCCCCAGGGCCAGACAACATCCCGTTGGAGCTCCTCACTCACGGTGGCCCCGGCTTGAGGAACCGTTTGATGCTCCTTATACTGAAAATATGGGAGACCAAGACCCCCCCCCCCCAGTGACTTCCGCGATGCAAACATCACTACCATCTTCAAGAAGGGAGACAGGGAGAACTGTAACAACTACCGGGGAATATCACTACTAAGCATTGCGAGTAAGATTTTCGCTCGGATTCTCCTTGATCGCCTCCTTATTCTCGCAGAAGACGTCCTGCCAGAGTCCCAGTGCGGCTTTCGACCTTCCCGCGGGACCATAGACATGATCTTCTGTGCACGACAACTACAAGAGAAGAGCCTCGAACAACAACAGCCCATAATGTTTATCTTCTGGGATTTGAAAAAGGCCTTCGACAAAGTACCTCGACCTGCCATGTGGGCTGTCCTCAAAAGATATGGCTGCCCACCCGATTTTGTCAAGCTGGTGCGTGCCATCCATGACGGAATGGTTGGGAGAGTCTGCCACCAGAACTCTCTTTCAGACCCATTCCCCATCAACGGCAGCCTGAAGCAGGGCTGTGTTCTGGCCCCGACGTGTTTCTCGCTATACACCGCAGCAATGCTCAACGAGATTCCCCCAGACACACCCTCAGTCGACCTACGTTTCCGCATGGATGGAGGTGCTTTCAACCTCGCTAGACTCCGCGCCAGAACCAAGACCACCTTGTGTGCAGTGCGAGAACTGCAGTATGCTGACAACAATGCCACCCCAGGTCAGACGGCAGAGGACCTGCAGTCGTTAGCTGATGCATACAACTCTGCTTACGAACGTTTTGGGATGCAAGTCAACTCAGACAAAACCAAGACCCTCATCCAACATCCACCAGGACTGATGCTCCCCAACTTCAATACCACAGTGAATGACCAACCGTTAGAACAGGTGGACCAGTTCTCCTACCTAGGGAGCATCCTAACATCAGCTCCCACAAGCAAAAAGGACGTGGAGAACAGGATCAGGGCAGCCCACTCCGCCTTTGGCCGACTCAACCGCCGCGTATTTAACAACCACGCACTGACAATGACCACCAAAATAATGGTGTTCAGGGCAGTAGTCCTCTCCACGCTCCTGTATGCATGTGAAACATGGACGCTATATAGTAACGATCTTAAAAACCTAGAACGCTTCCAACAAATGAAACTGAGGCAGATCTTGAAAATCCCCTGGGAGAGCCACACCACCAACATTGAAGTCTTAGAACGTGCCTCACTGTCCAGCGTGGAGGCCACCATCATCCACCACCGCCTCCGCTGGATAGGACACGTGCATAGGATGGATCCATCTAGGCTCCCAAAGAAAATATTCTACGGAGAACTGACCCAGGGCACCAGACCACGAGGAGCCCCGAAAATGCGCTATAAAGATCAACTAAAGCGCACCCTGGCTCTAACTGACATCGATCCTTCCTCATGGGAAGAAACAGCCAGGGTCAGGAAAACCTGGAGGAGTACAGTACACCATGGCACCGTGGACTTTGAGGAGAGGAGGAGACAAAATGAGGAGGCTAGGAGGAGAAGAAGGAGAGAGCGATTAGAACAGCCCCGCCCACCACCTACCCTCCCTTGTGAACACTGTCCGCAACTCTTCCACCACAGACTAGGACTTAACAGCCACATCAGGCATAAGCACCCACCCCACAGATAGGAGGCTGATGGCTAACGACAGAACCCAATACTCGGACACGAGTGGGCGCCGACGACGACGACGATACAGTATCAATAAAGAGCCATGGCAGAAAGGCCAATCACTGCTATTAGAGGTAGTAAGTTGGCCATGGCACCGGCCACCTGTTGAGATATTACCGCTAGAGATTTATGGGGTCCTTTGACTGGCCAGACAGTACTCTCTTGTTACGGTTCACTCTCCCTTTGCCTACACATACACCCAAAAGTCTAACCTATTTTTTAAAGATTCTCCTCTGTCCTCATACATTTGACAACTCTGAGATTACCAAACAATTCCTTTTCACCCAAGGGGTTAACTACTGCATTGTAATTGTTCAGTGGCTACTTGCCTCTTGGTAGGGGGTAGAAGTGACTTTTTAGCTATGGTAAGTAGCTCTTCTAGGAGAAAGACACTCCAAAATCAAAATCCAAAAATTATCTTAAATATATTTTTACGATGAAATAGCTGTATGGATAGCTTACTTACGTTACAAAAACCAGCTGACTGAAAATGACAACAATGGAGATTAGACCGTTAATTGTTATGATCTGGATGTCCAAGTTAATAACATTCAGCTTCTCAACTTAAGACACTCTTGGAATGCATCTCTTTCATATGTAAGGCACTCACTGTTTTTTTAAGTGAAAATATATTTCTATGATTTTCACATATCCGGAAAATATATTTCTATGATTTTCACATATCCGGAATGATTTATTTCCTGGAAGAATGCATTAACATGATCATATACATTCTCAGCAATCAAGCACATGAGAGGGCCATTTATTTTTTTTCTAGTTATTCCATTTGTTGCTTTGCTTTATTAATGAGTTTAGGTCTCAGGACAACCATCCTGATGCACCCAACTACAGTAAAACTTGGTTGGCCAGGGCACCAGCCACCCATTGAGATACCACCACTAGAGTGTTATAGTGTCCTTCAACTAGCCAGACAGTACTAAATTGGATCCTTCTCTCTGGCTACGGTTCATTTTCCCTTTGCCTACATACGCACTGAAAAGTTTGACCTATTCTTTACACATTCTCCTCTGTCCTCATACACCTGACAACACTGAGATTACCAAACAATTTTTTACTCAAGGGGTTACTGAACTGTCATTGTTCAGTGGCCACTTTCCTCTAGGTAAGGGTAGGAGAGACTCTTTAGATGTGGTAAGCAGCTCTTCTAGGACACTCCAAAATCAAACCATTGTTCTCTATTTTTGGGTAGTACCATAGACTCTGTACCATGGTCTTCCATTGTCTTGGGTTAGAGTTCTCTTGCTTGAGGGTACACTCGGGCAAACTATTCTATATTACTTCTCTTCCTCTTGTTTTGTTAAAGTTTTTATAGTTTGTATAGGAGATATTTATTTCAATGTTACTCTTCTTAAAATATTTTATTTTCCTTTCTTCACTGGGCTATTTTTGCAGTTGGAGCCCCTGATCTTATAGCATCCTGCTTTTCCAATTAGGGCTGTAGAGCAAGTAATGATAATAATTCTTATAAAAGGAAATGATGGGACATCAAACTATACAACCAATTTGGTCAGACATTTCAAACTAATATTGACTCGATAGGGACCAATAGGTTAATAATAAAATTATTTGTAAAAAAATGTATTCTTACAAAAACATATTTACAGAGACCTCTTAAAATAGTGTGATGATAAAGGAAAATGAGGTGAAAATCTATGAATGAAGACTGCAGATAGACATTGTCCCACTTCAGATTTCCTCTTTATAATGTATAATGGCTCTTACAATTGAACAGCTAAATTGTAACAATGTAGCATCTTAGGTAGAGGTGCCTGGGCAAATACTTGTACTTATCAGATATCGTTAAAAATCTAGCTTACAGGGCAATATGAATGGCTTTCATACTACAGTACATTTTACGTTCTATGACTACATGAAAATGATGCCGAGATGATTAAAGAAAAGCTAGGAAGTGTATTTATAGATGTTGAACTATTTACATAAGATCTACCACTAAAAATACATACATTAAAGAATGCAATCATAATAAAAGATACTGAAAGTAGTAGTTTTTTCAAAGAAATGTGAAACAATAAACCACAATAAGGTCTTAATATAATAGAGGATGTAAAAACTGCTTAAAAACTTCACCAAATAAACAAATGGTTTGGTAAGCTTAATTCAGCACAGAAATTGCTTTCATGGCATTGAAATTGAAGTTCCTTAAGTGCCTTGGAAGTCTGAAGGAACAACACACACTAATACTAGAAGACCATTTCTTGCTATTATGTTGTTAAAACTTAATTTTGATTTCAGCAAAAATATTTCAGTAGTGTGATAACACTATTCATTACAAAACAATACACCAACTATACTCTCAAAAGGCATAATACAAGCTTTCTTAGTTTCACCAGTGTATTATAGTATAGTACATACTTATTTTATGATGTTAAAATACGGTACATAAGAAATGACCCATCTGAATACTAAAATTATGAGATGCACAATCTTTGGAATTTTATCTCAGGATTATCAAAGCATATGTGTGAAAGACACTTCCACTAGCTCATTTGCAAAAGAACTTGCAAGGTAACTAATCAATAGAAATTAAACTCGGGCCCTAATCAAGAATAAAATGAAAGGTGAAGTTTTACAGGGCTTCAGATATTTCCATATTCGATGATTACTACCAACGGTACAAATCAATCTAAAATATTTCGATGAATAAGAAGAGAAATAAAGAACGGCAATGAAACTTAATGGCTCCAAGAATTTGAAGCATGTGAAAGATTGTTTCAGTATATGTTACAGTACATTTACAAATTTACTACAGTAAACTGTCAATTTGGAGGTGAGGTTTGATAACAATTAAAGGGTAAATTTGGAAGTTTTGCCTCTCAGCACGGAAAATACACAAGGAAGACGGAGTGGCATTGTACAGTATCAAAGTGCAACAATGGGAACTACAGATTAAATACTGTAATTTAATATTTTTCATTAAAATGCATGATTTAATGTAATGAAACCTATAATACAAACATATGGAAAAACAAGTTTTAATAGCGCATTTTCAAAGCAAGAAATTGCTAGATTGTGATCACCAAATTATGTATAGTGTGAAAACATACGATAATCTGTTTGGGTACTGTAAAGAAAAACAACAACAACTGAATTCTCACTTTAGTGCATCAACTTCACTATATTTGTAGAGTAGACATTTCAATAGAAAAAATAAATGAACTTTTCACTTGTCTGAAAAGAGAATACACTAGCCTATCTTCAATAATGCCATATAATTTGAACTAGTCACTGCAAGGTTAGAATAACACAAGACTTTGTAAAATATCTGGAAATTATTCAATCAGTGAAAAGTAAACATTTTATCTGCACATAAATAAATATCTACATCTTATAACACAATATTAAACCTTTCCACGAATATATACAAATGTACAGTATAAATAACAATAATATGCAGTAACTAAGTGAGATCTGTGGGTTGCTGTGGGCTGGGTTCTGCCTCTTCTTTTATTTCTGTTTTAATGGCACCATTGGATCCTGTAACTACAACATATTTTGTTGGCTTTTGAGCGGCCGCCTGAGAAATGGCCGAGGAAGCTAAAGCTGCTTGTGACAAGGATGTTGCTATAGACCCCGTGGCAAAAGGGCCGGGATTCATAGTAACAGTTGTAAGATTCGAAGCACCTGAAGCCCCGGCATTGACAACAGCAGTCTTCATAACACCTCCCATCGTTTCTGTGGTAACACTCTGGAGGAATGAAAACAAAATTTGTAAATCAAACCAGAAAACATCTCGGGAATAAACAACTTACAATTTCTGCACAAGTTCTTTCACATACTGTATATGAAATAGGAGCATTACACAAGATCAAAATCATCAGTAAATATTTGTCAATACTCAATAAGATATGGCTTCCATGAACACACTCCCTATGTTATGATTGTTAAAGGCCAATAATTCTCATGAGGTTTGTAATTTGTAAAGGGGAGACCAGTGTGAAATAATTGTAATTTCTTTGAAGCAAGTAACCTTTTACAGTACACAGTATTCACCTAACACTTTCATAAGCCTTTATAGATGCTATGTGTATTCAGATTGAAGTCAGAAATGCCTTTGGTTCCTGGTTTAAAGTGCTGTGCTTAAAATGACAGTATCTTGATAGTAATCTCTCCTTGTTTATCTATCATTGTCTTTAGATATTATGCCCCATACAATTACTACTAAAGTAACTTCATTTTTCATTGAGAGTAGAGCAGATATACAGTATTGACTTGTCCATATTATTAGTCTTCTAATAAAAAAGGGATTACTGTATTTTATTGATACAATACTATTATCTAAGTGTGCTACTCAAGTTACCTACCATGAAGTAAACTCACATTCATGTGACTTCAGTTCTATATTCCTAAAGTCCTGGATTAGTCTTAAATATCAAATGATTTTGAAAGCTAGCCTTCTACTTGATCTCTGTACTTTGGCCATGAGAATGTGTTCTGTGCAGTTTGTAGTTCTTGAAAGTTTCTTAAAGCATGTTCTGAGTCTTATCTTAAAGCACTGAGTATTAGGCAAATATGGGCAAATAAATTCCTTTCATGCTAGCACAGAATCTCACTCAACTAAACTGGAGAAGCTATAATGAGCATATTACTCGACTCTGGGCTAAAATCTATACAACTATATATGTTTCAGAATACAATAGTACTCGGTTTACAAGTTTAATTTGTTCTAGGAACGAGCTCTCAAACTACAATTTTGTTTTTGTATACTAAAACAATATTTCTGATAAAAAATAAAGGACATTCACTTGATACATTTCACACATTCATAATTACACATACTGTATGCTGTACACTCATTTTTAACGGTTTTTATGCATATTATTGAACAATTATAACCCCTAACCTCAGAAGTTAATACAAATAAATAATTAAAAATACACATGGGTTTTTTTTATTTACATTTCCCAAATGAACCTATAGTATCTAGAAATGACTGAACATGGCGTGAACACTGCATGGGTGGTGTATTGGTACTTCATGACTGATTTCTGCACATGGTCAACAAAGTATGCCCATACATAGAATTTGTATGCTTGTATTTAAAGTTACTCGTAAACCGGGGTACTAATGTACTGTAATTGTTTTTTTAAATATCAAGTATATGTACTGTATTATTGCATAACAGTCAAAACTAGAGGGGCACTCAGTAGAGCGCAGGCCTCCACAGCAGCAACTTATTTCTTGACCTTAACATGTATTAATGTCGTGGATTTTCACACTCAAATATGAACCAAGTTTGAAGTCTGTGACAACAATGTCCAAACTTATGGATGATTACATGAATAGGACATTTTGCTCGACCGTTACCTCGATCTTAAAAAATTTAATCATTTTTTAACATTTTACATCACAGTTAATCCCTGCAAGTTTCATTACTCTACGATTAAAATTGTAGCCAGGAAGCTGTTCACAAAGAAACACACAAACAGGTGGTAAAACATAACCTCCTTTCAACTTCGTTGCCAGAATTAACTACACATTTCACAGCTGACTTCACCTATGTCTTCCTTTATCGCTTTTTTATGACTGGATACCTTCAACTTAATTACATCCATTAAATTTTTTACTTCTGAGCTGCAGTAATTTGCAGCTCTCAAATTCTTTTACACCTTAGGTCCATTCTGAGTAAATCATATTTTGATTTATGATATGATCTCACTTACCCGGCTTTTAATATTCCTTAATTTAATAATTGTAATCATAAGGAATTCCAACTAGATTAGTCTCATTTTGCTCAAAAGGATCTATTTCTAACAGGGGAGGTAAAAATTAGGGTAAGATAAAACTGAGGAAATTTTACAAAAAGATTGGAAGATCCGAAGGGAACAGAAAAAAGTTTTAGACCTAAAATAAAAATAAATTTTTGTAGTATTTAACGTCTGCTGGACAACATACTGTACACCTTTCTTTTTAGAGAAAGTGGCATTTTACTTTTCATAATCTCATTTTGTTTATCAAGAGATCTTCATCCCATGCTTATTGTTCTTTTAATTTCACTCAAGTGTTCTGGGAAACACTTACAGTCTGTCCTTTGTACATACTGTATATATATTAACATTCTCTGGATTTTCATCCATAACCTTATTTGTTATATCTGCATTTTCAGTGAACATTATCTTAGTTTTAAGACGGGTTTACACGGCCGAACAGCTCGCTGAGCCCGGTTGTCGAACCTACTTGTAGAACGGCTCGAAGAGCTTTCAGACAGTACATCGAGCCTAAGTGTGCCACGTGCTAAAACAGCATCAAGGTGTCTCTCGACCAGGACGATTTGATAGCCATTGCTTTAGCAGTGGCACTAAGAAAGAAAAAAAAAAGATCAAAGTGGACGAAGGATTGGCTACTAAAAAGAGAGAAATTAATTTTCACACACCAACTTGCATGTTGCTTTAAAATCAGTTCTTTCAATATTTCATGCAGAGCTGCTATTCCTTTGTTTCTGGCTACTTTAATGGAATAGTCTTTTGATTTAACTTTCCATAAAGCTGGATGAGCCCGATATGTATGTATGAAATCAAGTACGACTTCCTTCTCATTCTTGCTTTCATTAATGGCAGCCATTATTCACTTCTTTGATGATGTTTCCTCTAGCAGGTTTAAATAACAACTGAGGTTTGATGCTCGATATCCGTTCACACGTTCACATAGTTCATCAAACAATGTAGCTCCGCCCACAAAAGTCAAGATGAGCCTGACTTTCATCGAGCCGTTCGATGAGCGCGCTCGACAACCAAATAGCCCGTTTACACACTCGAACATCAATTTATACACAGGGTTGTCAAACCAGGCTCGACGAGCTGTTCGCCCGTGTAAACCCCGCTTTACTCATATAAATTTTCAGTCCTACACTTATGCTTTCTCAGTTCAAATCTTCCATTATCTTTCCAATTCTTCCCATGATTCACTAAATAAAACTATGCTATGTGTATATATATATATATATATATATATATATATATATATATATATATATATATATATATATATATATATATATATATATATATATATATATATATATATATATATATGTGTGTGTGTAATAAAAATTTTTCCCAACACCTCGTTTTTTGCCCATACTATTTGTGTATTATTTTCGCTCCCCTTTTCCATGTACACATCTCTATCATCTTCCATAGCTTGAAGAAGACTTATTTTTCTCCAATCCTTGTACATCTTAATTTAATCTACATGACTCTTTCTCTTGAACCCCCCTCTTTTGCTGCTTTTTGTAAATACTTTATATTTATAGCCCTTTATTACCTCAATTGTTTTTATTAGAATAAGAGTAGAGGAAGAGGTTGCATTAACCCTTTCACCCCCTAAGGACGTACTGGTACGTTCTGGCAAAACACTGTTAATTACATGTTTTTGATAATTTTATGAGAAACTTCAGGCATTTTCCAAAAGAATGAGACCAACCTGACCTCTCTAGGACAAAAATTAAGCCTGTTAGAGCAATTTAAAAAAAAAATATATAGCAAAATGTGCTCGAAATTTAACCTTATGGGGGGTAAAAGGGTTAACTGATGATACTGCAGAGCACATTCTCACAAATCCAAAGGAAAAAAAGATCTAAAAATGAAAATAAAAGAAATCAAGAAAAAACTCTACAGCTACATTTATCCATTCAAAAGGAAAGAAAATAAGGACAGATAAATTCAGAATGTAGGTTACTGGTTTTCACATACATACAGCTCTACCTCTTGACATCAATACTTACAGTTAGGAAAGCTTTTCTAAATGCTTAGCTACCTGAATTCAGACAAGAATGGTAGTTGTAAAACAATACTGCACATAGTAAATTTCTTTGCCAAATAAAGATAAATCTTTCATCGAAAGATTCCTAATGTATGTGAACAAGTTTCTGTATTTCAAATATATATAATGATTGATGAATTATAACTAACTTTACATCTGATTTGCATGTCCAAGCTGAGAAATATCTTTGATAATACTCTCTCAAATAAAAAACTACATCTCAATGGCACAAAATAAAACTTACATCATTAATTCTTATGTCCAATATTAAAAAGATTCTAAGAGACCAAACCTAATAGTATTGTTGCAATAATATTGATGATGATGACAATGATATTGCTTAGGCTGCGACTTACAACAAATAACACTATTAAAAAAATACAGACCTGGCTTGGTGTTGGAGGACGTGAGGTCATGATAATGACTTTCTGACCTGGCTGTTGTGAAGCCAAACTAGACGAAGGCGGTTTGTTAACAACTACAGTTCGTGGTCCTATACCTCCCATCCCAGGCATGGCACCTAGACAGAGAAATTGCAATTTATAACTTATCTGAAATGTGTACTTAGAAGTGGAAAAATATAAGTACACTATTAAAGATTTGTCATGTCAGAAGAAAATAAAAAACCTCACCATATTCTAAAATGCTCTCTCAAACATGAGAGAATGCTCATGTACTGTAGACCTACCCATTCACTCAGACCTATATTAAAAAGGGTGAGGGCAACTTTAGTTTTATGATAAGCTTTCAGGAACTTAACATGGAAAAGAACTGTCAATACCACCTCCATGTGCAAGTAATTCAGAGAATACAATCTAGCATTTTACATAAAATTAAACTACAGTACTGATTTTTTTTTTTTTTTTTTTTTTTTTTTTTTTTTTTTTTTTTTTTTTTTACCAAAGATGGCCAGCCGAATGACTATTTAACTTCTCAATGGTGGTAATGAGAAAAATAGGTGTCTACACACTGACAAGCAAAGTGGTAGGTGAAAGACCATTTCTATGTGGGTTAGAAAGTGTAACGTTCATGTTGAATATTCATACACAAGTTTAAAGATTTTTAATTAATAAGCTGCCTAGTATAGCAGGGAAAGCAGCAAGTGATTCAAAGTGTTTGTGGTCTTTGTTATCTTTAAATTTTTTGTAGTGACTGCTAAAAAAAAGACACATCAACTATACTATTTGAAATTGAATTTAAGCTCAAACCCTAAAGACTTCACAAATTCTATGAAATTGAGTTTAAGCTTAAAAGCTGAAGACTTCACAAATTCTATGAAACTGAGCTTAACCTCAAAATCTAAAGACTTCACAAATTCTATGAAATTGAGTTTAAGCTTAAAAGCTGAAGACTTCACAAATTCTATGAAACTGAGCTTAACCTCAAAACCTAAAGACTTCACATATTCTATGAAATTGAGTTTAAGCTTAAAAGCTGAAGACTTCACAAATTCTATGAAACTGAGCTTAACCTCAAAACCTAAAGACTTCACAAATTCTATGAAATTGAGTTTAAGCTTAAAAGCTGAAGACTTCACAAATTCTATGAAACTGAGCTTAACCTCAAAACCTAAAGACTTCACATATTCTATGAAATTGAGTTTAAGCTTAAAAGCTGAAGACTTCACAAATTCTATGAAACTGAGCTTAACCTCAAAATCTAAAGACTTCAAAAATTCTATGAAATTGAGTTTAAGCTTAAAAGCTGAAGACTTCACAAATTCTATGAAACTGAGCTTAACCTCAAAACCTAAAGACTTCACATATTCTATGAAATTGAGTTTAAGCTTAAAAGCTGAAGACTTCACAAATTCTATGAAACTGAGCTTAACCTCAAAACCTAAAGACTTCACAAATTCTATGAAATTGAGTTTAAGCTTAAAAGCTGAAGACTTCACAAATTCTATGAAACTGAGCTTAACCTCAAAACCTAAAGACTTCACATATTCTATGAAATTGAGTTTAAGCTTAAAAGCTGAAGACTTCACAAATTCTATGAAACTGAGCTTAACCTCAAAACCTAAAGACTTCAAAAATTCTATGAAATTGAGTTTAAGCTTAAAACCTAAAGATCTTCACAAATTCTATGAAATTGAGTTTAAGCTTAAAAGCTGAAGACTTCACAAATTCTATGAAACTGAGCTTAACATCAAAACCTAAAGACTTCACAAATTCCATAAAACAGAGTTTAAGTTCAAAACCTCAAGAATTCACATTTTCATGAAACTGAATTCAAGCTCAAAACCTAAAGACTTTGAGAAACTTCATGAAACCGAATTCAAGCTCAAAACCTAAAGACACAGACAAATTTCATGAATTTAAAACTTGCACTCCAACGACAGAGCTTTGAAATTAAGAGACCGAGAATACTTGGCTACATTGTGTCTAAATACATAGCGACGGAGTACCCTGGTATGAGCGTACAAGGCATTATATATTATTAACTGGTTGTACAGAGCTACAGTCAGACCTTACCATTTGTGGGTTTGCACTTCGGAAATCCCATTAATCGTGGGAAGACCCTGGAACTTCATAGAGGAATATTAATGGGTACTTATCCCAAATTATATACCGTGAACACCAAATACAGAAGATACCTTGACAGAAATTACAGACTTTACGGGATAACAAGGGACTTGGAAATTCACTTGTTTAACAATCTCAATCGCAACTTAACTCTCCCCTTTATACAACTGAATATGTCGTGCAGAATTTGGTCTTATAAGACTAATGCTTTTATGTGTTTTCAGTTATGGTGCATTCGCACTAATATAAATATCAATGAACCTTAATTGAAAAGACCAAAAAAGCATTAATCTGATATGGACAAAACACTCAGTTACATATCAGGGAAGAGCAAGTTGAGACAGATGCAGTTTTAAGAGTACATTTCCAAGCCTTTGATTAATAATGTTATTTCGTCTTTTATAGTTAGTGTTATATAGCTGTGAATGCTTTTCAGTATTTATTGTTATAAAACTATGAATATTGTTATTCATGTTACTTCTCTCAAGGGCAAGGCATCTGAATATTATTTTGTTATATAAGGAAATAGGGAGTCTGTAAGCGTCAATAGAGGTGCACCCATCGCTAAAAATTTTTCAGCATTCAGTAGTGTCTCTGTTGCCTAACCCCCTTTAATGGTAAAGTCTGACAGTACTCGAATACCAGTGAATGGCCACTTTGAGGGTTTGACTTTGTTATTAGTCCAGGATATTTCTGATTCTAGGATTCAGGACAGTAACAATGACCTGGCAATAAGAATTACATTACCAAAAGAGCGAAAGGTGCTAACCGATGCACTGAATGGCAGGTTGGGCTGTTATTCAATGTCTCTGTTAGCACCCGTTCTTTGCTGGTAATGAGGTTCCTACTGTCAGATCACCGACACTGGCCAGAATTCTGGAACAAAAATTATCATGATCCAACACAGTAGACAAATTCTTGAAGTGAGCAATCATAAATTTCTGTAATATATGATTCCATGGTAGAAAAACTGCATTAAGACAGGAATAGAACTGTGAGTAAGAGACTGTCCGATCACACAAGTTAAGACTGGAATTCTGGCAAGTGCTCTTTTGAGATAGGAAATTCCTCAAACCTTCAACCGACCTCATTCTGAGTGACAGAACTACAACTCGAGTTTGATCCAAGGGCAGAATTACAATTTTTCATTTTCTTGTCCTCTATTGTTCTCTTCATATTTCCACATTAATTCCGTACATAAATTAATTTGGAGACTGAAGAATATTATACTTTTACTTGGGCTTTCTATGAATCATCTATTTCATATTTCAACATTGCATTTTACTATAACAACAGCAAGAATAATCAAATATCCCACAAAAGAAATGTAAAGATGAAGAAATCGGAAAGTACAGTAGAGATGTTGAAATAGGGGAAAAAATACACCATGCAATGCAAAAGACACCACCAGGAATTGCCTCATCGACTGTGGGAGTTCAATGATGGATTTAAAATCTAAGAGAATGCTATTTGACAAGCAAGGCTAAGATGTTTATTAGACAATAAAGTCAGTAAAAAGAACGATTGATCTCACTTTGACGTCATCTTGAGAAATTCTTCTCACAAGAGCTCAGGTTGATGACTTCCTCCTAAGCAAAGGAGACCTTACCAAGCACATCAATCACAAGTCCTACGATCCCCATGGAAAAATACAAAATTATTGTAATGGCTACCCGGACAAATATCAGCATTGAAGAAAATACTTTCAATTACTAACGAATAAAACATGCTCTACTAACCGTTACTGCCTTGATATAATGTTAAACAAAAGTTAAAACTAAGGATTATCTATCTTATGCTACGACAGTGCTAGATTTCCCATATATATACTGCATAGGCTACTTGCACAGTCAGTACTAATGTCATAATTACCATAAAAAACATAAGGTTAATTAATGAACCTGATGAGAAATATAGGTCAAAGGGCCCCAGTAGAGAAAAACATATACCGAATGAAGCCATCAATCAAAACTTTATAAGTCAATACAGTACACTGTACTGTACTGACAGGAGCAGAAGGCAATATAATCCCTTGCCTATGTACTTGACTAACGGAGAAACCTCCTTGCATCAGTTAACACAAGTTTTAAAACTACCAGAAGTAAAAACTGGATAGTCTAAAATCAGCGATTTGCTAAAATTTTCATGAAAACAAGGTTTGCATTTGCAAATGAGCTCACCAAGGGTAACCCCTCTTGAAGTACTGCTGAATCCAATTACTTTCCATCAATCAATGACCCCAAAACTTTAACACTAAATACAATACTTCTGTGTACAAAATAATCACACTGTACATACCTTGCTGAATAATCCGAGTTGTGGTAGGAGTAATTGATCTGATTGGTGTTGTAAGAGCTGTTGTTGGCGGGGGCGGCGCTTGCCGGGCTTTTACTACGGCCATTTGTAATTGGGGACCTAGGTACCCAAATTCCATTTTATAGTCCGCCACTACATCAGGCGGGCTTCGTAAAGTCTTCAAGACAGGAGCTACGGTTTTCTAATTGAAGCAAAAAAAAAAGTGGAATAATTAATAACAAATTATCGAAGGAAATTAGCAGCATGCTGTGTGCGAGATAAAATGCAGTCTTGTGCATGATCTGAAATCACTGAAGAGACTGAATCTTTCATCAACAGGAATTAAGTTATGATGATGGATGTGCACACTGACTTACCAACCATACATAACTTTTAACTATTACAAACTACTACAGATTATGTTACTGTACAATATAGCCTATAAGAGAAAAATGTTATTTTTATTAATAAAATAAATTTTTGAATATACTTACCCGATAATCATGTAGCTGTCAACTCCGTTGCCCGACAGAATTCTATGGAGGGATACGCCAGCTATCACAATACTAGAAGGGGGTGTACTTACCAGCGCCACCTGTGGCCAGGTACTCAATCATTTGTTGTTGACACCTCCTCAATTATTCCTCGGTCCACTGGTTCTCTC
The DNA here is from genome assembly GCF_036898095.1 of Palaemon carinicauda. Lineage (NCBI taxonomy): Eukaryota > Metazoa > Arthropoda > Malacostraca > Decapoda > Palaemonidae > Palaemon > Palaemon carinicauda. Next base: position 64,814 of record NC_090725.1, on the reverse strand, counting down.
TGGGGAGGAAAGGGAGGGTCGATTAAATCATGATTATCGGGTAAGTATATTCAAAAATTTATTTTATTAATAAAAATAACATTTTTCAATATTAAACTTACCCGATAATCATGTAGCTGATTCACACCCAGGGAGGTGGGTGAAAACCAGTGTACATGATTAAAGGATAGCTAAGTATCCCAAATTTCATATAACAGTTATCTCAAATAACAATGAAATAATAAGTACCTGGTAAGGAAGTCGAATAGAACCGTTACTCTGCCTTTTATTTAAAGTTCGTCTTCCTTACTGAGCGCAGCGTTCCTCTTGGAGGCTGAATCAACCCAAAGGTGCCAAAGTACAAGGGGTTGCAACCCTACTAAAGGACCTCTACCAAACCTTTAACCCAGGCGCTTCTCAAGAATGAATAGACCACCCGCCAAATCCAAGGATGCGGAAGGCTTCTTAGCCTACCGTAACAACCATAAAAACAACAATAAAAGTATTCAAGAGAAAGGTTAAAAAGGTTATGGGATTAAGGGAATGTAGTGGCTGAGCCCTCACCTACTACTGCACTCGCTGCTACGAATGGTCCCAGGGTGTAGCAGTTCTCGTAAAGAGACTGGACATCTTTCAGATAAAATGATGCAAACACTGACTTGCTCCTCCAATAGGTTGCATCCATAATGCTCTGCAGAGAACGGTTTTTATTAAAGGCCAACGAAGTAGCTACAGCTCTTACTTTGTGGGTCCTTACCTTCAGCAATGCAAGGTCTTCCTCCTTTAAGTGAGAATGTGCTTCTCTGATCAGAAGCCTTATATAGTACGAAAGCCCATTCTTGGACATGGGTCTCGAGGGTTTCTTGATGGCACACCATAAGGCTTCTGACTGTCCTCGAATAGGTTTAGACCTCTTCAGATAATATTTGAGAGCTCTGACAGGGCAAAGAACTCTCTCTAGTTCGTTACCTACCATGTTGGAGAGGCTAGGTATTTCGAACGATCTAGGCCAAGGACGTGAAGGAAGCTCGTTCTTTGCTAGGAATCCAAGCTGAAAAGAACATGTAGCTGATTCGGTTGTGAAACCAATGTTCTTGCTGAAGGCATGAACCTCACTGACTCTCTTAGCTGTTGCAAGGCAAACGAGAAAAGCAGTCTTGAGGGTAAGATCCTTGAAGGAAGCTGACTGGAGAGGTTCGAACCTAGATGTCATAAGGAACCTTAAGACTACGTCCAGATTCCAGCCTGGAGTGGAAAGACGACGTTCTTTAGACGTCTCAAAAGACTTGAGAATGTCTTGAAGGTCCTTGTTGGAAGACAGGTCCAAACCCCTGTGGCGGAGGACTGAGGCCAACATGCTCCTATACCCTTTAATCGTAGATGTTGAAAGGGATCTCTCATTCCTAAGATGAAGAAGGAAGTCAGCTATTTGGATCACAGAGGTATTGGTAGAGGATATTGAATTGGCTCTACACCAGCATCGGAAGACCTCCCACTTAGACTGGTAGACTCTACGAGTGGAAATTCTTCTAGCTCTGGCAATCGCACTGGCTGCCTCCTTCGAAAAGCCTCTAGCTCTAGCGAATCTTTCGACAGTCTGAAGGCAGTCAGTCGAAGAGCGTGGAGGTTTGGGTGCAACCTGTCTACGTGTGGTTGACGTAGAAGGTCCACTCTTAGAGGTAGAGTCCTGGGGAAGTCGACTAGCCATTGAAGTACCTCTGTGTACCATTCTCTTGCAGGCCAAAGGGGAGCAACCAGCGTCAGCCGTGTCCCTTCGTGCGAGACGAATTTCTGCAGAACTTTGTTTATAATCTTGAACGGAGGGAATGCGTACAGGTCGAGATGGGACCAGTTCAGAAGAAAAGCATCTACATGAACCGCTGCAGGGTCTGGAACAGGGGAACAATAAAGCGGAAGTCTCTTGGTGATGGAGGTGGCAAACAGGTCTATGGTAGGTTGACCCCACAACGTCCAAAGTCTGTTGCACACACTCTTGTGGAGGGTCCATTCCGTGGGAATGACCTGATTCCTTCTGCTGAGGCGATCCGCTGAAACATTCATATCGCCCTGGATGAACCTCGTGACCAGTGTGAGGTTTAGACCTCTTGACCAAATGAGGAGGTCCCTTGCGATCTCGTAAAGGCTCCTCGAATGGGTCCCTCCTTGCTTGGAGATGTAAGCCAAGGCTGTGGTGTTGTCTGAATTCACCTCCACCACTTTGCCTAGCAGGAGGGACTTGAAGTTCAACAGGGCAAGATGGACTGCTAACAGTTCCTTGCAGTTGATGTGGAGTAATCCTTGTTCCTTGTTCCATACTCCTGAGCATTCCCGTCCGTCCAAGGTCGCACCCCAGCCCGAGTCCGATGCATCCGAGAAGAGATGAAGATGGGGGGTCTGGATGGCCAATGATAGACCCTCCTTGAGAAGAAGATTGTGCTTCCACCACCGGAGAGTGGTCTTCATCTCTTGGTTGATAGGGATAGAGACTGCTTCTAGAGTCGAGCCCTTGTCCCAATGAGCTGCAAGATGGAATTGAAGAGGGCGGAGGTGGAGTCTCCCTAGCTCGACAAACAGGGCCAGAGATGAGAGGGTCCCTGTGAGACTCATCCACTGTCTCACTGAGCAATTGCTCCTCTTCAGCATGCTCATGATGCACTCTAGGGCTTGGTTTATCCTGGGGGCCGATGGAAAAGCCCGAAAATCCCGACTCTGAATCTCCATTCCCAGGTACACAATGGATTGGGAGGGAATGAGTTGAGATTTCTCTATATTGACTAATAGACCTAGGTCTCTGATTAGATCTAAAGTCCAAGAGAGGTTCTCCAGACAACGACGACTCGTGGAGGCTCTCAACAGCCAGTCGTCTAGGTAGAGGGAGGCTCTGATGTTCGATAAGTGCAGGAATTTCGCTACATTCCTCATCAGATGAGTAAAGACCATAGGAGCTGTGCTTAGGCCAAAACACAGGGCTTGGAACTGATAGACAACCTTTCCGAAAACGAATCTCAGGAAAGGTTGGGAGTCTGGATGAATGGGAACGTGAAAGTATGCATCTTTCAAGTCCAACGAGACCATCCAGTCCTCCTGTCTGACCGCTGCTAAGACCGACTTGGTCGTCTCCATTGTGAACGTCTGCTTGGTGACATACTCGTTGAGAGAGCTGACGTCCAGCACCGGTCTCCAACCTCCTGTCTTTTTGGCCACAAGAAAGAGACGGTTGTAGAAGCCCGGGGATTGATGGTCCCGGACTATAACCACTGCCTTCTTCTGCACAAGTAGCGACACCTCCTGTTGCAATGCTAGCCTCTTGTCCTCTTCTTTGTAGTTGGGAGAGAGGTTGATGGGCGATGTGGTCAGAGGCGGTTTGAGGCAGAATGGAATCCTGTAACCGTACCTCAGCCAACTGACAGACTGTGCGTCTGCACCTCTCTTCTCCCAGGCTTGCCAGAAGATCTTGAGTCTGGCTCCTACTGTTGTCTGGAGAATCTGAGAGTCAGTGCTTTCCCTTAGATGTCCTGGGTCCTTTCCTAGACTTGCCCCTGTGAGAGTCTGGACGGGAGCTTCCTCGGCTGGGGGCTCTACCACGAAAGGGCGGTATGAACCTAGTGGCCGGGGTATCAGCCACTGGAGAGCGATAAGTCTTGGGGACAGAGGTGGTAACCTTAGACTTACGAGCCGATGAGGCTACAAGATCGTGCGTGTCCTTCTGTATCAGGGCAGCCGACAAGTCCTTAACTAGCTCCTCGGGAAAGAGGAACTTTGAGAGTGGAGCAAAAAGGAGCTGTGACCGCTGGCACGGTGTAATGCTGGCTGAGAGGAAGGTACACAGTTGTTCCCTTTTCTTCAACACCCCTGATACAAATAACGACGCTAGCTCACCCGATCCATCCCTGATAGCCTTATCCATGCAGGACATAATTAGCATGGCAGAGTCTTTGTCCGCAGGAGATGTTTTCTTGCTGAGGGCTCCCAGGCACCAGTCGAGAAAGTTGAACATTTCGAAAGCTCTGAACAACCCTTTCAGAAGATGATCCAGGTCTGAGAAGGTCCAACAAACCTTCGAGCGTCTCATCGCAGTCCTCCTAGGCGAGTCCACCAGACTTGAGAAGTCAGCCTGGGCAGAGGCAGGAACTCCCAAGCCTGGTGCTTCCCCTGTGGCATACCAAACGCAACCTTTCGATGCGAGCTTCGTTGGAGGGAACATGAAGGAAGTCTTGCCCAGGTGTTGTTTAGACTGAAGCCACTCCCCTAAGGTCCTTAAGGCCCTCTTGGAGGATCTAGCTAGGACAAGCTTAGTATAGCTCGACTTAGCTTGTTGTACGCCTAGCGAAAACTCAGATGGAGGAGAGCGGGGAACAGCAGAGACGAAGTGGTCAGGGTAAAGCTCCCTGAGTAGAGCCAAGACCTTTCTAAAATCAACAGACAATGGAGAAAGTTTAGACTCCTCCACGTCTGATGAGGGATCAAGATGTGCCTCCTCATCATCCGACACTTCATCAGCAGAAGGTAGCGAAGCAAAAGGACCAGAATGCTGAACCGCAGAGTCAGAACGGGTAGGAACAACAACAGAGGTTTCCTCAACTTGAGGGAAAACCTGAGGTTCAGACTGCATAGGCTGAACAACAGTCGGAGCAGAAGGCAGGTGCAAGGGTGAAGGAGGTTGACTCCTAGCAAGAGTTGCACCCAAGGATTGCACCAGCTGAGCGGAGGACGGAGGCGGAGTAGTCCGTTCCTGTTCCTGAGAGATGAGTGGAGCATGAGAAGGTTGAGGCTGCGCAGAACAAGGTAAAGTTCTAGCAAGCTGAGGCTCCTGAGGCGCAAGTCCATGGTGTAGATGAGCTTGCCTAGATGAGGGTTGAACTCGGTGCAGCGCTGGTTGAGCAGACAGACTCACGGAGGGGAGAGGTTGTTGTACCCCAACCGAGAGTTGCACCACTGGTGGAGCAGCAAGGGGAGGAGGAGGAAGAGTGTAACTCTCCTGATCCCAAAGCAAGGGTTGCCTTAAAGAAGGCTGAGGCTGAACAACACTGTGAACAGCAAACTCCGAAAGTGGTTCAACATCGTACGCCTGGCAGATGGTGCTGCGACCAGGCGGAGCAGGTGCAGGCTGGGCGAGCACAGGCGGAGCAGGTGCAGGCTGGGCGAGCACAGGCGGAGCAGGTGCAGGCTGGGCGAGCACAGGTGCAGCGAGAACAGGTGGAGGGAGTGCAGGCGGTGCAACACTCTCAGCCCGACACTCACGCATCAAGTCCGAAAGCTGAACTTGCATGGACTGAAGCAGGGTCCACTTGGGGTCGGCAGAAACGATAACAGACTGAGGTAAAGTCACAGTCGGGGTCTGTATAGGCAGAACCTTACTCCTCTTGGGCGGAGTACAGTCGACCGATGACAGAGGCGAGTCGGAGCTGAGCCAATGACTACAACCTGGCTGAGCACTCGCTGACTGAACTCTACGTTTAAGCGGTCTCGAGACCTGAGACCAACGTTTCTTCCCTGCATGAAGATCAGCGGACGAGAAGACGGGCTCAATCGTCTGCAGGTGGGAGTGACGGTCTAAGGAAGACACGCCCGCAACCACCGAGGATAATTCTGTGCGCCTAACAAGGCCTGTCGAACCCTTAAGCCCTTCGACATTGCTTCTCCCCTGGGCATGGGAGCTTGCAAGAGGTCCCGGACTGGGAGGACGACTGGCTCGCACAGAAAAATCCTCACGCACCACACTGGCACCACTAGCACTTGGCACTGCACAGACACTAGCACTCGTCACAGCACTGGCACTATTTCCACCCACTGCACTCTTGACCTTCAGTTCTTTAACCTCGGCCATCAGAGACTTATGGTCACTTACCACTGATTCTACTTTATCTCCTAAAGCCTGAATAGCACGCAAAACAGTTGACATATCAGGCGGAGGGCACACAGTAGGTTCGGGGGTAGCCACTACAGGGGTAGGAAAAGGTAGGGGATCATGAGGTGAGGAAAACATAGAAGAGTGAGAAGAACTTCTCCTAACTCTAGTTCTCTCTAACTTGGATGAATATTTTAAAAGACGTACAAAATCCAATTCCGAAAGTCCGGCGCACTCCTCACACCGATTTTCTAATAGACAGGGCCTGTCCCTACAGTCAGAACAAGCGGTGTGAGGATCTACCGAGACCTTCGGAATACGCCTATTGCAAGACCTACATCGTCTATGGGAGGGAGCTTGCGAAACGTCAGACATCTTGTTTCAAAGAGTAAGTCAAAGGGTGATCCAAAAACAAGCAAAAATTCATTAACCGTTAATCAGAGTTTATATAAAAGCTAACTAGCTAATATAAAAAGGATTCCAGTATGCGACAGCCGTTAATCTAAGAGAATACTTCACCAAATATCCATGAATAAACTCGAAGACCATGAGCGTATCCCAGAACGTCTAGCCGGAAGCACGACAGAGGAATAATTGAGGAGGTGTCAACAACAAATGATTGAGTACCTGGCCACAGGTGGCGCTGGTAAGTACACCCCCTTCTAGTATTGTGATAGCTGGCGTATCCCTCCATAGAATTCTGTCGGGCAACGGAGTTGACAGCTACATGATTATCGGGTAAGTTTAATATTGAAAATATAACAAACTTTCACAACAAAAATCCTATAACTTTGCATCACAAAGAATTAGCATAAAATCTGATTGGATACTACTGTATAACTACTGTATGGTGGTAATAACAAAATCAGGTTCAAACTTAGTTATTAAAACATCTAACGAATTCTACATGAAAAATACATTACACATGGTAAAAAAATACTTCACATAAAGTATGTTACATAATCTTGAGACTAGAGTCATATGAAAGTGGAATGCAAAGTAAACAACATTAATAATATACATTATTGTTAAACGCTAAAGCAGATATAATGATCGGATAAAAGTATCTGATTATGGTAAAACATCTTAAACATAATTAGACTTGGGTATGACTAGTAAATAATGCTGATTTCAGTCAATTTCCATACCAATAAAAGGCCTTTGATGTGAGCGGCAGCATTCTTATCATAAGCATTTGTGCCTTCCATACACTGTTCGATTTTGTCACTCAAGGCCCGCAACTTTGGTAAGACAAACACTTTGGTCACTTCAGGACCAAGCTCAGAGAGACCTGTGGATAGTGAAGCATGAAAGAGATTAAATATGTAATAATGATGTGTATATTTTCAAAGTTACTTTTACTGTATTCCAAAAATGGTGAATGTTTATTTTTCAATTGTTCAGTTACTAGCCTCTAATTCTTATCTACACATAAAAAACTTTAACCCTTTTACCCCCAGGCTTTTTGGAAATTTCCAATCCTTAACCCCCAAGGGGTTATTTTTTCCCCAGCACATTTTGCAGTATATATTTTTTAAATTGCTCTAACAGCCTTATCATAGAGAGGTCAGGTTGGTCTCATTCTCTTGGAAAAGGCCTGAATTTGTTCAAAAAATTATCAAAAATATGAAAAAAAAAAATGTATAGCATTTTTTTGCAAGGACGTACCGGTACGTCCATGGGGGTAAAGGGATGGCTTTTGTGAAACGTACCAGTACGTCCTTTGGGGGTAAAAGGGTTAAGTAAATAGTCAATAAGGATGTAGTTAACTTCTACTAACCAGCAATGGCACCGTAAACCGAGGAAAGTGCCGTTCTGTCAGTTTTCAAACAGCGTGAAAATACCCTGGTGATACGAGTTTGCAAGCCATTTGTGGTCGTATTGTAGTTCTTGCAAATCTGTGATATAAGACGAGCAGCAAAGTCTCTCAGGGCCCAATGGTTATCCATATCAGGCTTCATACATAATTGTCGACTTACAATGCAGGTCATTACAGAAGGAACCAATTCATGCATCTGAAAAAATGATTTTCAATGAAATTTACATTTAATATAAAACACATTAGAATAACGTTCATCATTATTTAGTTTCAGAATACTGTATATCTTTTAACTTTATCAATTATACTTCCGAAGTGTCCAGAAATTTGGTATTATTAAGTTTATTAAATCTTAAGAATAAAAGCACATCACTCACACTACAGAGCTAGTACAGAACTGGACTGACAAACATTTCTCAACAAAAAGTATTAAGATAAATGAAGCATTTCCTAAGAATCAGGTTCATTAGTTCCCATATATTGGCATAAAATTATACATTTTTGTTAATGCCTGTTAATTTCCATCTTGCATGATACAATACGGATTATGGTGTCACTTTGAAGGTAAACAATTAGTACTTTACCACAAAATGTTCAGATAGGAGAAAATAAAGAAAAGAAATAGTCCAAATGAAACAAAGTTAACCCTTTTACCCCCAAAAGGATGTACTGGTACGTTTCACAAAACTCATCCCTTTACCCCCATGGACGTACCGGTACGTCCTTGCAAAAAAATGCTATAAATTTTTTTTTTTCATATTTTTGATAATTTTTTGAGAAAATTCGGGCATTTTCCAAGAGATTGAGACCAACCTGACCTCTCTATGACAAAAATTAAGGCTGTTAGAGCAATTTAAAAAAATATACTGCAAAATGTGCTGGGGAAACAATAACCCCTTGGGGGTTAAGGATTGGAAATTTCCAAAGAGCCTGGGGGTAAAAGGGTTAACTGAAAATATTTTTCATTGATTGATTTACGAATTTGGCACTGAGTCAGGGAAGGCCATTCAGCACAGAGGTGCAACATGGGAAAATCCCCAAAACTTGCATTAAGAAGTAAAAAGTCAAATAGGTTAGACAATAAGATTGAAGAAAGTAAGAGCCAAGAAAAGGTAAACTCCCAAAATATGGACAAAACTAGGGCTGAAAGAATGCTGCAGATGCCTACAGTACATTGCATGAGGTGAACTGACAGCACTAATCCCCAAGGGATATGTGTACCTTTGGGATGAATGTGTGTACTTCATTGCAAGATGTTCAGATACGATAAATGGAAAAGCCTAAATGAGAGAAACTGGAATGAAAATCTGTTATAGATGACATCATCAGAATCTTGACTGTGGGAACACTAAGATGACAAATAAGATTTCAACTTCGACTTGCTTCAATATTCAGTAGTCTTCCATGGACAAACAAATCCTTCAGGATATTATTATTATTATTACAAGCTAAGCTACAACCCTAGTTGGAAAAGCAGGATGCTATAAACCCAGAGGCTCCAACAGGGAAAATAGCCTGGAAAGAAAATAGAATATTTTAAGAAGAGTAACATTAAAATAAATATATCCTATATAGCCTAAACTATAAAAACTTTTAACAAAAGAGGAAGAGAAATAAGATAAAATAGTGTGCTGAGTGTACCCTCAAGCAAGAGAACTAAAACCCAAGACAGTGGAAGACCATGGTATAGAGGCTATGGCACTACCCAAGACTAGAGAACAATGGTTTGATTTTGGAGTGTCCTCCTAGAAGAGCTGCTTACCATAGCTAAAGAGTAACTTCTACCCTTACCAAGAGGAAATTGGCCACTGAATAATTAGTACAGTAACCCCTTGAGTGAAGAAGAATTGTTTGGTAATCTGTGTTGTCAGGTGTATGACGACAAAGGAGAATATGTAAAGAATAGGCCAGACTATTCAGTGTGTGTGTGCAGGCAAGGGGAAAATGAACCGTAACCAGAGAGAATGATCCAATGTAGTACCATCTGGCAAAATTATAGAAATATGGTTCAGGGACCTTGCAAGCTACTGTACACCATTCATACAAAAGGAAATGCTGTGTTGATAACAGTAACATGTTCACAAAGGACTGACAGATGAATGACACGATATATATAGCAACTATCAAGGGCTGCTATCGCTAATGCTATCTTATATCACTGGAATAATACCCAGTAGGTACCTGTCCTCTGCACACAACTGGATTTTATAATTGTAAAGCAAAATGGTTTGAATTTAAGTAAGGGCACAGCAATATATGAAATATACACTTCTTGAATAATACTACTTATTTCCCTTGCAATTATTCAACAAAATCATTCAGAAATTAGGTTTACTGTATATACAGATTCAGATTTTCAGGAAAGCTGGCAGAGAGGAAAGAAATCTGACAGAAGTACTGGATAACAATTAAGGTATATATCAGTCACTGCAACAAAGATCTAACATAACTAATTATGAAAAGATAAACAGCATTATAAGAGTTTATATATGAAATATACACTTCTTGAATACTACTACTTATTTCCCTCGCAATTATTCAACAAATCATTCAGAAATTAGGTTTACTGTATATACAGATTCAGATTTTCAGGAAAGCTAGCAGAGAGGAAAGAAATTTGACAGAAGTACTGTATAACAATCAAGGTATATATCAGTCACTGCAACAAAGATCTAACATAACTAATTATGAAAAGATAAACAGCATTATAAGAGTTTATATTCAACTTACATATTTTTCCAAGTACAGTGTTTGATTGTCCAAGAGAGCCTTGGCCATTCGCATTAAATAGATGAGGAGAGCAAGGTTCTTCTGAACAACATTGACACGTATTCCCTCTGCAATGAATGTACACAGCCTTGGAACCATCTGGTGAAGGCCAGGGTCAAACGCCAAGCTGTGTAAAGCTTCCTGTATAAAAAAAAACAAGAAATAAAGTTAGAATAACCAATATCTACAATAAAACTCATATTCTTACATGCAATACACTCTGCATTAATAACTATAAAATATAATTTCCAAGAACCTTATTTTTACCTTGCTAAGGCATGAACTCTTTTGTATTTAATTATAAAAAGTCATTGGTAATGTTAAATGATTATATGCTTAAAGCATAGCTGAGCATGCTATAAAATTAGATCTAAGACATAAGGAACTATAGAATTTAAAATAGTGACCGTATAATAGTTTTCTTCCTTTTAATAATTGACTACACCTTTTTACTAATACAGTTGAAATAGAACAATGGAGTTCTGTAGGTTATATACACACATCTGAACTCTTTAACATAGGTATCTGTCTTTAGCAAGGGAGGCGTAAGGGAGAAGCCCCGTCCACTTGCCTGTCACAGAATAGCCACTTTTGTCATTTGGGCTAAGACTGAGAGGGGTGGCTGAAGTGGGAAATTTAATTTAAAAGACTAAGGGATGTATAGCTAGGAAAAGTACAACTGATGAAACAGCAGTGGCTGTAACACCAGGCTCACGATTACTAACCAACCCGGACAGTACTGGTCGCTGGGGAAGTTCAGTATGACACAGAACGTACATTAGGGTGAGGAACAATTCTCCATAAAGCGATAGGCATGAGAAAGGTGGGGCATACACTCCTACCCTCACCTACCCTACAGTCCTGATGTTTGGTCTGAGTAAGACTGCTCACCTGCTCCTGGTGCAACAGCGGTACAGTAACTCTAACATTGGCTCATGCTCGCTTGACTGACACCAACAGGTACCAGTTAGTGAATTCAGTCACTTTCTCCATAAGGATGAGAGGGATCACTATAGGCTAAGTCCCAAGGTACTTTTAGTGAAGGACTTTCCAATGCAATTATCTTAATTTTCTTTTTCTCAAAGAAGAAATGTCAAATGAAGGGCATAGAGGAGAGAGAAGAGATTGGCAAAGGAAGAAGAGAGATAGTGAACTTTATTTTCTGCTTTGCCAAGCATTTTTCCTTCAGAAGAGTCGTCTGGGTGACTGATAATAAATGTACTCCTTCTGAGGAGGAAACTACTAAAGTTCCCTCTGCTGTAACACAAACCAATACACTAGTTTTGTCAAAAAGAGAGCACTGGGAACACCCATTGACACTGCAACACAGGAATCACTATCTGGGTTACACTGTCGGCGCTAGGTGAGGCCGTCATCAGAAAGCAACTCAACACATGGAGTATCGAAGCTTTGTATCCTAATTGGAAGAAAATTAAATTCACTACATTCTTAGGTTTTGGTGCGCTTCTTACATGAGAGCACTCACACACACAAAAAAAAAAAAAAAAAAAAAAAAAAAAAAAAAAATTCACCACTCATTACAAACGAAGTAAGAAAAGATCCAACAGCTGAGAGAGCGAGACGTATCCGCTGCAATCGAAGATAAAAGTGGCTATTCTGTGACAAGTAGGTGGGCGAGGCTTACCTTTCATGCCATTAACCAACTACCTTTTTAATGATTTAATAGCTGCTCTAATGCCACCGAAGACATACCCTTGAATTATTTAAAGTTGAATAGATTTTGTATACGCGTGGAAATAATTAGGGACGAGTACAGTAAGGATACAAATTTAAATGTGCAAAATTCGCACAATGGATGATAATATCCAAATATTAGGAGAGTACTTTAAAATTCACATTACAATTTGATGACTAAAGAAAAAATTAAAATGTTATAATAAAATGTCAGATTTTTCTAATCACTAATAAAAAGAACCCAAGAATGCTTACCCCTCGCTTCGGTTCATCTGAGCCAACACAGGCCTCTGTAATCTCCTTATAATACAGCTGCTGTTCAGCCGAAAGTTCGTGAGTTGCCAGTTGTTTAACTTTAACTGTTTCGATACTCTTCATTCCTCGTCTGAAAGGAAATAAAAATCTGTCAGATATGTTTGATAGTGATTGACTTAGAGATAGTTTAACTATCAATCTTATAAAAAGGTAGTGTAAAAATTCACGTTTAACTCAGTTTTCTACTAAATAAAATAAAACAAGTACTGTATCAATACAGTATATTATGTTTACAACTGAGCAGAACAAAAAATGGATCGATAAGCAGATATTTTCAACTAGAAATAAGGAAATGACTGCAGAGAACAAAAAGGCAATGAAAAAGGGGAATATGTTTGTAAGACATAGTCTCATCTCTTACAGAATTTGGGTTAGAAAAATTATGATAAAATTTCTGCAAAGTGTTGAATAAACTATTTATTGGAACAGACTGGGTATGGAATTTTGACCATATTAACTGGAGCTGAAAAGGGTATTTAGTGCCAAGAAACTAAAGGGGGAAAACACTACAGTTACAGTACAAAATAAAAGAGGAAAAAAAAGAGGCTGGATATCACGATAAAAGGAAGGAAGCATGAAAGGCGATAGAGTGGAAGGAAATAAAGGAGAGCGTAGATAGGAGCTTAAAGAAAGCTGAAAAAGGGTAATGCCTTCAGGTCATCCATCCAGAACGATTTTCACTTAAAAATAAAACAAAACAAAAAAGTGCAATGTACCCATGAATATGTTTCTGGTCCTTTGTATCTTGTGTTGATAGTTTTGACGCTGGATCCACTGCATCTTTCTTCTGAATGTCTTTTGTGATGGGAGGTGGATTTTCCGGAATTGTGGGTTGAATGCCATCAATCGCCAACCAATGTGCTGCGAAATATAAAAAAGAAAAAACTTTATAGGAAGGCATACTTGACTTGTACATGGTACTGAAAATTCTTTGCAGAGCCCAATCAGTTAAGCTGCATTGCTTCATGTTCTTTTACTTTCCTCCATTTGCAACTAGTTCCCCAGTTTCTTTTTTTTTTTTCTCAGCTGTACATAGCTCCAATTATCACTGCTCATATAAGAAAAATCTTTCTCTGGTTTACTGACGCCTTCCTCTTGGGAAATCCTTATACAATAGTCGAGAAATGTGATCTCATTGAATAAACTTACATCCGAATATTTTGAACTTACATTGTTTGCTGAGTTAATCAAAATGAGAGAAAAATAGAATCAAAATGACAGTTTTCTTACTAAAGCAAAAAAAAAAAAAAAAAAAAAAAAAAAAAAAAACAAAGCAACAGATTGAAAAATGATAGAACAGTCTAAAAAAATATATGGGATTACTGTATTGTGGAATATCCTTTCTTTATTAAATTAAAGCCTGAAAAAGTCTCCTCTTGGATGAATGGACTGTTGAAGTTTAAATCCCCTTCATTTTAATACACGAGGAATGCAAATTTTGAGGTTGCATAACAACAGGAAGATGATGTAAAGACATACATTTCCAAAGGTTGGGGAGTAATTTCTCATACTTGATATTATGTATAAGGTTTATTGATGCAGTATAACACTGGAAATCTAATAATAATCATTTTAATTGAGTACAGTATACTAAATATCAATCTACAATACTTACGTTTTATTGTTATCTGCAATGGGAGTCTTGGAGTTGGAGCTGATACCATCTCATTAATTTCAATTTCCTTGTCCTCAACAAAATGTAGCTCTCGTCCGCCACCAGAAGCAAACCGAAATGGAATATGCTCAATTGACTGTAGCCCATACAATGGCTGAAAAGGAAGTATCAATACTTTACTGTACTTTTGAATTTGATACTGAATGATAATACTTGCAAAAGGCGCATAAATTTTCTTCAAAGAAATTTGGGTAGACAACTGAACCTGAAAACCACTGGCTTTTAGAATTCATGTTAGCCCTTCCTTATTATGGTTTATGCAAGCCAATGAGTTCTTTCAATTCATCTTTATCACACGTTTTCTGCCTAAATTTCATGTATAAGTGTAAAGTATTACAATGAGCAGTAATTTTCTTATATATCTTCAAAAGTCATTATCAACCAAGCTGTAAAGTTAGCTGGCAAAGTAGAGAAAGCCACAATCCCAAATTCTCAAATATGCAAAGTAGTCCTGTAAGATGTTTCGAAGTACAGAATTAACTCAAAGAAGGTAAGAAAAAAAATGCAAGCCATAACATGAAATAACATGAACAATAAAATTATATTATAGGAAGTTTATCTGTCGAGGAGTTATAGGCTTAAAACCTTTCAACTGAATTCTTAATGACCCAATTATGGAAGCTGATTACCAGTAGCTTTGTTGATATGCAATTTTGAGAGCTACTTTCTTTAACATGTGACATTTTATTTTAATGCTGTTGCTGTTCTTAGGATGTTTTATTTTAGTGGTTCATTACTTCTCTTGAAGTTTATTTATTTCTTTAACTCACTGGGGTATTTTTCCCTGTTGAAGCTCTTGGGCTTATGGCATCCTGCTTTTCCAATTAAGGTTGTAGCTTTTCAAGTAATAATATTAATAACAATAATAATATAAAATTTCTAGAAGGTTTGACTAACTGTATGAGTTTTTGTCTTTCATTTTTGTCAAAAACATCTATAAGATTTTACCATAGTGAACTAACCTACTTGCTACTAGGACTTACAACCATTAAAAATATTTTTGACTTCTACTAACTACAAATTTTCCTTTCATTATATTACTGAAGGTCTACATTGACATAAACAGCGTTCAATAAATGACCAGCAAACCTCAACTCCCTGTACATGGAGTACTAGTTACACCTACCGAATTTCTTAAAACAGTATCAAAAAGTTTAAAATTGTGCTTTTACTTTACTGGTTTTACTTGCTCTCTGCAAATGTCCCGCACACACAAGAATGATGTTTTTCCCTCAATTAAGATTTAAAAATAGTGTTAATGAATAGTATGCCTTTAAGAGGTGTACCTCACCTCATGAAAATAGAAGCTGTTCCTGTTTAATTTCTTGTTTATCTATATGAATATTTATAAATAAGAACTATAGCATTGAAAATAGCCTAAAACAGCAAATTAAATATGACGTAAAGCCCTATCAAGATAGTACACTCAGCACTTCAATGATTTAAATCATAATTACTGTATTTACATTTTTGAGCATCCATCCAAATGCATAACAACTCTCTTTAAAAGCCAATGGAAGACCCTCAGTAAAAAAACTGAATGAATGAAAAAAAAAGAAAAAAAAAAAAAAGAGAGAGGATTCTTGAGCTGCGGTTCTTAAACATTCATTCAAGACTACTGCACACTCAATAAAATTATAAGAAAATACAAAAAACCTCCAATACAATACCTCAACATTTTTTAGTTTTAAAACGTGGTCAAAGTCACATGTTGCAAATCGTTTTCTTTTGCCATGATGCATGAATTTCATCCCATCCTGTTGAGAAAAAGAAACTAGTTAGGTGCAAAAAATCTTGAAAATTTATAATATGCTACTTAATACGATTATGAGGTTCATCTACATAATTAGAGGCTGACATCATTATTTAATGAAAACAACAAATATGGTATTGCATACAAATGTGAGTCTTTTAAAATAAGGAAATATCTTCAGAGGAGCTGGAATTGTTATTAAAATCGTTATGAAGTAGTTAATGACAGACGATGAGCACGAGTGAGTAGCTCAGCATCCCCACCTTTCAGATTCTCTTCACTTTTGACTTTGAAGTCAGGATTGAGAGGGGTGGTTTTGGTGAGAAGTTCAACTTTAAAAGACTCAGGTTTGTAAGGCTGGAAAAAAATGAGTACAGTAACTTGCAAAATTTGTTATTTGTTCCTTCGTGAATACTGTACAAATCTTTCTTCCTTTGAAAATGCCAAATTCTAAAGTACTGTAATTTTTATAACTATATAAACATTGACCTCTTTACTATGGCTATATCACATTGGCAAAAGCTGAAACTAGCCATAAACTTTTTAGCGAGGTATAACTGCCTCCCAGTTAACTGGGTAGTAGGGGGGTAGACCAGGCATCTCGCTCACACACACTGGTTATGACGTCACTTTTAATTGCAGGCAGGACTTACAGGTGTTGGCGGGCCAAGTACAGTACGAGTAAAGAACTCAAGGTTTGTCTAGTTAGGAAAAATACGAATTACTTTAAAATTTGTCATTTGTTCCAACATCTAATACAGTACAAACTCTTTCGCCCTTTACTATAAAGACTCATCCGTAGGGGGGTGGTAAGTCCTAACCCAACTGGCTGGGAATTTGACCCGGGGTGTGACTCTGTGCACCCTGACACCTCACACACTCTAATATGTGCGAAAGCTGACGGCCTGGCCAATCGGTGAAAGTGTGTGAGAACTAAACACTGCAACCTATCCAGGTAAGGATTCTTGGAGTGGAACATTCTGCTTAATTAACACTGACACTACCCGACACCCTCTTGCTGGGAGGACAGGAACCTAAATATATTTCATATTTCAGACTACACAAGGGATATGGTTTCTACCTGCAGATGGAGGTGGTTAGCTTGCAGAGTTCCACAGGTGCTGTGCCCTAAGAGATGGGAAGATGAAGGAAGAGGAAGCCAGTCACTCTACCATTCTTCCCAAATTAATTGCGGGTAACATCTGCCCTCGGACAATTGCCAGGGCACCAGTCACCCGTTGAGATACTACTGCTTGAGAGTTATGGGGTTTTTTGACTGGCCAGACAGTACTACATTGGATCCTTCTCTCTCGTTACGGTTCTCTTTCCCTTTGCCACCATATACACCGAATACTCTGGCATATTCTTTACAGATTCTCCTCTGTCTTCATACACCTGACAACACTTGAGATTACCAAACAATTCTTCTTCACCATAGGGGTTAACTACTGCACTGTAATTGTTCAGTGGCTACTCTCCTCTTGTTAAGGGTAGAAGAGACTCATTAACTTTGGTAAGCAACTCTTCTAGGAGAAGGACACTCCAAAATCAAACTATTGTTCTCTAGTCTTGGGTAGTGCCATAGCCTTTGTATCATAGTCTTCCATTATCTTGGGTTAAGTTCTCTTGCTTGAGGGTACACTCGGGCACACTATTCTATCTAATTTCTCTTCCTCTTGTTTTGTTAAAAGTTTTTATAGTTTATATAGGAGATATTTATTTTAATGTTATTCTTAAAATATTTATTTTTTCCTTCTTTCCTATCCACACTGGGCTATTTTCCCTGTTGGAGCCCCTGGGCTTATAGCATTCTGCTTTTCTAACTAGGGTTCTAGCTTAGCAATTAATAATAATAATAATAAAAGGGATGTGAGGTATCTTAAACCACATGTCGTGCAGCCACTACAGAACCTATGGAGAAGGTATCCAGGTACCTGCGGGTTACATGATGCAGGTAGTGGGCTGTGAAAGTTATTTGATGTTTTCAAACACTCACTTGAAGTACATGCACCACAAAGTAGTTCTATTTAAATTCTAGGGATGTACTTATGCCCCTAACATCATGAGCCCTGGGTCGACGACCTTGTGGAGGAGAATCTGGATTCAAGGTCCGATCTACGGCCTTTTGAATCCATGAATAGATCGTATTCTTGGTTAACCTCCTTTTGACCCTGCCCATGCGTACTAAAAGCTTCTTTACATGTGGACGAGCTCCTGCAGATCGTTACAGATAATGTCTCAGAGCTCTTAAAGTACCTCACATAGTAACAACTGACCTGGGTCAAGGATAAAGTACTGAGACCCTCAATCTAGAAGGACCCAAACCTAGGGTCTGCTACAGCCGGATTCTGAGTCTTGGCAACGAATTCAGGGACAAAGTCGAGTGTTACCTGACTTCCATTCCCATTTTATTCGAAACAATATGGTAAAATTATAGAACAGTCCAATAAACGTCGGGTTGAACATTTTTGATAATGACTTCTGGCAGAAATCCACTGTAATGACGAGTCAACTACCATAAATGAAAAGCTATGGCTTTGCGCTAGGCATCGTCATTAATTACATTCGAAATACCTTAACATAGTGTACCAGTCTAAATGTATGATAATCAAATTAACTTTTTAATGCTTCGCTTCTGCCAGTCATCATAAAAAGTGATTGTAATAAAAACAGTAATACAGTAGCAATGAAACATGGTCAAAACACTAGAGCTTCTGTTTGCCAGGACTTCGACGCATGGAAAACGTGATTTTCCATCCCATTTTCTATGGAGTCGTTACTAGTAGTGTTCCTCGTATTACAAATGTATCATTACTCAATTGAGGTCATGATTTATTGGTTTTTGCTCCGTTCCTATGTTGTGGCAAGTGGAACATGTTTCGCTATGCACGTTACACCCGTGGGCTAGTATTTTGACGTTATCCATTACACAAAAGTAACAAAGGGGTAGTGAGTTGTAGCTTCACGCTCCTGCACAGACTCTATTTGAAGATGGACTTGGCTTCCATTATATTGTACAGTATATTACAATATTGAAAACAAATAACAGAGGCGTAGAATATAAAACGTTGAGCCCTTTATTCTGTTTGAACAAGTAACTTATGACAGAAGCACCACCTATCAATGTTTTTTCTGAACTACCGGGTAGGAGGAATCTCTGATGGCCTGTGATAAGATGATGTTGGGACAGCTCTGGTGTAAAATTTCAAAAGTTACAATTGAAAAATGTTATTTTTATTAATAAAATAAATTTTTGAATATACTTACCCGATAATCATGTAGCTGTCAACTCCGTTGCCCGACAGAATTCTATGGAGGGATACGCCAGCTATCACAATACTAGAAGGGGGTGTATTTACCAGCGCCACCTGTGGCCAGGTACTCAAGTACTTCTTGTTGACACCTCCTCAATTATTCCTCGGTCCACTGGTTCTCTATGGGGAGGAAGGGAGGGTCGATTAAATCATGATTATCGGGTAAGTATATTCAAAAATTTATTTTATTAATAAAAATAACATTTTTCAATATTAAACTTACCCGATAATCATGTAGCTGATTCACACCCAGGGGGGTGGGTGAAAAACCAGTGTACAAGACTAAAGGATAGCTAAGTATCCCGTATTTCATATAATCAGTTATCCACAATAACAATGAAATAATAAGTACCTGGTAAGGAAGTCGACTTGAACCGTTACTCTGCCTTTAATAAGAGCGTCTTCCTTACTGAGCGCAGCGTTCCTCTTGGGAGGCTGAATCAACTCAAAGGTGCTAAAGTATACAGGGCTGCAACCCATACTAAAGGACCTCATCACAACCTTTAACCTTGGCGCTTCTCAAGAAAGAATTGACCACCCGCCAAATCAACAAGGATGTGGAAGGCTTCTTGGCCGACCGTACAACCCATAAAAAGTATTCAAGAGAAAGGTTAAAAAGTTATGGGATTATGGGAATGTAGTGGCTGAGCCCTCGCCTACTACTGCATTCGTTGCTACGAATGGACCCAGGGTGTAGCAGTACTCGTAAAGAGACTGGACATCTTTGAGATAGAATGATGCGAACACTGACTTGCTTCTCCAATAGGTTGCATCCATAACACTCTGCAGAGAACGGTTCTGTTTGAAGGCCACTGAAGTAGCCACAGTTCTCACTTCATGTGTCCTTACCTTCAGCAAAGCAAGGTCTTCTTCCTTCAGATGAGAATTTGCTTCTCTAATCAGAAGCCTGATGTAGTAAGAAACTGAGTTCTTAGACATTGGTAGAGAAGGCTTCTTGATAGCACACCATAAGGCTTCTGATTGTCCTCGTAATGGTTTTGACCTTCTTAGATAGTACTTAAGAGCTCTAACTGGGCAAAGTACTCTCTCCAGTTCGTTCCCCACCATGTTGGACAGGCTTGGGATCTCGAACGACTTAGGCCAAGGACGGGAAGGAAGCTCGTTTTTAGCCAAAAAACCGAGCTGCAAGGAACATGTAGCCGTTTCAGATGTGAAACCTATGTTCCTGCTGAAGGCGTGGATCTCACTTAATCTTTTACCTGTTGCTAAGCACACGAGGAAAAGAGTTTTTAATGTGAGGTCCTTAAAAGAGGCTGATTGGAGCAGTTCAAATCCTGATGACATTAGGAACCTTAGGACCACGTCTATATTCCAGCCTGGAGTGGACAACCGACGTTCCTTTGAGGTCTCAAAAGACCTAAGGAGGTTCTGTAGATCTTTGTTGGAGGAAAGATCCAAGCCTCTGTGGCGGAAAACCGCTGCCAACATACTTCTGTAACCCTTGATCGTAGGAGCTGATAGGGATCTTACGTTCCTTAGATGTAACAGGAAGTCAGCAATCTGGGTTACAGTGGTACTGGTTGAGGAAAACTGCATTGGCCTTGCACCAGCTTCGGAAGACTTCCCATTAAGACTGATAGACTCTGAGAGTGGATGTCGTCCTTGCTCTGGCAATCGCTCTGGCTGCCTCCTTCGAAAAGCCTCTAGCTCTTGAGAGTCTTTCGATAGTCTGAAGGCAGTCAGACGAAGAGCGTGGAGGTTTGGGTGTACCTTCTTTACGTGAGGTTGACGCAGAAGGTCCACTCTAGGAGGAAGAGTCCTGGGGACGTCGACCAGCCATTGCAGTACCTCGGTGAACCATTCTCTCGCGGGCCAGAGGGGAGCAACCAACGTCAGCCGTGTCCCTTTGTGAGAGGCGAACTTCTGAAGTACCCTGTTGACAATCTTGAACGGCGGGAATGCATACAGGTTGAGATGGGACCAATCCAGCAGAAAGGCATCCACGCGAACTGCTGCTGGGTCTGGAATCGGAGAACAATACAAGAGGAGCCTCTTGGTCATCGAGGTAGCGAATAGATCTATGGTTGGCTGACCCCACAGGGCCCAAAGTCTGCTGCAAACATTCTTGTGAAGGGTCCACTCTGTGGGGAAGACCTGACCCTTCCGGCTGAGGCGATCTGCCATGACATTCATATCGCCCTGAATGAGCCTCGTTACCAGCGTGAGCTTTCGATCTTTTGACCAAATGAGGAGGTCCCTTGCGATCTCGAACAACTTCCTCGAATGAGTCCCTCCCTGCTTGGAGATGTAAGCCAAGGCTGTGGTGTAGTCGGAGTTCACCTCCACCACCTTGTTAAGCTGGAGGGACTTGAAGTTTATCAAGGCCAGATGAACTGCCAACAACTCCTTGCAATAGATGTGAAGTGTCCTTTGCTCCTGATTCCATGTTCCCGAGCATTCCTGTCCGTCCAGTGTCGCACCCCAGCCCGTGTCCGATGCGTCCGAGAAGAGACGGTGGTCGGGGGTCTGAACAGCCAATGGTAGACCTTCCTTGAGAAGAATGCTGTTCTTCCACCACGTTAGAGTAGACCTCATCTCTTCGGAAACAGGAACTGAGCCCGTCTCTAGCATCATGTCCTTTATCCAGTGAGTAGCTAGATGATACTGAAGGGGGCGGAGGTGGAGTCTCCCTAACTCGATGAACAGGGCCAGCGATGAAAGTGTCCCTGTTAGACTCATCCACTGCCTGACTAAGCATCGGTTCCTTCTCAGCATGCTCTGGATGCATTCTAGGGCTTGGAAGATCCTTGGGGCCGACGGACAAGTCCGAAAAGCTCGACTCTGAAGATCCATACCCAAGGAGACAATGGTCTGGGATGGAACGAGCTGAGACTCCTCAAAATTGACCAGGAGGCCCAGTTCCTTGGTCAGATCCATAGTCCATTTGAAAATCTCCAGACAGCGACGACTTGTGGGAGCTCTTAAAAGCCAGTCGTCTGACGGAGCCGGACACAAGATCATGATACTGCTGCACAGTCTGTAAACTGTCAATCATGGGCAAGCGAGGAAGTACAGTGACAACCCGAATCTGTCTAGACTGTCTGGGTCGTACAGACAACTCCTTAACGGGTTGCTGAGGTTGCCGCACTGCGTCACAACAAGTCCCTTCTGTTGGTTGTTGAACGTCTTCCCCGTGACACATTGACTCCGTAAACAAAAAATCCTCTAACAAGGACTAAGCTTGGACTGCATGTCATGCAACACAGCTCAAGGTCTATGGGAGCAGGTGTGGTAACAGACGGGATTAGCGGCTGAAGTGGAACCATTACCTTCCCTGTAAGCATGTTATGCTTAAATAAAAGTCCATAAGAGGTTATGCAGCTAAAGGCTCCCTCCAAATGACAGAGTCCTCAAGGGAATATCAGAAGGAGGGAGAAAAGAACTTTCTCATCTACAGGGACCTTATCCTAGAAAAGCTAAGTTCTGTGAGTGAGGGTTCACTGGTGCAAAAGCAGCAGACTAGAAGGCAACGTTATGAAACTGCTTGACAGTCTAGTGAGTTGGCAACAACCCAAGATGTGTTGAGAAGCATGCGGTAAGGTATGCAGAGCATGATGTATGCAGAGTATGCTGTATGCAGAGCATGCTGTATGTAGAGCATGTTGTATGCAGAGCATGCTGAATGCAGAGCATGCTGTATGCAGAGCATGTTGTATGCAGAGCATGCTGAATGCAGAGCATGCTGAATGCTGAGCATGTAGTAAGCAGAGCCTGCTGTAAGGAAAGCAGAGCGTGTGCATGGCGTTTAACATTTCTCAGAAATTCCATGACCAGTGCTAGAGTGCTTTATGCATGCTTGCATGGGGTTTAAACCATGGTATGAAAATGGAGGTAAGGTATGCTGAACAGCAGAGTCAGAACGAGCTGGAACAACAATAGTTGTGGTTTCCTCTTCAAGACTCCGATGAGGGAACACCTGAGGCTCAGTCTGCAAAGGCTGAATAAAAGACAAGCAGAAGGAAGGCGCATGGGTGGAGGAGGCTGACTCCTAGCATGAGTGGTGAACCCAAGGGTTGCGCTTGCTGAGCGGTTGGCGGAAGCGGAGTAGCAAGTTCCAGTTCCTGTGGTGTGAGCGGAGCGCGATGAGGAAGAGGCTGCGCAGAACAAGGTAAATGTCTCGCAAGCTGAGGCTCCTGAGGCGCAAGGCTAAGGTGTTGTGGTGCTTGCCTTGTGGAGGGTTAAGCTCGCTGCAGCAAGAGCTGAGGAGACTGACTCATGGACGGGAGAGGTTGTTGTATTTCAACCGAGTGTTGCATCACTGGTGGAGCAGCAAGTGGAGGCGGAGGAAGAGAGGTATAATCCTCCTGATCCCAATGTAAAGGTTGCCTTAAGGAAGGCGGAGGCTGAACACCACAGGGAACAGCAAACTCAGCACGTGGCTCAACATCGTACGCCTGGCAGGTGGAACTGCTGGCAGGTGGTACTGCGATCAGGCGGAGCGAGTGTAGGTGGAGGGAGTGTAGGCGGAGGCGGAGGAGCAACACTCTCAGCCCGACACTCACGCATCAAGTCCGAAAGCTGTGCTTGCATGGACTGTAGTAGAGTCCACAACATCGTACGCCTGGCAGATGGTACTGTGATCAGGCGGAGCGAGTGTAGGTGGAGGGAGTGTAGGCGGAGGCGGAGGAGCAACACTCTCAGCCCGACACTCACGCATCAAGTCCGAAAGCTGTGCTTGCATGGACTGTAGTAGAGTTCACAACATCGTACGCCTGGCAGGTGGTACTGTGATCAGGCGGAGCGATCATAGGCGGGGGGGAGTGTAGGCGGAGGCGGAGGCGCAACACTCTCAGCCCGACACTCACGCATCAAGACCGAAAGTTGTGACTGTATGGACTGCAGTAGAGTTAACTTGGGGTCGGCAGACACTAAGTTCTGCTGAGGTAAAGCCTTAACAGCAGAGATCTGTTGTGGCAGAACCTTACTCCTCTTAGGCGGAGTGTAATCAACTGATGACTGAGGAGAGTCAGAGCTAACCCAATGACTGCATTCGGGTTGTGAACTTTAACTTCGTACGTCTGGCATAGGTCTGGACTTAACGTTTAAGAGGTCTTGAGACCTGAGACCAGCGTTACTCTGCCTTTATTTTCTCCCCTAATCTCTTCTGCAGACGAGCAAAATAAAGGCTCAATCGTCTGCGGGTGGGAGTGACGGTCTCGGTAAGACACGCCCACAACCACCGAGAATACTTCTGTGCGCCGATCAAGGCCTGCTGAACCCTTATGCCCTTCGACATTGCTTCTCCCCTGGGCTTGGGAGCTTGCAAGAGGTCCCGGACTGGGAGGACGACTGGCGCGCACAAAAGTACCCTCACGCACTAATCACTTATCACTTTGATTTCTGTTTGCACTTATTTCACTGAACTCGAAACTTTAAGTGGTTTGTACCTGAAATACGCAATTCTATCCTTTCTCAAAGTTAGTAATTGCGAAAACAGAATTACAATGTAACAGAAAAATCTAATGAAAGATAATTCAGTGGTTGGAAAGAGACTAAACACTAGATCACTCTAGAAACGTTTAGTTTCTTCCCCTAAAGAGACTAGGGAGAAGAGCAAAAACGATAACGACGTTACTCGTACGCCTGGCAGGCTTGAATGAAACGTTTATCCTCTTTCTCCCTCCGTCTCTATCTCTCTCTCTCTCTCTTGACTTAGAACCTGAGAGAAGAGCCCAATCATATATATCGTTAAAACATATTATTGTTAAAGGAAAAAACTGAAAAGTTCCTTTATTAGGATCAAAACCATTAAGTTAAGAAAGAATGAACAAAACGCTAGACACGGTTACTCTTACTGCAACGTGAAACCGTGAACATTCTTTCTCTATCGTAACGATAGAGTGCAAGTTGAACGTTCTGAACGTCAACAACTGCAGAGACAAAACAAAACGTTAGTTCAACTTTGAAAACAGTACGAGACTGTCAAAGAAAATCTTTCAAACTCTTTGGCGGAAATAGCATAATATGTTAACAGGTAAAACCGAAATGACGGGCTCAAAGTTTATTAACTTCGGTAAAAGACCGCCTACTATTAGGAAGGTCGAATATAAACAAATATAAAAATTAATTTTAATGAGTTTATAATAAAAGGAAGTTAATCGAAGAGGCCTATAAGAGGCGGAGAGATATAAAATAAATCTATAACTTTTGTTAAGCAAAATTAAGAAAGAGAGTCTATACTCTCTTAGACACCAACACTTCCGTCTAAGGGAAGGGTCGGCCATTGAAAGGTGAACGAGAGTTAATACTCTCTCGTCACCATAAATAATCAAATTAATTCCAAAAGCTAACTAAGCTAATATAGAAGTTTCCAGTAAAGCGACAGCCGAAATCAAAGAGAAATACTTCACCAAAGTCGTGAAAATACTCCAAGAACATAAGCGTATCCCAGAACATCTTGCCGGAAGCACGACAGAGGAATAATTGAGGAGGTGTCAACAAGAAGTACTTGAGTACCTGGCCACAGGTGGCGCTGGTAAATACACCCCCTTCTAGTATTGTGATAGCTGGCGTATCCCTCCATAGAATTCTGTCGGGCAACGGAGTTGACAGCTACATGATTATCGGGTAAGTTTAATATTGAAAAATTACACTTTAATAGTGAAAAATAAAACACAAAAACACTGCCCAACCTAACCTAGGAGCTGTAGCCTTCCCTACTTGGCTCGCCAGGGGGGGGGGGGGGGGGCTATGCCCCCGTGACCCCCCTTAGACTGCCATATACCTAAATCTAAATTTTACATTTGCTTCCCAAGCAACTTCACTCATGGCAAGGTAGGTAACACTAAATCATATTAAATCGTAAAACTAGCTTCATATTGTTGTGTTTCAGAATAAGATAACAAACACCACCATCGCCTCCTACGCCTATTGATGCATAGGGCTGTGGTTAAAATTATCCAATTGTCTATTATCTTGAGCTTTTAAATTAATACTTCTCCATTCATCATATCCTACTTCATGGTTCTCAGCCATTTAGGGCTGGGTCTTCCAACTCCAATAATGCTATGCGGAATCACCAAAGATAAGCTAAGGTCAATTCCCAAAAATTAAAATCAATTTGACAAGTAATCAGAAATATTGTGCCTGTCCCAACAAACTAAATTCACCCCTTGCACTATTCTATAGTGCAAGGGGTCTTTGATTTTTTTATAGTTTATATATGACATATCTGTTTTGACTTTGCTAATAGTTTATATATGACATATGTTTTGATGTTACTATTTCTAGAATTATTTATTGTTAATTTGTTCTCATCACTTATTCACTTCCATATTTCCTTTCCTCACTGGGTTATTTTTTCCTACTGGAGCCCTTGGGCTTATAGCATCTTGCTTTTCCAACCAGGGTTGTAGGCTGGCTAGAAATAATAATAACAATAATAACCAAATTTTCGATAAAGTGGAAGTAGGAAGAAATAGACTAACAGTAAGTGAACCTATATACTGTACAATCATTAACCTAATTAGGGTAGAGGTTAAATAAACGTAACTTTCATTGGTCCATTATAGGCTACATTTCTAGAGAAACACATTAGTAGCCTTAAACCGTAAAAGGCAGGCCAAAACCGTACTCTAGTGTAGGTGTGCCTACACTTGATTGTCCCAAGATAGACAAAACTAACAATATGGACTGGACTAATTCAGCTAAAAAGTCTCATATGAATAAGAGGTCTAATATTCTCCATAACCATTCTCGGTATAACAATAATACCAATCAAACACCTTTCGGTCTTAAATAACTTGAAAACAAGCCATACACTTAGGATCCTTAATCCCAGGGTAAAGGTTACACCTACAAAGGGAGTCCAATATTACCTGAATTAGAAGTTTTAATCTAAATGTGGCCTCTTCCGCTAATTCCTTGGCAACATCATCGCCCACTGGGGAAATTCCAATGCTCTCTGCAATGACTTTGATAGATTCTGTTGGAAAAGTTGGTGCAGTAGATTGACACTCGTCAGACATCTTCCTCTCTTTTGTTTACGCTAAGTGAAGCAAAGTAGCAAACGCTGTTTTAGCGTATTTAGCACTTTTATTTAAATGCTTCAAAAACAATTAGTCGAGGTAAATATTACAATTTTAAAATATATTATATAAAATTAAATCTACATGTGTTTAATAATAGCTTTCATATCAATTACTATATAATAGAGGTATAAAACAGTCGGCTACAATTGGGCACTACATCTTTAAATTATTTAATTACATTTACTTTACTGCCAAATTATGTGTAAATATTTATTTAAACTTTATATAAATTTGAATGATATAATTTACGCATTTAAAATTAAAGATAATTAATGATACAAAGTTTATCTAAATATTTTGTATCGTAAAGGTGTACCTAACAGAAGTCGAGGATTCTCCTTTCTTTTCGTAAACAAGGTACACTCTGGTACGTGCGGGAGATATCCTCCGTTCATTTTGAATTTATTTTACTAAACTATCAAAGTATTTTAAGTGAAATTTACGTTATAATGTGAATATTAGTATATTGATTTACACATATAATTCAATATAGGTTATATTAGTGTGCACATATCTAAGATGGAGTCGGATTAAATAAGCACACCGCACGACTTGGTACGTGTTTGATAGTTTTCTTTCAATTTATTTCAGATCATGGCCAAGAAAGAAGAAGTAGATCACGGCAGAAGAAAGCACGGCAGGTAAGAGTTTTATTTCCAATTTTAGCATCAAAATAATTCTTTTATTTTAATTTTGTAGGTTTTTTTTAAGACTACCAAAGGTTTCCAACTTGATGCCTTCAACAGTAAATGGCTTCAACTAAAGTTTTCGGCTGTGCTAGTAAAGTCATGTTGCATTAATGTATGCCATAATTGTATTTGTAAAGTTTAAATTGTACAACTTAGTTTGAACTTGCTTAACTGACAATGTTGGGCAGTGTAAGCCCAAACTTGCTACCTAGAAATACATGAGTATTACATTTATACGAATCACATTTTGTTTCTAGATAATTATTTATTGTGATCTAGGTGAAAACGGATTTTGTGTAGAGAAACTGGAAAAGCTTTGCAGTAATCGTAAAGTTATCTAGTTTGAAAAATATAGGTATATGGGTCATGGGAATGGCGATAATTTAATTAGGAGCGTTTGTATATT
Source organism: Palaemon carinicauda (assembly GCF_036898095.1). Taxonomy (NCBI): domain Eukaryota; kingdom Metazoa; phylum Arthropoda; class Malacostraca; order Decapoda; family Palaemonidae; genus Palaemon; species Palaemon carinicauda. The sequence goes on along the minus strand of NC_090725.1, from coordinate 36,501 downwards.
AGCGGCCAGTTCTTCCAATGTGCGTTAACAATGTACACCAACTAATCCAAACTTCCCTCCCCCTAAGCTAACCTACGATCCGTGTCCTCATCTTACCTAAAGGGCCACCCCCCTTACACTACTGTATTGTCACTCGTCATATATACAGGTGGCTGCTATCATTGATACATCAGTAAAGTATTTTTATTTATAATTTCTAACTCCCCCAGGATGGTTGGTCTCCCCTTTTCTTGGTTATTTGCCCATAATGTATTTCATTCCTCAATGAGGTTTGCTCCACTCGCAAATTGGAGCCTTTTTATAACAAACGATTGATGCACATGTGTATAGGGAATGGTAATTATCTTCCCATATTTTGGCGTTTAATCATGTCCGTCGTTCTGCATAACGTCCTCCCAAGACTGTCTCTCCTGTTAACCCCACTTAGAATGCTGTACTCTTAGCTTACTATGTTTGTTGTGCAACCCATATTATTTCATGGATGTCATGATCTTGGAAGAGTGGGTTGCATTATCTTTAGAAGGGAAGACGAATATTTATTGCGTTTAATGAGATGGACACCTGGATTTTCAGCAGTAGATATGCAAAGCAAGCTAAGGTATTTGGTTACAAGACCACGCTCTCCTTTTACTCGCAGATGTCCTCCAGCTCTCTACTTGTACAGGGAGGTTCTTTAAATGCTGGGAAAGCAAAGTATGGCCAATGATATGTTGAGCAAGGGGGTAGGATTTCTAAAGAATTAAGCTCGGTTTCCTCACTAAACGACCTGGAACTGACATCAACCAAATAGATTTTGGGATACCAGCGTGCATAAAGATAGTTAGGAAAAATGGGGTGGGGTATGTATGATAGCGGCCACCTGCATGTATGATGATGGCTGACATAATATGGTAGTCTAAGCGGCATCGCAGGGGGTGTAGCCCCCCTGTAGGTAGGTAAGGTCATGTCTTGAAGGGTAGGTTAGGTGGGGGAAGTTTAGGTTAGTTGATGTCCATTTTGTAAGCAAAAATGAGGAACTGGCCGCTGATATACTAAGTCTCCATAAAGGGCTTGTAGAACAATATTGAGGAATTAATTTTTTTTTTTTTCAAATCTTGAAAAGTATCCTGTAAATTCGTGAGGTGACAGCTTGTCCCCTTGAAAATTTTCTCGCTCCCAAGGTTCATATGGTTCCCTGTAGGTGTTTTAATACCAACGGTAGACTCTTGAACTAATATGCAGAACCAGGTAATTTGAAATTACCCAATGGTACCTTACTTGTCCTTGGCAATTGCTAGGGGATGGTTTTTAATCCAATCAAGAAGTTGATAACATGAAATTAAAGCTGGGTGGTGGAAGCATCAAGCATGGTGGAGCATTGCTTGCTCTTAGCAGTGTAGACTAGGATGGCGACATACCCCACCTAGAGCGACTGAGTCCATCCTTATTACATACGATTTAGTTGAAATTTGATACTAGTAATTTACTGTGTTCCGCAGTGATATTGAGAGTTCAGATTGTAAATTGAAGGCGTTCATAGAATTAATCAAAAGTGGCTACCCACTCGAAACCTGTCCAACCCCCTTCAACAGTATTCCTTTCAACCCCATGATTCCACATCGATTGAACCATGCGTTCTGCCTAAACCTGAGGTTGTCCCTTGAAAAGTAGTAGATACAATCAGACAGGTCCATTTTCAGGGACTTGTAATTACAGTTATAGGTGGATATATATTGACGAGTCATTTAGATAATGAAAATGTCTTACATCCGCCCATGCGGTTAGTGTGCGCTGCACAGAATGCATCCATGTATCACAATCCAGAACAGGGTCAGTGAGATAATGTTGAATTCCGAGCGAAGATTGCCAAAATTAAAGAGAACCAGCAGGGCCAAGTGATTTAGATAATTAAAATAACATTAATGTACTTGCCCAAGTGGCATGCGTATAGCCCAGTGGAATGTGTACCACTTCCCAGAACAGGAGCAGTGAAAAGTAACAAGTTGAGGGAGCAAGCCATGGCGAAGCAGTAACCAGTCGCAATGTTCTACACAAATGAGTCTGGTATATGAAGTTTGGAAGCAACTCTTATAATTATATAGGGATCCCCTGACATCGCTTTACAATGAACACCATTTTGATGATGGCTCTTGCTATATTTATCCGAATTTCTAGTAAGGGTTGTGTTAGGGCAACTTTCCTAACTAGGAAATATATCCATTTATTATGGATGAGAAATTCACAAAAGATCCATATATTATGGGATCTATATTATGGGTTAGAAATTCACAATAGTCATTATCCATAGCAAATGTGCACCAATTACTAAGGTAGTGGTGTTGTATAGCAAGTAGGAAGCATTGCAAAAAGTTTGGCTTGTCGCATGAAAGTGATCTAGTAAAGAAAACACGAAATGGGAGTTATTTGTGTATTTTGATGAGCATCCTGTACGCTAACTGTTGGTAGGTTGTCCAAATATAAAATGGAGCTAAATTATAAACTTCATGTATAGGTGTGGATATTTGCCATAAATTTCATTATATACATTAGTGTTAGATGCCACTCATTTGGAAGAGCTGAATACAAAGGAAATTAAAAATGTATAAAGCATATTTACTGTAATAGAAATACTTCCAGGTAGTTTACAAGGAAATGGTTATGCTCAAGTCCCAGATATTTTCATATGTAATGGCATCTTGAGGTATTGGTGAGTCATTTAATGCTATGGTTGGGGAGTTATGATTTATTTATTGTATTGAAATGGTAACTATCCAGAAGTGTAACTTTTTTATCTTTTCCAGATTATATGCCAGGGGTGTCTTCCACGGCTACAAGCGTGGTCTGCGTAACCAACATGAACGTACCTCCCTATTAAAGATCGAAGCCTGCAAAAACATTAACGATGCAAACTTCTACGTAGGAAAGCGTGTTGCATACGTTTACAGGGTAAGGTCTAATTATTTGTTTGTAATGTATTACATGTTTGTTCATGAGTGGAAAACACGTGCACATATACGCTAATTTCTTGGGTGCTTTCCCTGTATTTCCCAAACCTCTATAATTTTCTTATGTAAAGTTTTAATTATCTTCTACTTAATCTTATGTTCTGGATATGCTACTACTATTATCACCTCTTTCTCCATGAATGTTCATCTTCTGCTATAGCTCATTTTAGAGAGAAAAAGGTTTAATGGCCTACTTCCTTCTTTTGACTCCTGAAATGTAACTTTACTAGCACAATTTATTTAGTTATTTGTGTGTGTAGATAATGGGGACTTTGGTAGATTTACTTGCAAAAAATAATTGATTCTGCAAAGGTCCATTTACCCTCATACTTATTTCTGCAATGGTCCCTTTACCCTCATACTTATTTTTTGATGCAAGGTATTCACTACCATTTTACAATTGCAAGGATAAATATTTGATTATCACTAATTTTTCTTGGATCTTGACTGAGGTGGAATTAATACTTCATCCAAATGCTGTAACTTGGAAACATGTCCATATCAAGATTCTCACTTATTAAAAAAGAGAATTCATGTAATGTATTTAGTGAGGTGTTTGTTACTTTTAAGATTAGATTACAATTTAAAAAATGTACTTTTCAATATTAAACTTACCCGATAATCATGTAGCTGTCAACTCCGTTGCCAGCTACATGATTATCGGGTAAGTATATTCAAAAATTTATTTTACTAATGAAAATAACATTTTGTAAATTTGTGAATCAAAGACTAAGAACTCAGTGTACTTGGGTTTAAGGTTATAAAGATTCAAATTGTTTGAATGCTGTTTTGTCGTGATTGGCTTCTGTTAGTGAGGTATAAGGTTAGGTTAGATAGGTATAAGAAGGCTTTGCCATAGTCCAGCCCTTTTTATTTTTACACCTTCAGGATTTCAAGTGTCTGCCCTGTCATCCTTTTTTATTTTTGGTTTGCCTCTTCCATTCAGAGATAATTATCAAGTTATTCGTTGTGGAACTTTTGTAATATATTTGATAACCTCTTTTAACTTTCAATTTATAGTGCTAAATAAGCTCCCCAGCTTCATTGCTCTGCCTTAGGGTTCAAAATCCCAAATCACCTATATTGATCGCAAGGTTTTTTTCCCCATTTAGTGGCTGTGTGGTCAGCCTTCTGGGTGAACCATGTTCCAATAATTAGTTTTATCCCCAGTTTGGGGCTTATTGTCAAAGAATGCCCAGTAGAATGCCCAGTAACCTTATAAGGCCTAGCTCGGGCTAGTACAGATTCATCAGTTAAATGCAAATATAAAATCTCAAACCATTGTTTTTCCAGTTGGTCGGTAGTTTAAATTAGTTGCATCATTTCAAATTTGAGAACCGTGTTGCTGCTAATTCTTGTAGCTCAAGTTAATCTACAAAGTTAACACTGTAAACTACTTTATTTAACTTTAGTTCAATAGCACACAATATACTCATGTGTCTTTCACTTCTCTACTCTTTTAGGACAAATTATGATTGCGCTGTAAATTTGTTCCTCTCCCCTACTTAAATCATGTCGTATTGTACTAATTTGAGGAAATAGCTTCTCCAAATTTTTTTTACTTTATACTTTGAATTGTATACAGTGTATGTTAGGCTGCTGGTAATTCTCGTTACATTGTTGCTAGACCTTAAAAGTACTGAACTTTCATTACCCTTCCTACTTTGCTTTGATAAAAAAAGTTGATGGAATGTTGTCGTTATATTTTTCATTTTAAAACTCTCAATTTTTCTTTTGCAGTGTAAGAAGAAGACCCCAACCCCCTACGCTGGAAAGTCCAAGATTCGTATTATCTGGGGCAAAGTTATTCGTCCTCATGGTAATTCAGGAATGGTCCGAGCAAAATTCAAGAAGAACATGCCTTCCGTTGCAATGGGAAAACGTGTCCGTGTGGTAAGTCAAAACCTTACTAGGTAGTGTTGTTAAGTCTGAGAAAAGAAATAATGCGATGGGGTTATATTTTTTAGTATTTGTTATTATATGGAGCAGATTAACACCATGTTTAGATGTAAGTCATAAGAATTGCAGTATACATGGTTTGCTTAACCCTTTTACCCCCAGGCTCTTTGGAAATTTCCAACCCTTAACCCCCAAGGGGTTATTTTTTTTCCCAGCACATTTTGCAGTATATTTTTTTTAAATTACTCTAACAGCCTTAATTTTTGTCATAGAGAGGTCAGGTTGGTCTCATTCTCTTGGAAAATGCCTGAATTTTTTCAAAAAATTATCAAAAATATGAAAAACTTTTATAGCATTTTTTTGCAAGGACGTACCGGTACGTCCATGGGGGTGGTAAAGGGATGGGTTTTGTGAAACGTACCAGTACGTCCTTTGGGGGTAAAAGGGGTAAGAATTCATGGTTTTCTAATTTAAATATACAATACATAATGTAGTCAGTTTGTTTGATTTTTTATTTTACTATGAGACCAAAGTTTTATTGTTTTTTTGCTTTTCTTTTTCCCCAGATGCTGTACCCATCCAGGATTTAAGTGAATAAAGAAAAAAATTAAACGATGTTTTCATTAAAACCACCAAGGTCATTGACATTTATTTTTATGAGTTTAAACTTGTCTTTGATATATTTTATTGGAAGTTAATGATGAAAGTCCTTTATGAATGGGTATTAATTTTTTCATTAAATGTTGAATGAGCAAGGAGGTACTATAGTTGGATTATTATTTTTGGAGTGTCCTTTTAGTCATGGCAGTAAGGGTTTTTAATGTCCAGATTTTTAAGTTTGTTAACCTAGAATATAATTCCTCTTAATTTAGAATATTTATAGAAAAGATATGATTTTTGTACATTTTTAGAACTTGATTGCAGTGATATTCTATTAGGTGTGTTTCAAAAGTTTAAGCACTTTCATTCAATGTTCCTACACAAAATCAAGCCTTTGTCAATTAAAGTATATACAAGTTGTTTGGCTACAACCAGAAAGGAAGAATTCTCGGGATGCTGTTAACACTGGATATCAGCTGTTTACCTACACTGTTGGCTAGTGCTTGTGCATCATTGAGGTTGTCTTTTCTCCTGGGTGTGCAAGAGCTAGAGACTGGTCATCTGCTACGATTGCTCTGTACTTCGGTGGTGTGCCTTATTTTTACCTTTCTTGCCTTGTGTAATTACGAGTAATTTGAGATTTTAGTGGGGGATTGACTGCCTATTCTGTGGGAGAAGTATGGTGGCTGTGACAAGTCAGAGAGATTTTTCACTCAACCTCTTGGAGCAACAAACCGAAGCTTTCTCGTACAACATGCCACATTTTCCTCTCGGGTCCTTCATTGGGATTGACTGCCTTTTCTTTGGAAAGTATGGTGGTCGTGGCAAGAAGTCCAAGAGAGATCGTCATCCTTCTGTTTCTTTGCTCTCAACCTCTTGGAGGAACAAACTAAAGCCTTCTCGTGCGAAATGCAACATTTCCCTCTCGGATCCCTTTTATCGTAGTCCTAAGGAGCCTAGTTTGACATTTATACTCGACAAGTACTAACCGGATACCAATGCTTTTCATTTCCATGTATTTTAGAGCAAGAGGATTTCTCCCACTAAATTAAAGCATTGAATGTGTCCTCTAGTACACACACATGACAGAGGGTAATGGTGAATGTTAGTCAAGTATGAGGGGTATATTTAAGTCGGCAGTCTACCAATGACTTATTGTCCAATTATTTGGTTTAATGCTAAAGTGTGTCATGTGATTCATAGTGATGCTATTTTGAGGAATATAAATAGAATTTTATCGGAGACTCGCTGTACAAAAGTTGCAGAACTTGAAACCAAAAAATGATGAATAAAAAATGCGTATATACAGCAAAATCGTCTAAATAGGCGACTATAAACCAATCCTGTTTTTTTCAACTTATAGCATATTGGCTGGAATGACCTTTAAAAAAAGTTTTGCCATGGGGCTGATAACATTGTATTACCTGGGTATGCACCCCAGTTACAAATCTGCATAAATGTCTTTGGTAATTAGCAATTGGATGAATATGTTAAGTGTATTTGGCCCGTCTTTCAAGTGGTTGAGTAACTGATCCAACTTTATATTCGCTTTTAATGTCGTGACGAAAATATCTACCATCCATCTACCCCTAATCCATGATTTCTATTATTTTCTGTCGGCATCACACTTGATAAAGGGCCAATATTACCAACTGATAGATGTCCTTGGTTGTATTTTCTTTCACCTCCATATCTGGACTTCTGTATCGATTCCTTTTTGAAAGAATGCTTCTGCATATTTTGCGGCACCCATTAAACCAACCTATAACTTTCGGTTTAGATTTCCCTCTTAAAGTTATCATAATAGCCACAGTTAGATCAGAAATAAAAAGACCATTTCAGTACAGTATTTTGGCTTGAGTAATTTTGAGCTGTCTAAGATTGTGAAATTTGACATTATTTTGAAGGCATCTTGAAACAGGTCTAATTTGGTTGTATCAAATTATTGCCAGCTAAGCTACAATGTTAGTTGTAATAGCAAGATTCTATAAGGCCAAGGGCTCCAACAGGGATAAATAACCCCATAAGAAAAGGAAATAAACCAATGAAAAGTAGTGGAAAATTAAAATAAAAGAACAGTCAGAAAATAAAACCGCTATACTATAATTTTAAACTATAGACTTGTCAGCCTATTCAAAATAACATCTGTAATTTTTAACTTTTTTAAGTATTGATTCATCTACCTTATTAGGAAGATCATACTACAGCTGGAATAAAACTTTTAGAAAACGGTAGTATTGAGCCTCATGATGGACCGTGGATGACTATTAGAATTAAATACATACCTAGTATTACAAATCTTTTGCAACATGCATAACGAACTGACTGAATGATGGTGCCAGAATATCTAAATCAGGAATACATACATATTATGCCAAGGCACTTCCTCCCAATTTGGGGGTTAGCTAACATTAAACAAATGAAGCCCAAAAGGGGACGTCTCCTCTCTATGTTCCTCCTAGCTTGACAAGGGACTCAACTGAGTTTGGCTGGTACTGCCCACCCTCCCATATCCACCACATGAAGCTTCATAATGCTGAATCCCCTACTGCCGCTGCCTCCGCGGTCATCCAAGCCACCGGAGGAAGCAGCAGGGCTTGGCGGAACTACGTCACAATCGCTCGCCATTCATTCCTATTTCTAGCACGCTTTCTTGCCTCACATCTATCCTATCACCCAGAGCTTCCTTCACTCTATCAATCCACCCAAACCTTGGCCTTCCTCTTGTACTTCTCCCATCAAGTCTTGCATTCATCACCTTTAACAGACAGCCATTTTCCATTCTGTCAACATGGCCAAACCACCTCAACACATTCATATCCACTCAAGCTGCTAACTAATTTCTTACACCAGTTCTCACCCTCACTACTTCGTTCCTGACCCAATCTACTAGAGATACACCAGCCATACTCCTTAGACACTTCATCTCAAATACATTCAATTTCTGTCTCCATCACTTTTCATTCCCCACAACTAAGATCCATACATCACAGTTGGTACAATCGCTTTCTCATACAGAACTCTCTTTACATTCATGCCCAACCCTCTATTTTTTACTACTCCCTTAACTGACCCCAACACTTTGCATCCTTCACTCTCTGACGTACATCTGCTTCCACTCCACCATTTGCTGCAACAACAGACCCCAAGTACTTAAACTGATCCACCTCCTCGAGTAACTCTCCATTCAACATGATATTCAACCTCTCACCACCTTCCCTTCTCGTACATCTCTTAACCTTACTCTTATCCACATTAACTCTCAACTTCCTTCTCTCACACCCTTCCAAATTCTGTCACTAATCGGCCAAGCTTCTCTTCCGCGTCTGCAACCAGTACGGTATCATCCGCAAAAAACAACTGATTTACCTCCCATTCATGGTCATTCTCGTCTACCAGTTTCAATCCACGTCCAAGCACTCGAGCATTCACCTCTCTCACCACTCCATCAACATGCAAATTAAACAACCACAGTGACATCACATATCCCTGTCTCTGTTTCACTCTTACCGGAAACCAATCGCTCACTTCATTTCCTATCCTAACACATGCTTTACTACCTTTGTAGAAAACTTTTCACTGCTTGCAACAACTTCCCACCAACTCCATATAACCTCATCACATTTCACATTGCTTCCCTATCAACTCTATCATACGCTTTTTCCAGATCCATAAACGCAACATATACATCCTCACCTTTTGCTAAATATTTCTCGCATATCTGCCTAACTGTAAAAATGTGATTCATACAATCCCTACCTCTTCTAAAACCACCCTGTACTTCTAAGATTGCATTCTCTGTTTTATCTTTAATCCTATTAATCAGTACTCTACCATACACTTTTCCAACTACAGTAGACTCAACAAACTAATACCCCTTGAATTACAACACTCATGCACATCTCCCTTACCCTTCTCACCAACCATTCAAGTAGAGTCACCCCCTTCCTTCAACATCTCAGCTCTCACACCATCCATACCAGATGCTTTTCCTACTCTTGTTTCACCTAGTGCTCTCCTTACTTTCTCTCTTGTAATCTCTCTCTCATTATCATCTCCCATCACCGGCACCTCAACACCTACAACAGCAATTATATCTGCCTCCCTATTATCCTCAACATTCAGTAATCTTTCAATTTTAAATATTAAACTTAGCCGGTGAATATATAATAGCTGACGTCTCGGACGGCTCGACAGAAACCCAAAAACTCGCGAGCGATCGCCGTGAAGGTTGCGGGTGTGACCACCAGCGCCGACTATCGGCCAGATACCGCATATACTTGTAAACTGCTCCAGTTCTTCTCTGTCGGTCTTATCGACAAGTTGATTCCGCTCGCTGTTGACCTTGAGTTTTCGTCATTTTTGGTGAAGTACTTTATTTTGGTTGTTTTGAGCTTTCGCTGTGACGGGTGTTTTTCTCTTCAATTAAAACTCTTGAACCCTTTTTTGGCTAGTGTTTATTGTTGATGACTTTGGATTTGTTTTGGATTTTTCTCTGATTGTTCAATATGGCTGACCCTTCTCCTATCCCTGGACCTAAATTTCGCAAATGTAATGCTAGGGATTGTAACAAACGTCTTCCCAAGGCCTCTCTCGACCCACATACCGTTTGTTCTAATTGCCGGGGTAAACACTGTCAATTAGGAGATCGGTGTGATGAGTGCGTGGTCTTGTCGGAATTCGACTGGCTTGAATTTGATAAATATTCTCGTAAGCTGGAGAGAGATAGGGTGAGGAGAAGCTCCTCCCATGCCCCTGAACCTAATCCTTCCCCTGTAGTAGTTGTTCCTGAACCCTCTACTAGCACTCATGAACCGTCCATGCGGGATATGTTTCTTGCGATTCAAGCTTTAGGCGAGAAAGTTGAGTCCTTAGCTTCGGACCGTAACCAACTCATGTCAGATGTGAAGTTATTGAAGTGTCGGAGTGGCAAATCAGAAAATCGTAGTGATAAAGTGATAAGTGCGCAAAGTGTTTTTATTGTTGCGACCGAGGGTTCGTCTGTTCGTGCTTGTCGCTCCCCTAGTCCGAGACCTCTTTCAGGCTCCCCTGCACCAGGGAGAAGTAATGTTGTAGGACTTAAGGGGACGAGAGGCTTTAACCAACGTACAGACGTTCCCTCTTTGGTATCGGGCGTTTCTCGTCAAGATCGCCCTCACCATAAGACGAGCGAGGCTGTGTTCTCCTCGTCATCCAAAGGCTTTTCGCAAAAGAAACCTTGGCGCAAGGTTTCTAGGCCCTTGAAGCAAAAGTCAGTCCCTTCAGGACAGGTCCAGCGTCCTGGCTGTAGCCATTGGGACAGCTCTGACCCTTTGCAGTCGTCGGAAGACTGTTCGCCTATTAAACGTATGCGTAACACGGGGTCCGAGAGTCTCGGTAAAGGCAATGTTTTGCCAACACAGACGTTACCGTCGTCTCGGCCCGTCCCGACTCCCGTTGATCCTAAATGGGTTGTCCTGCAGGACATGCAGACTAAGCTTGCCTCCCTTATGGAGGAGTATAACGTTGAGCAGGTTCACGATGATCCTTCGCTTTTGAATCACCGTTACGCTGATCGAGACTCTGGCCGTCAGCCGCCCAAACAAGCTTTTACTCGTCCTTTTGACGTTAGCACTTTGAAACGTGATGTCGGTAGTTTGTCACGTCAGTCACGTGACTTGGATCCTCCCTCGCTGTAGTCCCGTGTTGACTTTCAGCCGCTGCCGCAGTCTCGTGTTGACGTTCAGCCGCTGCCGCAGTCTCGTGTTGACGTTCAGGACGTTCGCCAACCAGCTCAGTTGCCTCGACTTGACGTTGAGCGTCAAGCACCGCAGTCGAAGGTTGTTTTGACTGCTCAGTCTAGGCAGTCAATGCAGTTCCGACGTGACGTCGAGCGTCCATCAACTCCTGTTGTTGTTGTTGGTCAGTCACAAGGTTTTCAGTCCTTTCAGCAGCGGCATGACGTCGCTTCCTCGACTGCTACTGCTGCTCCTTTGCTTGTTGACATTGCCTATCAAGCATTGCCGCCGCGGCAGGTCTCTCCTTTTCATGAGACTCGACAATTGTCGGACGAGGTTCCTTCAGATGAGGAAGTTGCTGATCCTCCGCCTACTGATATTCCTTTGGGCATTTTGTCAGACGGAGAAGAGCCTAAAGCTGCTCAGCCCTCTATGGACTTTAAGAAAATCATGCTGATTTTTAAGGATCTTTTTCCAGACCATTTTGTAACTTCTGCTCCTCGTTCGCCTCCGTCAGAGTTTGCGCTAGGCCTAGCTGCTTCAAAGCCTTCGTTTACTAAGCTAGTGCTCTCTCGCTCTTCTAAGAGGGCTTTACGTTTGCTAGGCGACTGGTTGATCACCAGGATGAGTTTGGGGAAGACAGCCTTTGCTTTCCCTCCTTTTAAACTGGCTTCTAGAGCGAGCGTCTGGTATGACACGGGAGAAGTTCTCGGCTTGGGAGTTCCTGCCTCTGCCCAGGGAGACTTCTCAAGCCTCGTAGACTCTCCCCGTCGCCTGGCCATGAGACGCTCTAAAGTTTATTGGTCCTCCTCGGACCTTGACCATCTCCTTAAAGGGGTTTACAGGGCCTTCGAAGTTTTTAACTTTTTAGATTGGTCGCTAGGAGCCTTAAGCAGGAAGATCTCGTCGGCCGACCAGGATGTTTCCGTGCTTATTATGTCCTGCATGGACAAAGCCATCCTTGATAGCTCCAATGAGCTCGCCGCTACCTTTACGGCTTGAGTCCTGAAGAAGAGGAAGACTCTTTGCTCGTTCCTTTCGGCAGGAGTAACTCCCTGTCAAAGGTCGGAGCTCCTCTTTGCCCCGTTGTCATCTGCCTTGTTTCCTCAGCAGTTGATCAGGGATATTGCGGCTTCTCTGGTGCAGAAGGATACCCACGACCTGATGGCTACGTCTGCTCGTAAGGGTGCTCCTTCATCGTCTTATGTCGTAAGACCCAAGATCGATATCCCAGCGACGAGGTTTATCCCGCCCTTTCGTGGCAGAGCCCCCAGTAGGGGAGGCGCTCGTGCCGACAGTAAAAGAGGCAAGAGGAGAGGATCCAAGTCCTCCCGTGGCAGAGTCTGACTGCCCACGTCCTCAGACAGCGGTAGGGGCCAGACTGAACAACTTCTGGCAGGCCTGGGAGAAGAGGGGTGCAGACCGAGAGTCTGTGTTGTTGCTCAAGGAGGGGTACAAAATACCTTTTGTACGCAGACCTCCTCTAGTAACAGTTCCTTTAGACCTCTCTCCCAGGTATCGAGAGGAGTCAAGGAGACAAGCTATACATCAGCAGGTTTCTCAGTTGCTAGAGAAGGGAGCGGTGGTGAAAGTCTCGGACCTTCAATCACCGGGATTTTACAACCGTTTCTTCCTAGTCCCAAAGCATACAGGAGGTTGGAGGCCAGTGCTGGACGTCAGTGCGCTCAACGTTTTTGTTGTAAAAACAAAATTTACGATGGAGACCACGAAGTCCGTCCTAGCAGTGGTCAGAGAGGGAGACTGGATGGTCTCTCTCGACCTGCAGGATGCGTACTTCCACATTCCTATACACCCGGATTCTCAACCGTATCTGAGGTTTGTTTACAGGAATGTGGTGTACCAGTTTCGAGCACTGTGCTTCGGCCTCAGCCCTGCTCCTCTCGTGTTTACGAGGCTCATGAGGAATGTGGCAAAATTCCTTCATTTATCGGGAATTCGAGCCTCCCTGTACCTGGACGACTGGCTACTCAGAGCGTCGTCCCGTCATCGCTGTCTGCAGGACCTTCAATGGACGTTGGCTCTTGCAAAGGAGTTGGGACTGTTGGTGAACTTAGAAAAGTCTCAACTGAATCCCTCCCAGACTATTCTCTATTTGGGGATGGAGATTCGCAGTCTAGTTTTTCGGGCTTTTCCGTCTGCCACCAGGATAGAGCAAGCCCTGCTCAAAGTCCGCCTCATGCTGAAAAAAGACCGTTGCTCAGTGAGAAGTTGGATGAGCCTCCTAGGGACTCTGTCATCCCTGGAACAATTTATCCCACTAGGGAGACTTCACCTTCGCCCTCTCCAGTTCCATCTAGACTCCCATTGGAACAAGGGCAAGACTTTGGAAGCTGTGTCAATCCCGATCTCCGAGCCAGTAAAAACGTGCCTGAACTGGTGGGACAGCAACATAAGTCTGCGAGAGGGTCTGTCCCTGGCGGTCAAGAACCCAAACCACGTGTTGTTCTCAGACGCGTCGGATTTGGGTTGGGGAGCGACTCTGGACGGTCTGGAATGTTCGGGTCTTTGGACGTCGGATCAGAGGAGCCTGCACATCAACGGCAAGGAGCTGTTGGCTGTTCACTTGGCCTTGACGAGTTTCAAGAGTCTTCTACGAAACAAAGTGGTAGAAGTCAATTCGGACAACACCACAGCCTTGGCGTACATCTCCAAGCAAGGAGGCACTCACTCCCACACACTGTTCGTCATCGCAAGGGACCTCCTCATCTGGTCAAAAGATCGAGGCATCTCACTGTTGACAAGATTCATCCAGGGGGACTTGAACATCTTGGCGGACTGTCTCAGTCGGAGAGGTCAGGTGATCCCTACAGAATGGACCCTCCACAAGGACGTGTGCAAGAGTCTTTGGATGACTTGGGGCCAACCCACCATAGACCTCTTTGCCACCTCGTTGACCAAAAGGCTCCCGACCTATTGCTCTCCAGTCCCAGATCCAGAGGCGGCCCACATAGATGCTTTTCTGCTGGACTGGTCTCACCTGGACGCGTACGCATTCCCGCCGTTCAAGATCATCAACAAGGTACTGCAGAAGTTCGCCTCTCACGAAGGGACAAGGTTGACGTTGGTTGCTCCCCTCTGGCCCGCGAGAGAGTGGTTCACAGAGGTACTTCAATGGCTGGTAGACGTTCCAAGGAGTCTACCTTTAATGATGGATCTCTTACGGCAGCCCCTCGTAAGGAGTCTTCATCAAAGCCTCCCCGCGCTTCGTCTGACTGCCTTCAGACTATCGAAAGACTCTCAAGAGCTCGAGGATTTTCGAAGGAGGCAGCCAGAGCGATTGCGAGGGCTAGGAGAGCATCTACCATCAAGGTCTACCAGTCGAAGTGGGAGGTCTTTAGAGACTGGTGCAAGTCATCATCCATTTCCTCTTCCAGTACCTCTGTAGCCCAAATTGCAGACTTTCTCCTGCATCTGAGAAATGTTCGCTCCCTCTCTGCTCCCACTATTAAGGGCTACAGAAGCATGTTGGCTTCTGTGTTCAGACATAGGGGCTTAGATCTGTCCAATAATAAAGATCTCCTTAAGTCCTTCGAGACCTCTAAGGAGCGTCGTATAGCAACTCCTGGGTGGAACTTAGACGTGGTCCTAAGGTTCCTAATGTCCGACAGGTTTGAGCCATTACATTCAGCCTCCCTGAAAGATCTCACCATCAAGACGCTTTTTTTGGTGTGCTTGGCTTCGGCTAAAAGGGTCAGTGAGATCCATGCCTTTAGTAAAAACATCAGCTTCTCTACAGATAAAGCCACATGTTCGCTTCAGCTTGGTTTCTTGGCCAAAAATGAACTGCCTTCTCGTCCTTGGCCTAAATCTTTTGATATACCTTGCCTATCAGAGATCGTAGGCAACGAGGTTGAAAGAGTACTGTGCCCAGTTAGAGCTCTTACGTTTTATTTAGCTCGTACCAGATCTTTACGAGGTGGATCTGAGGCCTTATGGTGCTCCGTTAAGAAGCCATCATTGCCTATGTCTAAAAATGCTTTATCGTATTTTATTAGATTTTTAATCCGAGAGGCTCATTCTCACTTAAGTGAAAAAGATCGTTGTTTACTTAAGGTCAAGACGCACGAAGTAAGAGCGATAGCAACTTCCGTGGCTTTTAAGCAAAACAGATCTCTGCGAAGTATTATGGACGCGACCTTTTGGAGGAGCAAGTCGGTGTTCGCTTCATTTTACTTAAAAGACGTCCAGACTCTTTATGAGGACTGCTACACACTGGGTCCATTCGTTGCAGCGAGTGCAGTAGTGGGTGAGGGTTCTACCACTACATTCCCTTAATCCCAATATCCTTTTAATCTTCTCTTGAAATGTTTTTAATCTTGTCTTGGGTTGTACGGAAGACTGAGAAGTCTTTCGCATCCTTTTTGATTTGGCGGGTGGTCAAATGTCGTTTCTTGAGAGCGCCCAGATTAAGGGTTTTGATGAGGTCCTGTTGTATGGGTGGTCGCCCTGGATATAACAGCTCCTGGGAGTCTTTCAGCATCCTGAGAGGATGGCTGGGCTTCGTGAGGAAAGCGGACTAATAAGGCAGAGTAATCGTCAGAGTCAGCTTCCTTACCAGGTTCCTATATTTAATTGGGTTTTGTTATGATATAATTCAAAAACTCTAAGCATATACGCCTTTATTGTATTAATACTGGTCTCTACCCACCACCATGGGTGTGAATCAGCTATTATATATTCACCGGCTAAGTTTAATATTTAAAAATGATACACTATTTTGATTATAAAATAAATTTTTGAATATACTTACCCGGTGAATATATAAATTAAAGGCCCTCCCTTCCTCCCCGATAGAGACCCAGTGGAATGAGAAGAACTAGAGCTGTTTACAAGTAGCCTATATGCGGTATCTGGCCGATAGTCGGCGCTGGTGGTCACACCCGCAACCTTCACGGCGATCGCTCGCGATTTTTTGGGTTTCTGTCGAGCCGTCCGAGACGTCAGCTATTATATATTCACCGGGTAAGTATATTCAAAAATTTATTTTATAATCAAAATATCATATTTTTTAATATACTTACCCGGTGAATATATAAATTAAAGGCCCTCCCTTCCTCCCCGATAGAGACCCAGCAGAATGAGAAGAACTGGAGATGTTTACAAGCATATGCGGTATCTGGCCGATAGTCGGCGCTGGTGGTCACACCCGCAACCTTCACGGCGATCGCTCGCGAGTTTTTGGGTTTCTGTCGAGCCGTCCGAGACGTCAGCTATTATATATTCACCGGGTAAGTATATTCAAAAATTTATTTTATAATCAAAATATCATAATACTCCGTCCACCCTTTCCTTGCCGCCTCTCCTTTTAACAACCTTCCATTTCCATCTTTCACTGTCTCTTGAAATTCTTGAACCAGTCTTCCTTACCCTCTTCACTTCTTTCCAAAACTACTTATTCTCTTCATATGAATGACCCAATCCCTGACCCCACCTCAGGTCAGCTGCCCTCTTTGCCTCACTTACCTTGCGCTTTACTTCCACATTTTTCTCTATATTTTTCATACTTCTCTACATTATTACTCTGTAGCCATTCTTCAAAAGCCCTCTTTTTCTCTTCCACTTTTACCTTCACTCCTTCATTCCACCATTCACTGCCCTTACTCATGCTGTCTCCAACAAACTTCTTGCAACACATCACTTGCAATCCCAAAATAAATTTTCTTTTACTAACTTCCACTCCTCCTCTAAATAACCAGTTTCTCTTACTTTCACTTCGTTATATGCCATTTTCAACTTTTCTTGATATTTACTTTTTACCCCCGGTTTTATTGGCTCTTCAACCCTCGCTAGTTCCCTTTTACATCCACCTACTCTATTCCCCCACTCTTTTGCTACAACTAATTTTCCTTGCACCAAAAAATGATCAGACATACCGTTACCCATACCCCTAAATACTGTACGTGCATGTCTCTCAATCTTCCAAACATTCTTTTAGTATTCAACACACAATCCATTAATGCCCTTTCTACCACTCTTCCATTTGCCACTCTTACCCATGTATACTTGTTTTTATCTTTCTTTTTGAAAAAGCTAGAACTTATCACCATCTCTTGCTCAACACATATCTACCAGCCTCTCACCACTCATTTTCACCTGGTACTCCATACTTCGCAAAGACACCTTCTACCTCTCCAGCGCCCACTCTAGCATTTAAGTCACCCATGACAACTACATAATTCCTTCTACCCAGTCCTTCTACACACCTAGTTAATTCATTCCAGAACGCATTCCGCTCTTCTTTACTTTTCTCACAACCTGGCCCATACGCACTGACAAAAGCCCAACATTCCCTACCCAACCTAACCCTTACCCACATTAACCTAGATGATATCTCCTTCCATTCCACTACTTTACCTGTCATCCATTCACTCAGCAATAAAGCCACACCTCTTGCTCTTCCCCTTTCAATCCCAGACACTACCAGACATTTCACCAAACATCACTTCACCTTTCCTTTTTATCTTTGTCTCACACAAAGTTCCCGTGAAATAAATTAAGATGAGAATCAACAGCTGAAGACCAGACAGGAGAACAATACTAGAAACAGTACAGTACTGTAGGATTAAAACACATCAGGATAGATTGATCACTGGAAATCTTATAAGATTCAATAAACCAATTTCTTGTGTACTACGCACCTAATGTCTTTCTTAAAAGTAAATTTTTTTGAGATTCACCTAAAATTTTAAGTCTTACAGAAATACGGTGGCCGTTTTTCAAGGATAAGATTAGCATTCATACCACTTGATGAGGTGAACCACGGCATCTCAATACTGCATAGGATTTTAGCCCCCGACCTTCGGTTTTGCGACGCAAGGCCGATTCATCCTGAAAAGGAGTGTTTTTCAAATCATATCTCCTTCCTTAATTATTAATATCAAGACCTCCTGGAATTACTACCCTATATAGACCTGACGTAGACCTCCAATCAAATGAAGTTTTTTCTCAAAGTAATTTTTTGCTAGATATTAATTTTTTCATTGTTAGAAAATAAAACCCTCAAAGTCAGGTTAAATTAAGAAAAATATGAAAGTTTTTCTTTGCATTTTTACAAAGACAATATTGATAAATCATGATTTTTTATAAATTTTATGTTCCTTTTTGGATATTAATAACTGAAAACAAAGTTATTTATATTTTAATCAAGACGGTCGCTCCTTCATCATCTCTCATTCACTAACTCCGCTAATTTCGGCGATATCTGCTTCTGAACTCTCATCAGAGCAAAGTTTGTTCTTCCTTGTGATAGCAAGATGTTGAAATTGTCATTTCCTCTTTGTCATGATGAAATTCTTGACGAAACCGAGAAAAAGACGTAAAAATGAGTGAATGTCGGAGGTCAAACTCAGACGTGTACTCTGTGAGGTTTGTGGTAGGACTGAAGACCAAAGGGTGTAACTTACAGTGTTATACATGGAATCTATACACAATTTATTTTACATTAAAATGTATTATTTATCAAATTTTATCATAACAAGAAATACTGCATTTTCTTGTAGGGAACATGTTTTTGGTTTATTGAGTTACTTTTATTAATTACCCTGTAACTAGGAGAGTAATAGGAATTTTGACAAAATATTTCATACACGCATTCTCCATTGCCATACGAAGCTTAGTGAATTTTAACAGGATTTTGTGTTTTCCTTCCTATACCCCCATATATTGGCATTCCGGTCGGGCCTCTTAAATAAACTATTAATGCCGAGATCCAGACGCTGAGGAGCCACTGTCCTTGACCTACTTACAATCATACTTTGAGTTTTGTTAGAATTCAACTTCATGGCCCATAATTTGTACCATGAACTACATTTAGCTAGATCTCTATCATGGGATTCAGCACCCCAGATCTACAATACTTTCAGGAGATGAAATTGATGCAAAGAGAGTGACATCACCTGCATATACAATGAGCTTGTTTTCTAGGTCAAACTACATGTCGTATATAGTATGAAAATTAATGGGCCAAAATACTACCCAGAGGCACATTAGATATCACATCCCTAACTCACCATGGCGCCCATCAACAACAACTCTGCGATTTATTAAAAATTAAATGAGATGCTAAGGAAAGACCCACCCACTTCTAAAATGAGAGCTTTCAGTCAATACGTTTTTAACTTTTAACTGAAAATTAAATAATGCTTCAGGTAGGTTTAAACATTCAAACTATAGATAATTATTGTATGTTGTTTAATAGTTTACTATCAAATTGTTTTTACTCTTAACAAATACTTATTAGGGGTGTTTAAAATGAAGGCTTTTTAGTAGTTAGCTATACAAATACTTTTCTCCTAAACAATGTACCCTACCTGCTATGGATATTTAAACCTATTGAGGCTGTTTGTAATGGTAGACTGCATTTATAACCAGAAGTTAGGCAATAGATATTTGATTGGCAGGTAGACTGCATACTTAACCAGCACCTAATGGTGTTTCTCCTTGGAGGCAAATCTCTTGGAGGGCTCTTGTTACTCCACATAACAAACTGGGCCTTAATCTTACACCAAGGCCTCCAGACTTTCCACAGAAGGGATCTGTGGATTCCCCCAAAATAAACTTTTTCAGGTAGTGTTAGTCTCTAAAATTGAATTACAGGTTTGACCACATAAACAATATTTTTAAACAAACCGAAAGTGATCAAAATTTCTTCAAGTGCTCTAGCCTTACCAGTCCTTTTCGGCACCACCTGAACGTATTGCTGCTGACTCTCATTTACTCTTTCGCTCTTCTGCACCACCTATACAAGCCATTATTTCCTCTTGTGTTGTTGGTGGATAGGTGGCTATGATTTTGTCACTGGTTCATAAAAAACCAAGTGCCGTGATGCTTCTCTGTCTGTCTGCTATCAAATGAAACCAACTTGCGTTCACTAAACTTGTTCCTAGGACTTTCAAAACAGTAAGAAGGTTGTGGAACCATAAGCCCTGTCCACACGATCGAGCACACCCGATGGGCAAACATTGATACCAGACCACAATAGTTAGTAAGAATGAGAGTTAATGTTGTCAGAAGCGGGAAAGCCATAGACAGGGATCTGGAATCATACAGTGTTGCCAGATCCCTGTCTTTAGTTTTCCCGCTCCTGATGTCATCAACCCTCATTTTCACTAACTATTGAGGCCTGGTATCACTGATTGCCCGTCGGGCGTGCTCGATCGTGTGGAAAGGGCTTTACCCACCTTTTCCTAGAGTGGCTATGCCCTTAACGTATCCCCCTGAACTAGCCCGAGGTTACTATGGATACCACCGGGATATCCTGTTAGATATTCCAGCTTGTATCTGTATTAAAGAAGCTTCTCACTTTATGAAGATAATGAAACGGATTAGACCCCTGAATGGGCTTGGTGAACCTCATCACACCCAAATAAACAGTAGGCAAATCCAGGACACAGGTTTGATGAGGCTTTCAGTTCAGGCGAGACACTGGATCTATTGAACAAACTAGTGTTTGTAGTGGAGAATTCCTTACAATCTTTATCTGGCAAGACAGATAATTCTATGTGCATTCAGAGGCTCGTCCTTGTCCTCTAATCCCACTCCTTGTATCCTGAGTGGAAAACTCTCTAACCTCCCTACACTCCACTTTTCTTGCACCAAATATGCAGAACATGGATGTGGTGGCTATGTCTGCTTTTCAGGCCTGCTCTTCGTTTTTCAAAATACAGTATCAGAGAACCTGAAAGATCCTGCTGTTGAGAAGCAATTTAAGGAATTTGTGCTGTTTGGTGCCGTCTTTCCTGCTGTTAAGAAGCAATTTATGGAATTGGTGCTGTTTGATGCCAAGTCTGGAGAGTTTGTTTTCAAACTGGTGGTGGTCTCTAGATTCAGTATTCCACAGGCTTCACAGAAACCCTCTCATTTCAAACAGCGTCCCCTGTTAACAGATCCCACTTGGGCTCAGACCATCATGAGGCAGAATCAGAACCCTTCCTCTCGCCACAGGGGATGCTTCTCCAGGCACAGGAACAAGAGACCATTGTGGCTCCTGTCAGGAAGGGACCACCCCCAAGTCATCACCTGTAGGGGGAAGCCTTCAGTCTTTAGACAAGGTGGCAGTTCTTTGGGGCACATTCCTGAACAGTAGATGTTCTTCGTTACAGGTATCGTAGGATTATCTCCTTCCTCTGACTATGACTGACAATCCCCTCATTTTGTTTGAGGGGCTCCCAGAAAGACCTACAATACTCTTAAAGAAAAGTGTGTCAGATGCTTACCTAAAGCACAGTAGAGGAGGTTTTGGACGGGTCACCATGTTTTTTTTCATCAACCTCTTCATAGTAGAGAAGCTGTCATAGACCTTTCCTACTTGAACCAGTTTGTATTCCAAAATAGGTTCAAGATGAAAACCTCAAGCACAGTTCTTCAAGTCATCAGGAAGAATGACTTCATGTTGACCATAGACCTCAAAGGTGCCTGCTTTCAGGTTCCTATCCAGAAAGTTCCTGAGATTCCCTTTCAGAGACAAGATCTACCCATTTAAGGTGCTGTTTCAGACTGTCCACGGCACCTCAAGTCTTTACTCGCCTCTTCTCCCTGGTCTCAGCCTGGCCCCACACAGTGGGTATCAGACGACTGGCTATTAGAGGATTCTACGGTAAAGTTTTTACTTCACAGGGATCTCCTCGATTTATGTAGAAACTGGGTGATCCAATTAAATCTAGAGAAGTCCAGTCTTGATCCTCAGTGTTGTCTATGTTACCTAGGCATGGATTTATACTTGGGATGAGCCAGAGCGTATCTGTTGTCATATCCATTGTCAAAGTACTGTGACTCAGACAAGTGGCAGCTCTCTTTTTCAAAAAGGAAGTTCTCCCAGCTCATTCTTGGCAGAGACTCATAGGCCATCTCGCTTCCCTCAAGAAGTTAGTTCCCTTTGGAAGGATGCATCTTTGTTCACTACAGTGGATGTTAAAGTAACAGTGGTCTCAATTTTCAGACTCCTGCATCACTGGTGAAGGTCCCTTGGGAAGTGAGAACAGATCTCCAGTGGTTGTTGAAGGAGGAGAACTTGTTAGCTGGTACCCTGCTTCAAGTTCTTCCTGAGTTTCTTCTCTTCACAGATGCTTCTTACTTTTCTCTTCATAGATGCCTCTTGCTTACGCGAAGAGCAAAATTTCTGGATACGGTTGCAAAAAGACAAGGCCTTCCGTATCAATTACCTACAATGAAAGCAGCCAGCCTAACATTACTCCATTTTCCAGAGATGTTGAAAGGTTACTCAATAGTGTTGATGAGCGATGACTCAGCTGTAGTAATGTATTTCAACAAGCAGGGAGGCTCAGTATTCCTCCTGGTATGCCAGCTAGCAGTAGGGATCCATTACTGGTTGCTAATAAGCTCAGTACTCCTTTTCACCCGCTTCATTAAAGGAAAAAAGGAACGTGACAGCAGACACTGAGCCGAATGGCGAAGACCATTGGTTTAGAATGGTCTTTGCTTCCTCAAGTGGCAAGGAGTCTTTTGTAAATCCTCTGAACAACAAACTTCGTGTGTATTGCTCTCCAGTCCAAGATTGATCCACTGCAATGTTGAGGATGCATTATGATACCAATGGGACGGGCTGGACTTTTATGGCTTTCCCCCATTCTGCCTGATTCGTCAGGTCCTGAATAAAGTAAGGGAGTAAAAAAATAAGAGTAACACTGGTAGTTCCACGATAGCCCCATATGGAATGGTACCCGGGCCTTCTCATGGAATTTCCAAAACAACTTTCAAAATGGCAAAACCTTTACAGCCTCACATGCAAAAGTTGCACAATGCTGTCCACTGCCTCCTTTCTAGGATGGACATTACCCAGTACTACCTCGAAAGAAAGTTTTTTTCAAGACCAACTATGAAGAAAATTTGTGGATACCTCTATAGTCCTCTGTCGCTTTTCTGCGAATGGTATCACAGAAGGAGTACTACTACTCAGGGCCACTATTCTTTTAATTGCAGATTTTCTTGTGTTTTTACGAATGAAAAACTCCCTCTTCGCCATAACAGTGAAAGGCTATTGGTTAGCCTTAAGCCAGGTTTTCAGATTGAGGGGAGTCCATCTCTCTTTGTAGGAACTACCAGCTCTGATTAAAAGTTTTGAGCAGACCTGCCCTCTTTGGGAACTAAAACCCCTATTTTGGAGAGTGATTAAGGTTTCTCACGATAGCATCTCACAAACCTCTTCCTCAAGCTTCAGATAGAGATCTTATCTCCAAGTCAGTATTTCTCTTAGCCTTAGCCTCCTTGAAAAGAGTGAGTGATATTCATGGTTTACCTTATCTCATATCACGCTCCAAGGATGGAAGGATTTGTCCTTTGTCATTGTTCCCAAATTTGTGGGTAAGACCCAGAATCCTTCAATTCCACAGACAACAGATTTGACTCCTTTTCTATCTCGGCTGCTGATGAGCCACACAGTCTGTTACTTTGTCCTGTAAGAGCAGTCCAACATTATCGGAAGAGAACTGCTCCATTTTGTCCTGAAATGCTTATCTCATTCTGAGTATGGATAGTAACAATAAAAGAGAAACCAGAAACAGTATCTCATTTTAGTTGAAGGAAGTTATCCTCATAGCTTATAAATCCAATGGAGAAGCACTGCTTCGGGCCTCATGTTATACTGTAGGAGGTGTTGGTGCAACCCTAGTGTTCTTCAAGAACCACTTATTAGGCTAACTTCTTAGTGATGGGGTCTGGAAAAGACAGACCACCTTTAGGGCTCACTATCTTAAGGACTGCACATCTAGATCACTAGATACTTTCTTTGGGTCCAATAGTGGCAGCTCAAACAAATGGTTTAGGATATGGCCTTTCAGAATAACTAGCTTCTGGTTATGTCTGGTTATTCTCGGAATAAGTGGACGTACAAATGGAGGCGTGATACCACTCCTGTCAGATTGATAGTGCAGTTTCTGACTGCATCTTCTTCCTTGGTCACAATGACCACATTTGGTGTGGCTACTTGTGCAATATTTTCAGTCAGAAATTTGAATAGCTCAACTTTGTTGTAATTTTCTCTTAGGAAGTTTTACCGGTTTGAAGGAGTTTTGCCCGACACCCTACATCATCATTTGTCTATAATTTTAATAGATATAAACACAGATTGTTTTTGTCCATGGGTAAGAACCTTGTTGCACATCTACCAGTAAAGTATCCATTTTTCAATACCATACTTTATAACATGGTTACTGAGAATAATAGTCAGTGGTGAAATTAAAGAGGATAGAGTTTACAGATTTATACAGTGAGTTTAATGAAGAACCCTCCCAAATACTGCATTGCCTTTAGACTTAACTAAGAAGAGGACAATTTAAAGGTTAAAAGAGAAGTGGAAAAAAGGGTTTTTTCTTAAGGAGGTAAACAATCTATCAATTTAGATATAAAATTTCAGTTTTCAGATTAGATGCTTGTATTGTAGGAATGGTATAGAGCATAGCGTGCTCTTCAAACACGATTAAATCTGGTGGGGCAAACTTTTCCTCAACATTGGCATCTGGGTCTGCCTTAGATTGTAACTTGGCTCTCAAGAAATGTATGATGTGATATTTCTAACAGGTGGGATCCATTCCACCATCCGGATGTGACTGGTTCTCACGCCGGAAGAACTCCAAGTCATACTCTGCTCTGACATATGAACAACTTCGAGAACTGTTGACAGGCTGGCTTCAGTACCTTTTGCTATAGTGACTTAACAGACACTGGTACCTGCCAGAGAAAATTGACACCGTTCTTGGCTGCTTCATAGAGTGGATTCTTCTTCCTCTTCCAGTCCCTTCAGAAACTCCTGAAATGGATGTTGGTCTTTTCAATGCGTGTCCCAATCAGCTTGGCAACAGTTTGGTGAGCATCATCCTTAGCATTAAGTAAATGCAGGTCTTGACTTCGGGAAAGGATTGCCAATATCTAGCATGGCTTGTGATTTTTTTTTTTTTTTTTTTTTTTTTTACTTTGTCATGAAAGACTTCTTGTATTTGTTCGGTATGTGTGTGTATTTTATACAGGGATTACTGTTTTTTAATCCTGATTACATTTGTTCACAATTTTTTAAACATTAAAAGATTTGCATGGTAGGTAAAGATTAAATTTTCGAGCTGCCATTCTTGTTAGTAAACTGAATATTATGAAATCTCTTAACTGCATTCTCGAAAAAATAGTAACAGCTTTGAATGGAATGAAACGCGCACAATCCATAAATTTAGATTGTGTGGTATACTTAAATTTAACTACATTCAACTTTTTTAATTTGTCATTTATGTAAAATGATATATATGCATGTATTACCATTTGTATCCTCGCTCTGACATCTAAGTTTGTTCCCTTGCTACAATAGACCAACACGTGAAACTGACCAGATGAAGATAAAGAAATACTGTATTCAGGAAGTATCAGGTTGGATGCCGAGATAGGGGACGTGGAAGGGGGGCGGTGTATCAGGTATAGGGGAGTCAAGGCTAAGAACAATGGGGAGGGAATTGAGAAAGGAACAGGGGACGACCCTGAGGGAATTGACACTAGAAAAACATTGGTTGTGAAATCCATTGAGATTTTGCATCCCCTGGAGCTGTTGCAGGAATTGATTGATTGGCAGAATTCATTCCTTTCTCTTTTTCTACATTTTTTATTTTTATCTTTTTAATATATATATATATATATATATATATATATATATATATATATATATATATATATATATATATATACATATATATATATATATATATATATATATATATATATATATATATATATATATATATATATATATATATGTATATATATATGCATATGGATATATACGTATATATATATATATATATATATATATATATATATATATATATATATATATATATATATACATATATATATATTTATATATATACATATATATATATATATATATATATATATATATATATATATATATATATATATATATATATATATATATATATGTATATATATATATATATATATTTATATATATACATATATATATATATAAATATATATGTATATATATACATATTTATGTATATATATATATATATATATATATATATATATATATATATATATGTATATACACATATAAATGTGAATATATATATATATATATATATATATATATATATATATATATATATATATATATATATATATATATATATATAATCAGTAAAAACAAAATGTTCAGTGCTGCTATCATATCTATTTGGTAGCTTTCGAGATAACTTCTGTCATCTTCACCCTATCTGTAATTGTTATTATGTAAAATTAATAAAACTAATAAAAATTATCA